>NW_020653743.1:2523699-2543086 GCF_003589595.1 Hyposmocoma kahamanoa | reverse complement strand
TTTATTTTCGCGTCTTACAGCAGAGGATTTAAGACCGCAGTACACTTATGTAATCTGGAACTGCTTCCAATCAACATCTATGCACCGTAGTACCTAAATACCGTACTTCGTTGAAAAGTTTGATGGATCCTTCGCCGTTAAAGATGGTGATAATTAATATGTTAATGCGCACAATTTAATACAAGAATACTGCAAGATGCAAGGCCGCACTGAAAACTTATTTCCTACATAAATGCTGTGGAATAATGTTTAAAATTTCTTTTATAACTTGAACCAAACTATATCCAATGTAAACGCTACGGATCGATCTCGCATTAAATGTATTTTGGGAACGAAGATTAATATTTTTTGGCAGAAACTCAAACTTATGCGCGGATTGAAGCGGCGCAGACGCCACTATGTTGCGAATTCCACATAAAGAAATATATACAGGTATTTTACGACTGGTGTGGAAAATTTAATACCCATATTCTGAATCACTTTCGATAGTTCAAAAGTATGCAATAGTCATGATGTTCTTGGACAACGTCGCCGTTTAGCGTTTGAGAATATCCTGGAATTCACTTTTAGGTTAAACTCATTCCGTACACGAAGACTTCAAATATTTTCAGATCTAGGTGTTCTGGATAATGGTCGCGGATGTATCTTCGTTACTTTGGTTGTTGTAGTAACAATAAAACTTTGGTTTACGATATGGAAACGCGCACCACAGTCACACATTAGTGTGATTGTCGGGCATATATTATTTTACCCGAATCTTCAAATTCAGATGCGATTCAAGATGCTGAGTTTCTGTGTATTTAGTCTGGTTTCAATTCCAGTATTTGTGTTGGCAAGTGAATCGAGGACAGCGCCAAACCTTTGATTATCCATGATTCAATGCAGATGGCTCCTTGTCTGCCTCTCTGTGCTTCTGAGTTCAGCTTATTTTGCTCGAATTCATAAATTATTATGAATTGATCTACGCAACTGTTTGGCCAAGCGTTAGATCAAGCTGTCATCAATTCATTATAACTAAAATTCCTCTAAAAACAACTGGACTTTTCTATGAAATGTTCAGATATTTTTGAATATATTCTGTGTCCAAAACATTCGGACAATTACTGTAAGTATATAATGTACAATACACTGCCACAACTTCGTAAGTTAAGTAATCAGTATCGGATAAGGAACTAAAACTACTAAGTATCAAATTTTGTAAACACAAACGTTTAAGCTGTCTATAACCTCTTAGAAACGAAACCGTAATCTCGTCCATTTTAGTATGACCGTTTATGTTCCTATCACTGACACCAAAATACATAAAAGTCAATGTTCTTTACAAACTGGTTACCATCGACTTCCAATGTAGCAAGATCCCTTTCACATATAGAGCTTCTATAGAAATTGAAGTGGGTCAAAGTTCATGAAGAGCTGGTTAATCTTTTGGCAAAGTGACGTTGTGTCCTTGGAGGATTCTCGGAGGAGGAATGCAATTGGGATGTCGGACTATTTTTACTGGTCTGGTATTATTTGAATTTTTGCTCTAAGGGCGTACGTAAACGAAACGATTCTAAGGCACATTTTTATAAAAAATAACCTCGAAGTCAGGAAAGATATGGGATAGACCTAAGATACGTTACATAGACCAAATTAAAGGTGTATGTAATGTGAGAAAGAGGTCGAGGGGAGTGCGCATCAAGAACTATTGAAACGCTAGGCCAATAAAAGATCTTCGATTAATGAAGAATAATACGCCGCGTGTTTTAAGTAGACACTCTCATAGTCGATAGTATAATAGTACGTTGCGTGTTACTACGAAGAAAAAAACGCGGTTGAATTAACGGAATGGTGCCAAATTAAAATACCGTACATCGCTATGGACACAAAAGAGATTGGTATTGTTTACTACTCACGAATTCACTACCACATAAACTTCTTCTTCTTGTCGAGACAATGACGACAAACCAATGAAATAATAAACCGATGTTAAATTTCATTGGCCCAGCAAACGGCCGCTTTTATACCCCGATGCCTTTTCAGGTCTTTGCTGGACATAGTTTGTCTGGAGGACCCGCACAATGGTTTTGAGTCTGCTTGATATAGCACGATTTCACCATGTTGTTACTATATCGGCCAATTTGTGGATAACTGTTCAAGAACTTCCGTATAGACCTCTGCAATTCCTGCCTGGAGATAAGACTTTCGACTAGGGTGATGAAATCATTTGGAACAGCAAGTTTTAGCTTCAGCTGGACTACCTTCCTCCATGTCAATAGTATATCGAAGGAAGCTCTTATTGCATTTATTTAATACAAAGCTATAACCAATTCACGTATACATTTTTATTACTTATTTTTCGCATTTTTTTTTCAATTGAAGCTGTAATTTAATATTCAAAGGAGAAAACAAAGACTCATTTTATAATGAACTAAGAGGTACCACAATGATCATGTGCTCATCTACGGTTCGCGATTTTGACTTTGTCGTCTACCTACTCGTATCGCGCTACAGGACATCACACGTTAGTATCAATTCTTGGTCACTGCTTGAAAGTGGTTTCTTGCAATATCCCTTCCAAATTTTGAAGCTAAACTTTCAAAATTTAGTATTTAATATTTTAAATCTTATACACTTCTATACGTCAAGCTTCAAAAATGCTTTCAATAAAACACGAAACCACTATTACGAAATAGAATGGTAGAAAACTTATGTAACTGACAGATGCAGCAAACCGACTGCATCCATCTCGGAAATAGGTTAAAGTACAACAGTGCGATGCAATCTCATCGATTGATTTGTGTGAAGTAGAACATTCCTAGTGAAAAGACAATACGATGTCATTCCTTGTCCCATATCTATAAACTTATACAGGGTATAATAAATAGATACGACCACATCGTACTCAAGGTAACAAACAAGTTTTAACTGTCGAGTTTCTAGGTTTTCGTGCTCGGTATACATTGGAGAATAAACTATTTTCAGCCGTGACTATGGGACTTGTAAAGACCATGTTTAAGGTTTATTCACAAATTGTCAAATAACACACAATTCTTTAGGAAATTAAAGTATTTTACGGATCTGGATATTTAAATCATTATAAACATTTGTTTTTTCAAATCCATTCTTCACATCCTTTACAGGTCCCATGGCGACGACCAACTCGTATATTGAGATTTAGATCCGGAAAATGTTCCTATTTTTAATAATCGCGAAAACCTAAGACCTCGATACTATTCTTTTACTAAATAACTACACACACATTCGCTCATACAGAGTACGAAATGTTGATTTGACTGCAAAAAACAAAAATCCCTTTTCAATTTAAAACTTCAGATTCAGATTTGAAAAAAAGTGTTTCGTTACCTCAATGTAAATAAAACTAAGGAATGTTACTCGAAAGCATCTCCTTCACTCGTCGAGCAATTTTATACGGCGCCATATATTGTATCGATTCAACACTTACGTGTTCATGTGACGATTCGTCCTCTCCAACTGCCGTATTTGATGTTTTTATCGTAACTGAGTAAGACTTACAATCTTGCTCATCTTTCAAAACCGAACTATCTCAACGAAACCTCGTATACGTTGATACGAGCTACAAGTTTAGAAGAAGAAAGGTTAGTTATAATATGAAACTCAAAGTCAATCTTTGTTAGCCTTCAATATCAGCCATTTTACACCAATCGAAATTGACATTACTAGTTTGTGTAGCAAACTCAATAACGTTTTTGGACGTCCAGTCTACCATTATAACATTATGGACAAGCCGTACAAATTTAATTTGCAAAATCGTAGAGTTCGACTGGACCCTAAGACTGTGTCTCCAGAGACTAAATCTCGGGATGAGAGTTTTATTGTTCCGTTTACGGCAGTAGACGCCAGTCGAATTTACGACCTTTTTCGAGATTTTATTTATTACCCCTTAATGGGATGGGATTACATAAATTGGTTTATGAAAAGATCTTCAAAGAGGAAGACCAGAAAAGAGAGCACAGTGAAAACTCAGAGGGCGCGGTTTCAATGAAATTAACATAATCCTAAAAGAACACCTTACCAGTGTCAAATGCAACCGAGTAAAGGCTTTAAAATTTTCTTATGACTTTCTATTAATCTCTTATTAAAGCGGTTACACGCTTAATGGCCGCGGGTAGACTGGCACGCGGTAGTTGACATATTTAGAGGCCGACGTATTTGAAAGTGTTTTGAAATGCCGGGAGAATCAAAAGTCATATACAAAGTCTATTGAATCTTAAACATATAATTATGTGCGGCTGACAGAATACCAGCGTCGTGGGCAACGACGACATTTTTGATAACACAGCATTTTCACTACCAGTACTATTCTAACAACCTAGTTGAATTTATTTCTATATAAAGTTGTTTGGTCATCACCACTCTATCACAGTCCATAGCTGGACATAGGTCTCTCCCAATTTACGCCGTTTCGCCCGGTCCTTAACTTGTCGTATCCATCGTCAGTTGCCGAGCCGTGGTCTCCATTCAAGAACTCGTTTCTCCCATTGGTTATCAATTCTTCGATAGATGTGGCCAACCCACTGCCATTTCAGCTTGCTTATTCTACCAGCTATTTTGACGATCTTGGTTCTCTGTCGTATAATCTCAATTCGAATCTTATCCTTCGGAAAAATTCCGAAGATCTCGTTTCCCTCATCAATTATCAGTTCTCGACAAATATGACCAAATAAAGTTGTTTATTCCTATTATCGTTTCATATTTTTTCGTACTGGTTTTACTGAATATATTGCCATGGAAGTGCATAAAGTTTTTTATCTATCACTCTAAGCTCACACTGTTAAATAGAAGAAGAACAATCTTCTAAACAATTTCATCCAGTTCATTTCTCGGCTGGGTTTTGGGCTGTATAAGTGGAGATTTATCGCCACGAAAAAGCCTTCAGACGGTCAGAAAAGTTTTCGTGCGTTTCACTCCGGCCGCCTGACTTTTCTGACTCCCAAAAAGGTCAATCCTGCGAGACTCCATATATTCAGTAGACACAATTTAAACATTAATCTAGATGATCAGGGAGGGAGAATAGTATCTAGAGTATAGTGGTTTATAAGTTACAAAATAAATCATATTGTTTTAACAACTTAGACATGGGTAAATTTCTATTAAATCGGGTGCGTTTATATCAAAATTTCTATAATTTTTGACAATATATCTTATTATACCGACACTTATTGAGGATGCTTTTTTAAACCTGTCACTTGTTAGTATTCCTGTCACGCGGAATAATATCAATGTCACATTAATTTTTTTTAAATTATGTGATGTAAAAGTTATGTTCTGAATGATCTCGAATGGTAACCATGGACTTATACCACGCAATTTAGCCCTTTTTTATTTTTATAGCGGGCTCGGGGGAAATTGTAGCCCAGCATGGAGGGGCCCTAGATGAAGGCTCGTCTGTTCGGCAGGCCTTACATTTGGAGTCCGGGAACCGATGTGTCTCACTTCTCGGGGAGGGGCTGCCCAGAGTGCGACCAGCCGCTGGTGGAGGCGCCAACGAACGGCGCAAGCGTACCCCTACCGACAGCGGTGAGCAGGAACACCCCGAGGGTTTGGTGCGGTCGGGCTGCTCCCCTTCAGAGTTCAGCCCAATCCCATATAACACTGGCTCTGCCCCCGTAGGGCCGGAGTATCTATAAGCAAATTCCCCCGGTCAGAAACAAAAAACCCTATATAGCCCGATACTAACCAGATGGATTAACTTACTACTGACGGTCGTGAGATACTTTTTCTTTTTAATTTAGTTCAACCTTCACCGTCCCCCTTTGGTCAACTACAAAATATGTACCACCCATTCGCTTTTCTTCCTTCTTCCAAATGCTTACAGTAAAAGATTGAATTATTTTTTTAAGACAAAATAATCAAAAAAGTCGTGATCGTGGGCTAGCGTGTGTCTATTATTTGTAAAGGAAAAGATCCAATTCAGTTTAACAGTACAAATAGCACTTAGATAATATAGCTTCACGAGAATGAATCTTCCGTTAAAGATACCAATACAGTAATGGACTGTTCCAGTCTGGGCTTTCTCTGAGAGTGACTGTGATAGAGAACGAGAGAGAGTTGATGGATAAATGACTGAACGATTGAACGGATCGGATCGGTTACATGGAATGGAAAATTCATGGTTTGATAGGTATTAATGGATAGGTGTATTGATGGATTACGTATAAATGGACAAAGATCGTTGAGTTTATTTCTTACGCAGTCAAATACAATTTTCAACGATCCTAATATCTTAAACCAATAATGCCCAAGTTTGCAACAATTCACTAAGCTTTGACCGTCTAAGAAAATAAATAATTGTGCAAGTTCATAGAAAATCAGAAACGAAAAAGCATCTGCAAAATGAATAACGTAAATTTTTTGGTAACGTTTTTGGTCTATTAACCTGACTGATTGATTGAATGTAGTCACGGAAAACAGTTAGAGAAACAGTTAAAACCCAAGTTAATCGAAGGACACATTGAGGCCTTAATGATAATAGCAAAATTAAGTACACTGTCTATAAGACAGTATAACCAAAACTTAGATAATGTTATTGTGACTCAAAAGAAGTCTTTTCGTTTTGTGTACTTTTAAAAGGTACATGGTGAAGGTTTACCTATTTTTTATCTATGTATCTATTACGTATAGTAATAGAAACAAAATGAGAAACAAAGTGTACTGTAATGCAAATATCTAGGCAACTATAATAGGCAAAGCAAACTAGCTGATGGATAGACTGTAGTCACGAAAAACACTAATGATAGCAGGCTAGAGTTGCTAATCGAATATCGGCAGTCTATCGATATAATCAAACAGTAATAGAGGCTTTGCCATGTATAGCGCAGATGGTATTGTTACGTGTAGCACAATAGCTCTGACGTCCTAATGAAAAGTGCAGTAACTAGCATTTTTGACGAAATTGAGTTAAATACATAATCGTTAGCACCAAAACAACGTATCAAAACTCCCATGGGAACCCTGTAACACAGGAAGTGAAACTGCAGCAACTTAGTACAATATATAACATTTGCTAATTTAAAGTGCAGTAAGATTAGTTACTATATAATTTTTTTGTCAATGGCGGTAGAATTCTAGCAATAAACGCAGTATCTAATAGTTGCTGCACTTATTTTGTTTATGTTTTACAAAATATGCCATCTTAGAGCTAATTATAAATGCAGTATCTATTAGATACAGTAGTATTATAAGGAAATCAATAACATTTTGTAGTTGCAATTCTAATAAAACTGTAATAACTCGAATAGATACTGCAGTTACAATAGGTGAGAAGACGTCTCTAAGCTAGTGGCAATCGATTTCAAAAATTTTGTTAAATTCATCTACAAAACGTGCATCGTTAAAGCTTAATAACCGTTACATCACTAAACGGGAATTTCAGCGCTCCTGTTTAAACGTAATCGTTCAACCCAATTCTGTGTTCATATGTGGTAAAAGTTTTGCAATACCTATTCATGAATACTGAAGGTGAAAGTATGTACTTTAATTTAAAATTATAGTTTCCGGATTGCACTTGATAAAGTGATATTTCTTACCATATACATTCCACAATAAAAAATAATGTTTTTTTTGTAATCACTATATTCACACATGGTTATGTATATCAGTTAAGCTTAGTTAACTCTTGATTTTGTGTGTAACTTTAAAACTTAGTCATTCTTGATAATGTTTTTAAATAAAAAAGTCCCGCATGTACATTTTACACAGACTTTTGTTAAATTCTGATCCTTTTTTGAGCAGTACAATGCAAATGTCACAGAAAAAAAGTAATTTTTTCTCCAGTGGGACGTAGGAACTTCTGCTGACGGAAGCATCGGACGCAAAATCAACTTAGGTACAATGAAGACGACGATGGGTCTTATGACGACGAATCCCATTAATTATATATTTTTTGCAATTAATTTTCAATACAACGAAAAATATCTGTTTTAAATACAATATAATGACTTTAAACTGGTTTTTGTTACATGTCAAATCGATAAAAATCACAAAATCATTTTGAGCAACTTACTTAGGAGAAGTACTCCTCTGTGCGTCGTCCGCTTCCTGCGCGCAATGCGTAATATAAAGTTAATCTCAAGTACAATAATTAATCAGAGAAGACTTAATGTTATAGCAGTTATCATAGCATAATAATAATAATAATAATACAGTTCTTTAATAAAGATAAATGATCTCAACTAAGTAATTGTAATAAGGAGACTGAAGTTTAATTTCATATAAGGCAAGGTTTGATTTTTTTAATATTGTTTATGTCAATTGAAATGTGATTAAGGGTTCATATATCTGGGAATAATATATCTGGGATTTGAACAAATAAATAATACAGGAATTTTCTTTGTTTTACTCTAATTTTATAAATGTACGAAATTAATATATCTACATAAAATACTACATTTTATCATCTCTGTATATTATTACCAATCCAATTAACACTTTGTCCGTCTTGGGATATAGAAATAGAAATCATTTATTCCTTGAATAAGCAGTTGTGTATACAATAAACAGTGGGACTCGAACTCTTACCGTAGCCTATCATGTACGCTTGTAATACCAGTAGCATTACTCAGTCGTTGCTAACACTACAGAAGGGAAGGAAGCGAGAAAAGAAGAAAGAAAAATGTTAAGGGAGGGAATTAGGCCACCGATACTCCTAAAAACCTCAAGCAATGCAGCATCCTGCCACTTTACGTCGATGTTTAGTAAAAAATACTAACTAATTGTGAGTTTCGACTGTATAAAACATTAAAAAATAGCATCAATATGAAGTGTATTTTTGGCAAAACCTGCAGTCAATTAATAGATACCGCAGTTATTTATTATATATATTATTATTAATTTGTTTTTAGATTAATGAGCAGTACGATATTTATGTAATAATAAGTGCACAGTGTCTAGGGTACTTACTGCCGTTATGGTTAGGAGGATCACTTGTGTTACTAGAGCAGTTACTGAACATAAGTATATTTTTGAAATATTATCATACATAACCTTAACATACATATATGAATATGTCACCTCACAATTCTTCATTCTTTTACCTTTCTATTGATATATGCTATGTCGCTGTAACTTGGATAGTTTTGAAGCCAGAGTAAATTTTAAATTATTTTCTTTAACCACGTTTTTCTCTAAAACAGGTTTGACTTAGTTATAGCACTCTTAGTTAGGAGGGCAGAATAGCTATGTACTTAACGTTTTTTTTTTAAATCAATAGGTAATGTTTTGGTGGGATTTTAGACATATCTAGTAACAAACAACTCGATATCCAGAATGTGTATCTATTATAATGATATTTCTAATCACAGTATTTCTAAGTACAGTATAATTATATAATAGTGGTTTTAGAAGATTCCTACATTTCAATTCAACCTTGATTTTGTTACGTAAGCATTTTGTTCCTATTTGTTAAGCATATTTAATTAATTTCTTTTAGGTAGTAATGTCTACTGTTTGTACTAGTTTTGTGTACAGCTTTGATCGGATTGCAGTGCCTCTACCATTGTCGCGAGCGACCTCGTAAATTACAATTTTGTGTAGTGGTTACAAGAAGAAACATTTTGTATACAAACATTTTACGCAGTCGCTACACTATAAAATATAATTTTACGCAGCTATAACTGTAATCACAGTGAGAGACACTGGTTTTCTATACATAGAAAAGTTTTTGTTAATATACCTATGTACATATATTCTGATCTATGATCTGTTGCTGTATTTTATCCAATAAAATAATAGTACATTGTGTATTAAGGACGGCAAATAAAAAAATACTAACGAGGGTTTATTTAATAAGTCGAGTTTTGTATTTTTTTGCCGTCTGTGATACATACAATGTTTTTCATCACATTTGCGAGGAAATAGGTACAATATTTATGTCTTGTATGAATAAATATACTTTACAACACAACAATTATGGATTTTGCACATTGGCGAATATTTTGTTCGCGGACATTTTGTTTTTTTTAATCAACAGATGGCCAGCTAGCTATTCTTCCATAGATTATACAACTCGAACTAAAATGTTGTATAAAGCAAAGACGCCTGCCTACAGCCATGATGGATTGTGAAAAAATTGCAATGCAAAATTTTTTTATACAGAAAATAATTCAAATAAATTATAAGAAAGTCTTAATACTAAGTATTTAAGTAATATGTGGCTGAATTGCAATTAATTTTCTGCTTAGATAACATTTTAAGCGACTGTTTTAATTTTGAACTTAAGTAGCCTCCTTGCTTGCAGAATTTCAATGTGACCTATTTAAGGAAGTATGTCATGCTACAAATTAAAAAAAAATCCTTACCGACCATGGATGTAATGGAGAGAAAAAATGCCCGAGGGTTTTATTTAGGGCACTTACGTCTAAATGAAAATGATCAACGATGAAATTTCGATTTTTTTAAATAACTTCAATATCAAATATTTTGGCACGAAGAGTTCGGCGAGGAGGATTAAAAATTTAGACGGGAGGGGTAGTCTCTAAACCATTAGGCTTTATGGCGGAATACCGGAAGTGAAATTGACATCGATACTTGGCGCTAACTACACAATTTAACCGGAAACTGATAAACCACAACTCTCGATATTAATTACTTGGTTGTATCTACTGAATGTCATTGATTTTGATTACTTAATATTCATAATAGGATCGAATATCGTTTGTATGGAGTGCTTTAGCAGAATGATTCCCTTAGGAGAATACGGTTACCCGTGAAAGGTGCGTACGTGACTCGATCGTGCTGCCGGTCCTTAAGACATTGTCGCGCTGCTCTTTGTCATGTCTATGAGTTGGCAGCCGTAAAGGACATTCATAGTAATATGTTTCAAAATTTAAATATAGAAGAAAAGGGGTGTACGAAAAGAGGCTGCTTACATGATATACAATGATATGGTACCTTTTCTGGAAGTCAGGCACACCCTGGACAATAATCGGCGAATACCTTACTCTTTTTTTTTTCTTTTTTTTTCTTTTTTATTTAACTTAATAATCATAAACATTTAAACATGTTAATTTAAATAGCATTATTCGAAATAGTAACTGCGTTAGAACAATAGTTGTTTAATGTTGAAATCAACGAACTGTTATTTTACGAAAATAGATAATCTTGTTTAATTATATTTGAAGTAATATAGTATAAATATGTATTAAATATTTTATTAATTTGTTTTCACACTACACACACTTATACCTGTATGTATATATTGCAAAGATTATGTAAGTATTTATTCGATATAAGAGTACACACTGCAATAACACTATACACACTCATGATATAAGTATTTACGTAGTTTATTTTATTTATTTTCTGTTTCGGGACGCATACGTCCGTCACTCTCACTCACTCGGCTAGGGCCCATTGAAAACCAGCGTCACAACCTAGCCTTGGTTGTGACTTTAGCTGAATGGGATCCTTTTGTACACGCCACAGCCGCACACATGTCACTATAGTATTATGTAACTTGTTGTTGAAATGTTTTTATTCTGTTCTTTGTGTTATTTCTGTTCTAGTTATATTAGTCTTTGTTTTTGTGTTTTTTTTTTATATTGTGGCGTTACAATAAATGGTTTCTATTCTATTCTATTCTATTCTATTCTATTCTATTCTATTCTACTCCGATTGGCAAATAATCTTTCACCATGATGGCAAGCATTACAGTGGATGCCATCGAAGATGATGAAGAAGATTATAAAAGAAAAAATCATTTTGGGAAGTCGTATCTAATTGGCTGGCAACATTCTCGTTTGAACGGATAAGCTTGTTCTTTAACCCAAGTGGCTGTCAGTCTTCTGATCACTGTGGCTGCAACGAGACAAATCGAAAGCTCCAAATTGGGGAGAGAATGACCGAAAGTTTCCAACTCCAAAAGGATATTGATCCAAAAGGTACTAGATTAATTAGCTTTATAAATCTAACGGCTTCTGCGGTCACAAGTTCAAGGAAAAGCTCTAGGCAATCAGTCAAGAAATTCGCTTTAAAATCAGTTATCGGTTTTAAATATCGGTAAGTAAGAACGGACGTACTACCATCGGCGACGTTAGTGGCCCAATTGAACTGAAATAAACTTTTCTAAATTGGCTTTGGTCTAGATGTTCCAGATAATGCCCTAGATTGAAGTCCGTTGATGCTGATCGTACCGGGAATTCCTCAGTTTGAGACTAGGTATTTGTCGTGGTTTTCTGAAACATTTTTGTTTCTCCTGGATATAAATACACAAAGACACGAAGTGATCAGCTGTTAGAATATTTTCTTACCACTAACAAGTTACGTCGTTAAAACGGTTTAACACGCAAGAAAAAAATTTAACGAAATACAAGAACACGTTCCAAAAATAACATAAAGGCGCTTTTGAACGACTAAGTTGCGATGTAACATCAAAAAGATTGGTTCAAGCTAGGGGTCAGTTACGGACTCTCGATCCCTCTTTCTGGGTGAACGCACACTTAGGGAATCTTTCCGAACCGATTTGAGTTACATTACGCAAGTATATTTGTTAAAAATAGATTTAAAATTTATTTTTGCTTGCAAGAACATTCGGCGGCGACTGAGTTATCATCTACGGTTACCATAAAAAAATCTGCTTACCATGACCAGAAACATCTTTAATAATAACTGGTTTACTCAAATTATATTTCACTAAACTGTTTTTCCTATTTGATAGAAAAATCAGAAAATTAACAGACCGTCTGAGAGATACAAGGTCTAGCAGCTAGCTTGCTTAATGTATTAGCATAGCTATACAAAGAAGGAGCGCTACCAGAATCTTGGGCACCCTGATACAGGGACCCAATTCTATTAATTTGCTTGCTTGTCTAATACACTCAATAAATCTTAACATTTTAAGGATAAGCCAACTTCTAAGGTGTGACGTTTACCACGTCCTCATGTACCCGGAATGAGGCTGAGTGTTATTGTTATGCTCCTTAGGGGTGACGTATTCTCTTGAGAATAAACCGTACTCTCCGCACCCTTTTCCCATCGGAGTAAGTAGAGATCACAACTTCCCTCTTACGACGATGCTGACACAAATCCTTCGCCTTCATAACACGCTTCAATGCTTTCATACACGCGTCGGTTAAGTTACTCTTGACCTGGCCTTTCTTTAGGACGTTGTCAATTTGGGCGTGGTAAGTTCGCCTTGGTCGGCACTTGCCCACTCACTCTCGCTTTATAATTCTGTTAAGTCAATCTTCTTTCATGCATTCTGTCTATTTCTGTCGGAACCATGTGAGCATCCCTTTCTCTATCTTTGTTACTAAATTTATACGAAACTGGGTACATTTGATTTTAGAAACATCTAAAAGACACTATTTGCTTTTGGAGTTCCGTTACTCAGCACTAGAAGGCACTGTAGTAAATAAAGTACGAGAGCTTTGATGCACGATTATGTTCTACGATACATAAAAAGTATGCTAGGGTACACCGGCATTATACTTCCTGTAGTCTTTTTATTCCATACACGCTCACACTCGACTTATAAATCTGTTTTGTCAATTTTCATTCATTCATCGTCTCTACAATCACCTTAACATCCTATTTTTCTATCATTGTCACCACTTACTTCTACAACGATTGGTATCAAAACGCAGGTGTTGTCATTGTTGCTTTTTATAAAATCAACTTCCATGGCGTTAGCAAGTGATTATTTTTTTAAATTCTGCTACATGATACAAATCCAAAATAAAAAATAGCTTTTCCACGTTTTGTAAGAGGAAATGACGGAAAAGTTACAGAATTATTACACAAAATGTTATTTTAGTCAATACTATAGTGTCCTATTGCGTATTTTGTACATAACCTCGTGGCAAAATATATCGGTTGTATGTTTTAAGTAACACAATGACTGAAAAACAATGAAAAATACACCAATTTTAGAAAATAAAATTCATTCAACTGCCAAAAACGACGCAACTGTGGAAATTAAAAGAGACTCATTTTTGGAGGGAGAAAAGAAAACAAAAGGCGATTGGGGTGACCGGAACATAACATTTGAAAACCTATGGCTACCATAACTTGACATATTTCACTTTTAGGATAACAAAGATGGATTATGTCAAGTTAGAATGGTTTGTTTGTAGGTAAAGAAATTAACATAATCATGGATTAATTTGCATACAATAATGTTTGATTTTTATCGCCGTAATTGCCGTTTCCTGTCTTGGTAATAATAATAAAGACTTGCAAATATTTTGTCGATAACGTCAAGGACATCTATCTACAGCTGTTTTATAATTTTGACATAAATTGCGCATGAAGCACAATAAACATTATTGCAACATTAAGTTTCGCGCATTATTTTCTTTTAAGTTAATAAGAATTAACCTTTGGTGCAACCTTTGGCGCGAAAAGAGTGCCATCTACTTTTGTCCCGCTTTCTGTGTCTTCTTCCTGGACACGAATTGCCATGGCCATTCTGGAAGTTTTCAAATAGGCTTCGGACTCCGGTTGGCCGGAGTAAGTACAGTTTGTTCAGACGGGGACTTTCAGATTGTTTGTGCGATGCGACTCAAACGATAGGTCACATCGCATCCATTTAATGGCGGCTACTAGTGACGCGGCCAGCGTGACTGAGTTCTGTGCCACAATAGTATAGCACTAGTATAGCAATTCTTCTTCTTCTTTTTGCCTGGCCTTATTCCCATTTATTTGGGATCGGCCTTCTGGTCACTCTTCTCTAAGACGGTCTGTCCTGGGTCATCTGTGGTCTTAACTGTTGCTGTTGCAATGTCCCTTTCCACCGACCTGAGAGATAGGGTTTTCCGGAGAGATTAACGGTTCGACGGGAAGACCAGGGTATGGCGGGCGTCCGGGCCAAGCCGGAGGGCTTGGCCCGGCGGAGGCCAGTGATACGTCTTCACGGGCGTCTCTGGCGGACCCGGACTTGGGTATGGACTCGCCGGGGTTTGTGGTTAGCTGCAGGGACGAACACGTTCGTCTGCCCCGGTAATGGTGATCAGGAAGTTCGTCCCGCGCGCAGCTAGCGCGTCTTAGTAGCGGTCTAGTTGAGGGCCTGAGACGAGGAGACGCGCGGGCCACGAGAGTTGCCCTTTAAGTCGGTGGCTATGTCCGGACATTGTCGCAGGATACTGCCACTTGGCATCTCCGGCACTAGCCCGGAGAGCTAGTAGTGAGCTAGACATCTTCCGGTCCCTCCGGCCGCATAGGTATTTGGGAACTGGGGAGACGCCGTTCATTCGGCGTCGGGAAGTGAGCCTTACAGCTCCGCCACCAATGAGGAAATTTAGTAGTCGGCTTAGAGTCGGCGACTCAGTGGTGGCAACTGTTAGTCGTGCGGAGCGCGACGGGAAGTGAGCGTGCCTACAGCTCCGGTACCTATATATAGGCACTAGCTTTACAAATAACCGGATGAAGTGAGTGAAAACAAACGTGCTAATCTGGGGTTAGGACCTGACTTAGATGGTCCCTGTGCACAGGTCATAGTACCCTTCCCGCATAACCAAGAGGTTGATAGGAAGGGGCACTATAAACAAAACTTCTGTAGAAAGATATAGGATTGTTGCTGTTTCAGATCTTTATTAATAAGGGATATCCATGTGAGGCGGGATCTACCACGTCCCTTGGGCTGGTTACTCATGTCAAGAACTTTCCTTGTCATATGAGCAGGATTAAATTTTTCGATGGTATAGATATACCATACAAAAATTTAAATGGAGATATTGTTTTAATAACTTCATGGGCATTCTATTTATAAGCCTGATTGATTTCGACCTAAGTTGCGCATCAAGTGCAATACATTTTAAGGCAAAATTACAACTTGCCTTAGTTACTTCTTTTTTCTTATAAGACGTAATTATACTTCGATGTTGGTAATAATTATAAAGGTATTTAAATATAAATATTTTGTTGATAGTTTAAACATCCATCTATATTAGTTTAATGATTTTGACAAAAAATGCGCATTCAATACAAATGAAATCAAATAAAATCAAATCTTACGATAGTTTTAGTGCATAAGTTACGTTTAAGTAAGGAATTCTGATCGAGAATCACGTGTATTAAATTTTTTGACTTCTGAACTAAACATTTAATAAACATTTCAGATTGATAGATATACAAACTTCTATTCAATAAAAACACGCATGTGTTTGTGAAAACAAATACTTTTCAAACAAACACAAACATATACATAGTACATGTTAAAATCAAAGAAAACTAAAACAAAAACGTGACCAACCTTGTGGCTGCTATTATGTACCACCCAGTGAGCGATTGCACCCATACAACCATGTCACCAAAGTGCAAATATACAGAAAAAGTATATAAATAAAGTAGGCAGAAGTAAAACTCCTTGTGAAAGAGTTCACCCAGGAAAGTACTCTCACCACACCTATTTCTGCCACTGTAAACTGGGGAAATTACAGGCACTTAGAACTTGTCAAATTATGTCTTAGGATGACGATCGCAGTAACAGTGCCTCTCAGACCTCTATGATTTAAAACTCTGAGTAGCTCTGCAACGGTTATGGACAGGCGTCTCGCTTACCATCAAGCGGGCGACTTGTTCGTACCGTACCAAGTGATTAGTATTATAAAAAAACAACAACTAATAGCCATAATTTACAAAATCCAATGAATAAACTATACACAAGAACCTAAAAATTGACGAACTTCGAAGCTGTGGTTATGCAACGGACATAGCTACGTAATAACCGAACAACAAGACAATCTAGTTCAGTTTAGTAGTTTTACTAGATTAAATACAGAATAGGACTAGCTAACATGCTTAATGGATCATTGGTACCTTATTACACCAAAACCAAAAACAGCTTCTTTGGCTTTTTTCTATTGATACCATCAACCCACTTAACGTTCAGATATTTGCTTAGACTATAGCTCATTGTCTATGTACCATTTTTGGTAACATGACACAAGTCTCCGTCTTCAACAGATGCTATTAAAGTTTTAACCAACTTTTAAAAAAGGACAAGTTTTTCAATTCCATTGTATTCTTTTTATGTGAAATGATTTCGATGATCATTCTTTTTGTTGGAAAGAAAGTACCTCAATGGTGGTCCAATTAAATAAATTAAATTAATAATAGACCCATTAATAATAGACCTCCCACTCCGATTCATGCACTCAGTTTCACCTCTATATCTTTTTTTCATTCTAGCTTCGTGTCTGACTCCTTTACTTTCCATTCGATTGGTCTCTGGAATGTTCTCCCGGACTCCATCAGAAGGTCTCCTAATAACTCTTCTTTCAAAAAGAATGTACTTGAGCAACTTTTAAATAGTTCGTCACAACGATAATCATCATCGTCATATATCAAATATTTCAAGTATCATTTATAAATAAATATATTTTTATATTTTCGTTTGGTAGTATGTTGGGTATGGCAGAAGAAGCATGAAAATGGAATTAATGCAATGGAGATGAGATCTTTGAAAATTTGTGGAATAAAATTGAGTGATAGGGTGAAGAATACAATAATAAGTGAAAGATATGGCTTGAAAGAGGATGTAGTGACTAGAATAGAGGAAGGAATGTTGAGAAGATTTTGGCAGGTAGAGCGGATGTAAGAAGAATTACCAAACAGACTTATGATGTGGATGTGGATGGAAGAGTTTTAAGAAGACGTCCCAGAAAGACTTGACCAGATCAGTGATGTCCGCAAAAAGGCTGGGATCCGAAGGGATAAGAATAAAAGAAGTTGTATAAAAAGGGTTGTTGATGTATGTGAGACTCGAGAGTTGCGTCAGGATAGAGTAAAGTGGCGTTCCGTGGTCTCTGCCTACCCCTCCTGAGGGACTAAGGCGTAAGCTTATGTATGTATTTTTAGATTTTCCTCGAAGGTTGACTGGTAGAAAATGCTTTTACCTTTACGTCCACCTTTTGTACCATCATGTGTTGTGGTCAATAAAGTTTAATAAATGAAATAAAATTTAAATTTGATGGAAATATTCCACCTCTAAGGGTGACAAATTAGGTGATTTTATTCCACTTTCCGTTAACCTATTTCAATAAAATTTGACAAATAGACGTAATTCCACAAATTCTTGAGGTAGGTTCGTTTTACACAAATAATACTTGAAATTAAAAAAAAAAATGCTGATGCTAGCACTCGTATACGTAATTGAAATTATTTACAATTATGTCACAATTTTATAATCGATGAAATTAACAAATTAAGTGTTTGTGTTTGTTTGTCATTGAGGGGCCTCTAAGATATAATTTTTGTAACAGATACTAAAATAATTAGAACTAATAGTAAAAATTTAACCACTGAAGCAGCTGAAATGTCACTTACCAAACATAGAAGAGAACACTGAACCAGATTTGTCACAGTTCTATAATCTGAAACAAAATAATAGAAAATGTTAAATACAGTAAAAAAATTATAAGGTTATTTTTAAAATACTAACAACCTCGCATATTGGACTATATCGGTTTATTATTGCTCAACAGCTGCCAAAGGCAGGGTAATGATTTTAGCAATCTATCTATGTATGCCGTCGTAGGATTGCAAGATGCGGCGTGAACAAATGATGCTTACGTAATCATATAAAAAAATAACAAATTGCTTTTAAAAATAAACGTGTTTAAGAACATCTTGCTGCTGCTTGTTCTATTAACGCCTATTTATGAAATATAATCATTTATAGTTGTAAAGTTTTTGCAATTACTCGAGAAATTATACTAGTTTTTCCCGATTCTGAGTGGCAGTTGAAGTCCTTGTGAGAGAGTTCGTCCGGGGATGTACTCTACCGACAAGCAGTAATACAAGCATTACTAAGTTCCTGTTTTGAAGGGTACCTAATGCTGCTGGTGAACTTATGGTGATGGACGTAGTGGTAGTACCCCTCGGATCTTTGCGATATGACGCTCGGAGTTTTACTGCAACTGCTAAGGACAGGCGTGCCGCTTGCCACCAGGCGCACGAATTGTTCGTCCTGTCATTTGGTATCATAAAAAAATTTTAATCGCCGTAAAGATGTACGCAATTTAGATCCGAAAAAAAAATAGCTTCATTTGTTAAGTAATTTTAATTTTATTTCTTTTTGTTTTGTACGTTAAGGTCGTGTCAATTATCTCGCGTAAAACCTCGAAAATCGTAGAAAAATGCCTATTGTTATTATTTTCCTACTTTTGCAAAAATCATAGTCACACCTGCATCCACGGTGGTATTTCACATTATCGTTAAGTCTTATTTTATTTAATTTTAACAAATTTTCTGTTTATCGTAATATATTTTTTTTGTTACGGGAAACGAAAGTATTTAAACCTTACACCTCTGCAACATGATCCTTTCTTTTTTGAAAAACTATGTAAACATCTCGAATTCGACGTCGTTCGGCGGTTAACCACTAGATGTCAGCACATTGATTGACATTTCAATATAAAACCAAAAC
>NW_020653743.1:2466018-2523689 GCF_003589595.1 Hyposmocoma kahamanoa | reverse complement strand
GTCGAGGGACAGTGGCACTAAACGAAATTAAAATCATTTCAAAAATGTATATCGTATAGTGTGCATATTCTATTTAGTTCAGTTGATATAAAAACAAATCATTGTTACATACAAAGTACCTATTGAATACAACGGTTTTCTTGTAAAATTTCGAGGTAAGTTCGTGAACATTTTTATGAATCATGTCTTCACACTGTACAGTAATCAGTGTATATCTCAATTTTGCTATAGCTATATGTTTTCCAAAGTGATTTAACACTTTCACTGTAATGTGAAATCAATCAAAGCCGTTTGAGGTTGTATAGACACTTAAAGCACTTCCATTGTCTTTTCTTCTTCTGTGGTTTTAATACACGTACAAGTCTTAAG
The DNA here is from genome assembly GCF_003589595.1 of Hyposmocoma kahamanoa. NCBI lineage: Eukaryota > Metazoa > Arthropoda > Insecta > Lepidoptera > Cosmopterigidae > Hyposmocoma > Hyposmocoma kahamanoa. The sequence continues at coordinate 2,523,320 of NW_020653743.1, read as the reverse complement.
TTAAACTTAAATAACATTTCCACTGCGACAGGGTGATAAAAGTAAAACGAGGCAAGTCATTTTGATTGAATATTGAATTCTCGTAAGCTTCTCGTGACTTCGCCGTAAGTCGACAGAAGCTATTCAAACTTTCCGACTTGGTTCTATACTGCTTTACTTTTCGTTTTATACTTCTTCTGCGCATGGGTAAAATTTAACTAGAGCTTACGTGGCGGCGTTTTTCTGTTTATATTTAAAGCAATATGAGATTTTTACAACTTACTGACATGTACAAAATATGTACAGTTTCACTGTTTATTTAATTGCCTCGGTAGCTGAACAGAGGTCCCAGGTTCGATTCTTGGGCCAGGAAAAATATTTGTATGGTCTACATTTATTTCTCTCGTGAGTTTAGGTGTAATTTGTGGTTGTCTATGTGTGTGTCCTTGGCACCAGCAACATAGGGTTTCCCTAGTACGGGGCTATGAGTGTGTACGTTATTATTATTATTGCCGTGGCCGGCCAAACATTTGGCATAGGAATGTTGAAAGTTTATACATTATATTTAGAAGCAGTAGAGCTCCTTGTGAAAGAGTTCGTCTAGGGTAGTACTGCCACCTTACCTGTTTCTGTCGCCAAGCAGTAATGTCAGCATTGAACTTACAGGCACTTGTGACTTGTCAACTTATGTCTCAGGGTGACGGGCGCAGTGGCAGTGCCAATAAGATCTTTGCGATTTAAAGCTCTGAATGGCACTGCAACTGTTATGGACAGGCGTGTAGCTTATCATACGGCGCACGACTTGTTCGTCCCGTCACTTGATATTATAAAAAAAAATACATTCACACACATGCACTTCGACAGACTAAACCAGGTGTAACATTTTTCTTTTTAACCGACTTCAAAAAAGGAGGAGGTTCTCAATTCCACTGTATGTTCTTTTTTTGTATGTATGTTACGCGATAACTCCGGTATTTGTGAACCGATTTTCATGATTCTTTCTTTGTTGGAAAGGGGGTACTTCCATAGTGGTCCCATTTCATTTTGAACAAAATCATCCACCTCGAAGGGTGGCTGTTCACGCATGAAGATTCATTTTTATAAATAGCGCCTAACTTTAACTGAGGAGCAATTACTTTAATGGTTGATTTGGCTATTTCTCCAATTCAAGGCGTTTTTCTCTCAATATACTTTGAGTAGTGAGAACCGATTTTTATTATCTCCAGTGTCAAGTCCTGTATAGTGGCGAACTAGGGGATATTTCAGTAAAACTTAGCAAATAGACGTAATTCCACGTACTTTTGAGGTTGGTTTTTTTAGTACTCTGTACTGAGATTATTCAATAATATAACAAGCGCGTAACACTTGGTTTTTTAAGTCGGTCAGAATTTAAACGCTATAAAAGTTACATGGGTTAATTTTAATTTTAAAAACTAGATGTCATAATAATATAATATGACAAAATAATAAAATAATATAATATAATATGACGTCAATAACGTCCAATGTCAATAATTAGACAATGAATTTAGGGATTTATCATTTAAAAATTCGAACACTGTATAGCCCATTTTATTCGTAATGAAAACATAGGTGGTATTTTCATACAAAGACCGAACAAAGTTAATCCCAGACCCTTCTCATGTAAACCGAAATATGTACTATATAGTGATTTATTTTAGTGATTTACGCCTGTCCATGACAGTTGCAGTGCCATTTAGAGCGTCACCTTGAGACATAAGTTGACAAGTCCCATGTGTATGTAATTTGACCAGCACCCTTACCCTACCAAACCGGAACGCAGTAATACTTACATTACTGCTTGGCCTCAGAAACAGGTATGGTGGCAGTACTTTACTTAACCTATGGACCATATGGAGCCCTAAGGAGTCCGTGTAACAAATGCCGGGGATCCATGGCCGGCCTTCCTAACATAATGCATTTATATAAAAATTGGTACAGTATACGTTGTTAGTAATTAGGTAGGTCGGTGGACTCTTTGAAATTTGGAGAGGGGTCCATGACTAGAAAAAGTTTAAGAAACTCTGATCTATACAATCATATAGTTTTAATACGGTTTGTCATAGCGGTGATATAAGAAGTGACTATTTATAGATAGAGTAAATTGCTGAAGGGTGATTACGTCACAGTGACGTCATTTTTGCTTGTGCAATATTAGATACTGCTGATATGCCGTTCAAGATTGTGTGAAAAAGGATAGACAATACAAATGTAATTTGAATTACAATCAGTAGCGATTTGCGATTACTGCCTGCTATAGAAGACACAAGAATGCATCTTTGATTATAATTTAAAATTTAAAATGAAAATTCCCTTTTCTATAAGTAACGCATCCATTAGCTTACTCAACAAGGTAAAAAAATAAATAGGGCTTCTTTTGAAAGAGTTAAATAAATAATAGTAATTTTTTTATATAAAAAAAAACCGATCTCAAAAGTTCGTAGCAAGCTTTATGGAAATCGATTACCAGATAGTGCGCGAAACCGAATTCATCGCCTGGTTTACCACCCTTAAAGGTGGAATACTTTCTTCAAATTTAAATAGAACCAATACTGAGGTACCCTCTTTCCAACAAAACAAAAATCATCAAAATTGGTTCACAAATCAAACACAAAAAAATACAGTACAATTGAGAACCTCCTCCTTTTTTGAAGTCGGTAAATAAATATTAAATAACATCACATACGTTGCTCTGATGAAAGTAACTAAAGCATTTGTGTTATGGAAATCGGAAACGACGATTATACCACAAACACAAAAGTTCCTTTTCTACATTGACGCGCAGCCCTATTAAGAACTCTTCGGCATTTTAAACGAATCGTTCGATTGTATAACTTTCTCGAATCGAAGGCCGCTTTCCGAAGTATTTAGAACATTCGCATTAAACGTTCAACTCGGATTAGGATACGATGTCGTTATTCAACAGCATTTACGGATATAGGCGGTGAAAGAAATTATAAGAAAAATGAAAATCAGGCCTAAAATATAGGAATGCAGTCTTACATTAAAATAAATTAATCAAATTGAACAGAATCCAGACTTTATTCAAAATAATAAGAGATTTTCATATTACATCGTCAGACGTCTGCATCTCTTATTTATCACACCTGCCATGGTGATTGATAGTGAGGCACTCTATAATATTTATTTCCAGTGTAGATGTACGTATCGGATGCTTAGGGTCACTCGATAAGTTACAGAAGAAAACAATCGGACGTTCGGTAAATTTAATTCTGTATAATCGTACGGGTGTGACGTCATTTCGGTACGGTTTCGAATACGACAGCTTGACGTTCGATTCGGTTATTGTGAATAAAAATGAAAAGAAATCCAATCGGCCGACAACTGAGTTATCTTAAGGTTCAAAATTCGACCTGCCGGCCGGGTATTGAATCCGGGAGATCGAGGCACCATGAAAACCGGAGTGCAAACACTGCCACTTATTTCTGCCGTCAAATAGTAAATTGAACATTACTGTGCGTTACAAGCACATGAGACTTCATGTCTCAGTCTTCGAGAGGTACTGCAACTGTTATGGACAGGCGTGTCGCTTACCACCGGGAACTGTTCATCCCGTCACATCGTATCATAAAAAAACACTACATAGATATGTATTGGCGGTCAGAAAATAGGTTTGTAAAAATAAGATTTTGATTATAAAATAAACGTTTATTATCAGAGGGCTGTTACAAGACTAACATACATACGACGTCATCTATAACCAGGTCTTATGGCTTGGTAGCCATAGAGACAATTTTGAAGTTGAAATTTCAAAAGTAACAATAGAAAAATTCCGTAACAATGACTGTATCCCATTCGTTAATTCCCATTCTAGGCTAACAAATAATTAACACGAGAGAACCTGACTCACTCATTTAACACAAATTATCGCGTGTTAACGCTTTGCCTCCTACCAGACTGCCCATGACTTTTGAATCTCTTGACCGATACACAAAATGTTTTCTGGGTGCTATATAATGAATGTGGAGTCGTACGAGGAGGTTCACTTGGCCCCATTCCATTTGTTAAAAGCGTACCGCAGGGATACTTTTAGAGCACTACAACAATTAAGATCCTTAATAAAGTATTTATTAGAAACATTAAAAATTTGTTTCTTAAGTAACAATATCGCCCCAGAAATTACTACGCATTGCTTTTTTTTTATTGAGAGTTTTGAAAGCGAAAAATTAACGGATACAAAAACTGGACGAATACGAATTTAAACAAAAACATTTTTTCTACTTTACCTTTTTCACAAAGACTTTCCGTATTTACAAGACAAAATTCCGTACAAATTCTAAACAAACTCAAAATTAAAGAAAGACGTGTGGTAACTTAACAAATCAGCTGATTGGCAAAGCCGACAAGTTGGAGTAGATTCTTTACTTTTAAATCTACCAAGTACGTTCTTGCTTAATGTATTTTCACTGCTCTATCTTAACACATCTGCACTAAGTTACTTAATACCCTGTTCTAAATGTTGTGACTTTCTGACAGAAATTCTCGGAATCGAACTTCGTAAATGCACCCCGACACACCGAGTGCGACACCACGTGAGGAACTGAACGTCCACTAAGAATGCCATTTCTTTTAAACCATCCAAAGGGGTTGCGCGCGCATACACAATAAAATCTAAATGGTAACGCGCCTCGTAAACTGGCCTCATTAGAAAAGGGCGAGGTTTGTACACACCTTTATTGCTATGTCCCTCATTTGACCGATCATCTGTTTATTTTACTTTAAGTCCGTTGTTTTATCGCTTGTTTTCTGACTTATTGGGGTGCGTTTACGGGGTTAGCTATAAGTCTAATAACGTTTGGATTAGGGATGGACAGATAGAGTTATATGGTGGGGGAGTGGTTAGGGGTAAATGTTGAAGAAGGTGGTTTTGTCGTAGGGGGTGCACCACACCTAACCGGGTGTGGTGTATATGAGATGCTAGCGATACGAAGTACTGATTTATCAAAGGAAAGAAAAATTAGAATTACAAATTGCAGTTGGTCGGTTTTAAATGCGTGTTTTATTCTTTTTTATCGCTAGCAATTCTAGTGGTTTTGTACGTCAAGATAATCTTTGATTTAATGGTCAAACTTCCTGATCTTGTTAGGTTTGTTTTGCATGATATTGTGTTTTTTTCTTTGTCCTAAAAATACTCTGATAATATTTCAATGCGAACTGAAACGAAATTTGATAAACTTCGTAAGTACAATGTACGTTTTCTTTTTCTTTTTTTATAATACGCGATATAGTAAGCGACACGCCTGTCCAAACCCGTTGCAGTGCTACTTAGAGCTTTAAATCACAAAGATCTGAGGGGCACTGCCTCTGCGCCTGTAATTTCACCAGCACCCTTAGCCTCCTAAACCGGAACGCAGTAATACTAATGTTACTGCTAGGCGACAGAAATAGGTAAGGTGGCAGTACTTCCCTGGACGAACTCTTTCACAAGGAGCTCTACTACTGCTTAAATACCATGAATACACGTAAGTTACAATTTTGAATCAGAATCAGAAAAATCAGAAAGTTCAATTCAGAATATCGAGTTCTTAGGTTTTCGCGATTGTTATACATAGGAAATGAAACTATTTTTCCGGAGTTAAATCGCATATATTTGTTTTTTCAAACAAACCGACGTTTCGGGCCCTTTACAGGTGCCATGGTCACGGTTGACTGAGGTGGTACAGTCTTCAACCAGTTATGTCTAATATTAATGCAAACCACCCTATTTTTTCACTATAGTTACAATAGTTATTAATTAAATACCTTATTTTTAATTTTACAAGGAAAACATTCCAATTTACGCTATATTAAGTTTTACAAATTATTTTATCGAATGAATTTTTATTAAGTTTAATTTATTATTAATTATTAATAGAAATTAGAATAAACTAAAACATATTAATTAGTACTGCAGTCTTATGTCTGTTTGGGATTTTTCATTTTCATTTTTCATTCAATTCAGAATGTCAAGTCCTATGCTTCCATACTTGAATGGTAAACATCCATATGAGTAATTCGTTTAGCGAAATTTCGAATTTTTCTTCGCGTAGTTTGATCTTTGTGAGCAATTAAAATATTTTTTTAAGATTACATGAATTCCAGTCAAAATACACGAGAACTCGAAACATTGATTTAATAATAATAATAATAATAATAAACATTTATTTCAGATAATTGCATCCATATTATTGTTAGTAACATTGGGTACTTACAACTATGTTAATTAATTAATAATAATGATAATAATAATAATAACAAAATTTAAATATAATAAAATTAAAATGAAACTAAGACTAATACTTACATACAATTAAGTCCACCCAGAACTTCAGGATGGGACAATCAAACCTATTAGCGATTACGTTCAGAATCCTGTTGTGACTACCTCGCACCCGGCTCAACAGAGACGCAACCCGCTTCCGTCGGATGGCATAAAAGTCATCAGTGCGTTCCTCGGCGAACATCCCTGAAGCACTGCAATAACGAGGCAGTCCCAACAGCATCCTAAAGGCGTTATTATATTGGACGCGGAGGGCATTGTATACTTTTTGAGTGTAATTGACCCATAGACTTGCTTGCTTGACATAGATTTGCTTAACAATTTTTCAATAGCTCTTAATGGCATTCCATCCTTTTTTGCAGCGCAGGCATTTGCCTTAAATATTCCTTTGTCAGGCCAAAGTTCAGCTTTTGTGACAAATCTAGACTAGTATATTAACAAGTTAAATAGTTTATGAATAAGTTAGAGCTCCAGCAACCATATATGAAAAGTGCGAACGTAGTTTTTTTTTTATGTTTTCTTCACCAGTTAGTTGTATAAGGAACCTAGAATTTTCGAAGTCATTCCTTCCAGTTCTAAGGCTCTTTGCGAACATACATTTAGTAGCAATAGAGCTCCTTGTCGAAGAGTTCGTCCAGGAAGATATTTTTATAATACTAAGTGAAGGGACGAAGAAGTCGTGTGCCACATGGGACTTGTCAACTAATGTCTCAGAGTGACGTGTACAGAGGCAGTGCCCCTCAGATCTTTACGATTTAAAGCTCTCGGTGGCACTCAACTGTTAATGAACGCACGATTCTCGTGCCGTCCGTGTACCGTCTAGGCTCTCGGGTTTCTCTCAGAGAAAAGTTTAAGGAGACTGGTATCATGATTGTGGCATCACAGTACATTTACTCAAATATTTTATATGCCCGTAAAAATATACATGATTTCAATAAGAAAGAAGATATCCATAATATTAACCTTAGAGCTAAGTCCAAACTCATGGTACCACGATTTCGTTTAACCAAGGTAAACAACTCTTTTATGGGGAACTGTATACGTTTTTACAATAAGAGTCCGGAGCATATTTTAAGTTTATCATTTCCTAAGTTTAAAAAGTACATTAAAAATATTTTGATCGAAAAATCATATTACAAAATTGAAGACTACGTGTTAGATAAAGATGTATGAAAAGACGACATGGCTCCAGAATCCACACAAATTTGATTCAAAGTGCATAGCATTTAAGTTTATTTGAAAATAGCAATCCCTAGAGTTTCTTGCTCGTTCTTCTACGGGAGGTCAGCATAGTGAACGAGCAGTAGCTTAAATGTGATGTTTTCAAGTGTAAATTTATTTTACCTATGGAATAAATAATCTTTGACTTTGACTTTGACTTTGACTTTGAATTGGCATTACAAAAAAAAGAAAAAACTTGTTTTTTTTATCTTTATTTATTCACTTAAACGACTCGAGTTGTTTGCAAAGGACTTCTACCTATTTTATGTCTTATTAAACCCGAAGTTTACAAATAAAAATGACATATGTAGTAAATAATCACGTTTATTTACTTATAATAAAAATCGTAAAATAAATACCTTGTGGGTAGAAATAAAAACACGCCATACGTCTCATGACTCGCGACTCCCGAGGCTATGAGGCGCCAGTCGTTTTAGTCGTTTTAGTCCTATAAGTCTTTCAAGCTTCCTAGGGTTAAAAGACTTCGACTCGAATAAAGTCTTCAGTTTTAGTTTTATGACTCAAGACTTAAGGGTTAGAAGACAACACTAGTCGTGAGGCGTTGAAAATTAGTCGAAGTTTTTCGAAAATTAGGCGTTGAAAATTGGTCTCTTTCAACACTGTACAACGTATTGATATGCCAGTTCCATCGTACCCTAATCTATAGCTTATATGTCTGGGCGGCACTGTTATAGAGCCGATTCAACAAATAGTAAAAGTCTTGCTTAACATACAATTTATGCATCTAAGGACGGTTGATCTGCAGGTCTCTCATCAACGCCGCCCTCTGTTATTCGTACCGGACACATTCCAGTAACAAAAGATATGCATCTTCCACTACTCCACGTAACTCGCAATTAGGAGAATTGTTTTTCTTTTTCATTAAAAAAGGAAAACTGTTTAATGGAACGTGTTTGGTTCTCATCCTTAGTGTAGAAAAACAAACTTGTTATTCATTGTTCACGAATATTTGATAAATAACAAATGTCTGCCAATCTGAGACATAAGTTAATAAAGACAAGTCCCATGTGCCTGTAAATTCACCAGTATTATCTGGTTTTCGGTTATTTTCCAGTTTTGATAGTTATTTCTATATAATTAAATATTTATTGAATGTCAGAATGTTTCATAAGCATAATATTCAATTCTTTTTTGTGAAACCGTGTCAGAGGCTATGCCAAGTAAGCCACGGAACGAACAAGCGAATCTCACGATAATTTCTATGTGCTTGTTGTCGGATCTTTGTATTTGGTTTTCAACGACTTTTTAGCCATAGCGCCACCTATGCGAAATCTATGAAAGTATTTCGTCACCCAGTCAGGTACCTTTACAGCTACCAGATCTGTCGCTATTAACTGTAATTAAATTTCTATTGAATGTCAAAAATTTCACCACCATGATTTTCAATTATTTCCATATACTTTTAACACATAACTACGAAACTCAGTAAATCAATACAGGTTCCGGTGAAATACTTACTAATCTGAGAGGGTAACTCTGGTGGGAGAAACTTTAACGTTAAGCTCTAACTTAATTGCGTTAACCAACAGTTAAGTAGTGACATTTGAAATCCTGGACTCGGACCAAGTTTAAAGTAGACGATGTTAAAGTAATTACTTTCTAGTGTTTGTGTTAACATTAAGTATTTAGTTTTATAAACAACTGTGGAATAAAATTAATGAAATTACGTAGTTAATTATCCAGAATCCTCTTTTCACGAAATTCCTTTCAGAATAAACAACATTAGCTCTACAATCATCGGATAAAAAATTCCGTAGTCTCCATACAAAATCACGAGTTGTTTATTGGTTTGTAAGTGGTTTTTAATGAAAGATTTGTAGTAAAAATCTAAATTTGTGTAGTTTAGTCATAGCTGCTGCGGCTGCCACGGTTCCGCAGTGCCTCTGCCGTGTTTGCTGAAGCTCGCGTCGACAGCTTCATGGCGCTCTTATGGAAAAAGTCGGCGTCTTTATTAAACAGAATACTTAGCAGCAGCAACGGCCTACTGAAGACTATCACGAATAGGAGTGAGTGCCCCGTCATGTGGCATTTAATAACAACGACAAAATCCGTAGTAGAATTTACGTGCTAAACCTATAAGCTATTTTTGTTACTAACACTTCTTGGATCCCTATTGTCCGAAATAAAGATTTTTTTTATTACTATAGCCATGTATTCTGGCTGATTCTGGCTATCTGTTTAAATTTAAATTAATAATAGTAACGCACACACTCAACATAGCCCCGCACTATGGAAACCCTGTATCACGGGTGCCGTGTGTTCATACATAGACAATCACAAATTACACCCAAAGTCGTGAGAGAAATAAATGTAGGCTATACGGCTCGGTCGCATGCGTGGCAGCACAAACAGCATCCTGAACACATTGACAGATAGGTGGGAGTCCCCAATGTTGTGGCGGTGGATGCGTTTGCACACCGCTAGCTATTCACTGCTCTAACATTGGCTGGGCAGTTATCCTCCCGCCTATTAAACAAATTATTATTTAATTATTATTAGTATTGTCTTTATTTTTATTTTTATGTTTAAACTAACACTAGCTTAAGTACTTTTTATTAACAAATATTATGGATCACGTTGTCTGAGAATAAAATTATTATTATTATTATTATTATACAAATATTTCTCCCGCCTCGGGAATTGAACCTGCGACCTCTGCATGGCTTACTCACGTGAGTTCGGGTGTAATTTTTGGTTGTCTACGTGTGAGTCCACGTGCCACGTGCGATACAGAGCTGCTTTAGTGCGGGACTATGAGAGTGTGCATTATATCAATTAGAATTTTACCATATTTGTCACTAGGAAAATTAGTTTCTCAAAAAAAATAATATTGAGCAATAATCGACAAGTGCCTTACGCTGATTGGAAAATGGCAAAAATTATAGTGTATACCATCGATACGTCAAGAAAAAGAATGTAATAATCGAATCAAATTAACTTAATTTGTCATGCAATACAATAAGAATAGACAATACAAAACAAACATATCGAGTTCTTAAATTATCGCAATTGTTACACTTTGCAAATGAAACTGCTTTTTCGAATCTAAATCGCGAATATTTGTTTTTTCAAATTGACTAACGTTTTGGATCCTTTACAAGTCAAAAGGGTTTACGACTTAATATCAAAAAAGCTGTAAAGTACTATCGGCATAATCGACGCGTTACCACCTTAAGGGTTCTTTTTGTGTGCACGCAACAACGGGCTATAATCGTTATTCGCAGCTTTTTTGTTCCTATCAACCAATGACTTAGTAGCAGTAGAGCTCTTTGTGAAAGAGTGCGTCCAGGGAATTACTGCCACCTTACCTATTTCTGCCGCCAAGCAGTAAAGTGAGCATTACTGCGCTCCAGTTTAGAAGGGTAATGGTGTTGGTGAAATTAAAAGCACATGAGACTTGTCTACTTATGTCTCAGCGTGCCGGGTGCAGTGGCAGTGCCCATAAGATCTTTGCGATTTAAAGCTCTGAATGGCACTGCAACTGTTATAGACAGGCGTATCACTTACCACCAGATGTGCTACTTGTTCGCCCCATCACTGATGTTTATGGCAACAAAAGTTTTTGATAGATTTTAGCTATGGTTTTTCGAACACTAAAAGTGTCTCGACTGTACTCGTGTGACCATTGTAAATTAACAGTGTAAAATTCAAGTGAATATAAGTTTCTGTCCTGTGAAAGCTTTTATGAATATCGACCAAATCAATCTACAGTCCACTGTAAACAAGAATCCAACAACTTAGTCTCATAAAAAAACCTTTTAAGTACTAAGTCACATTTTTATTATCAACGAAATAAGGGACGGAATTAACTACAAACTCCGCTTGCAAAGAAACCAGTTTTGGAACCAGGTAAGCTTCAACTTACCTGATAGTCTTTAGTGATATTCTGCCATAGTCCGTAAATGTTAAGAATAGACCAACAATCGAAAATATACATTAACACCATTATATAATGAGATACAACCTCGGTAGCCTACCGGTTTGCACTGTGGGCACTGGATGAATTTGGTGGAGGATGTTTTTCAAAAATCTGGTCGATTATTTGACTTTTATTAGAAACTAAACTAACTAAATGGTTCGGACATGTGGAAAGAATGAATGAAAGAAGATTGACAAAACGGGTTTATGAGGCGAGTGTGAGCGATCCGCAACAAGCATTTAGAGAAATACGCAACTTTCACACAGAAAAAAAGGATTTCTACTAATAAGAAAGAGCAATTTCTCAAAATATTTGCTAATTCTGAAAACATATTTATTTAAAGTAATAAAATATTGTCATTACAAAGATACTGCTTATCTTTTTCTAATACAATTTTACTCTTAACTTTATTCTAACTTTGAGACAAATACGTTCACTTCAAGATTTTATTTCATTTCTAATCAATTAATTGGACATTACTTACATCAAGAAATTTTTTCCTCTTACATCAAATCTAAATAATCTCAAATGAATCCCCAATTTCTTGGATGTATTTTAAGAAAATATTTTCTTAGACAAAAAAAAAGTTATTTTGCCAATAAGAGTAATATTCTAAATTCGAGAATACATTTTTTATGGCAACATTTTGCTTTGTCATTTTCAATCATGTCGTGACATGTTGAAAACGCGCGCGCTCCGTCTCCGTGGCCGTGGTATCTGCGATTGAAGAAGCCATCCATAAATCAATAGCCAATTATTTAAAATGTGAAGCAAAGTGAACTATACTTACTTAGTTTTACTTGAAATCTTAAAAAGGTAAGGCAAGGAGAATAAAATCTTAAAAAGGAACTGATTTTTCTATTTGTTGTTTGTGGAAACAGTAATGGATTCGTTGAAAGAACTTTTGGAATCGTGGAATATACCACAAGTTGTAGTGACCAATTTTATTGGTGAGTGATTTGATGTTATTATGAATTAATTGTGTAAGTATTACATTTTTATGCGCATGATATTTTGTACGTAACGTTGAATGTAAGCGTAAAATGGAGGGATCTTAGACGAACTTTTCCTAGAAATAGGTATACAGTATACTTAAACATGGGATTATTTAATTTATGAGTTTTTATGTAAATAATCTCTGTTTAGAATCCCGATTTAATGTCGTCATTGTTTATTAAAAATAATGTACCTATCTACCTTTGAAATGCGTGACTTCGACAATTAGCATTTTACAATAGAAACTAACTTTTAACTGCCTCTGTGGCGGTTACCTTGCCGGACTGCCACGCAGAGGTCCCAGGTTCGATTCCTGGGCCGGGAGAAATATTTATACGGCCTACATTTATTTCTCTCGTGAGTTTGGGTGCAGTTTGTGGTTGTCTATGTGAGGTTCATGGCACCCGCGACACAGGGTTTCCCTAGTGCAGGGTATATTCAGTGTATGTGTTATTGAGTGTGTGTGTTATTAAACTAGAAGTAAAATACATAAAAAGATATTTGATTTAATTTGACTTTATTTACAAACTTGACTACTTTTGCAGAGAATGGTATAACGATTGAACATTTCCCCAAATTAAAACTAGACAATTTGAAAGAATTATGCCCACATATGGGGACTAGACTATCTTTAGAGGAAAAGATAGGGGAGCTTATTACTGCACAGGTGAGGGACCTGTATGTTTAAGTTAAAAAATTTAGTTGAAAGTGCTTTCATACTGACTATCTTAACATAGTTTGACTATAAAATACACAATATATTCTATTTTTTTAACTTTACAGGCAACGACGGATGCAGTATCTGAATCAACTGATGATCAAGTCATTATTACTCCCACCTCCAGTAAATTTGAGACAAGCACCAGTGATTGTTTATTTTTGTTAGTTTTTTACCAGTTTATTAGTTTCATTAGATGAACTACAAATGGTCGACATCTTGGAAACAACCAAAAGTGTATCTAGAAAAACATTTCCACATTTTGATTTGGAGACACTACTGCATACGTCAGCAGGTGGCAATAGTATTTTAAAATACTATGAAACATATGGTTTTCTCAATAATACCAAGAGAAACCAGTTGACTGATATAATTATAAAACATATATACACATACATTGTCAATTAGTAAGTATATACTGTATATATTAGTAAGTATATACTGTGTTCTGATTACTTTTACACTTCCCAATAATACATCATCATTTTTTTTAGCCGGATAACCTATGAAGAATATAATATTATATCTGCGAAAATAATATCACTGTTTCCAAAGGAGTCAATAGGCACTTATTTTACCAAACCTATAAAAAAAAATAATTCATTTAATGGACGTTCTACAGTAGCACGAGGAAAATTGGTGGACAAAGTCCGTAACCTTCTGTATAAATATGGAGACCACACACAAGCGACAATCTGGCACTCTAGAAAATGCTTCACCGTTTAAAAGACAGTATATTCAAGGTTTGCAAGGTAATTTTTTTTTAAATAGGCTTGCAATTAAACCCACTGACTTTCACTGGGTTAAAGCAATTTATGAACCTATTTAGGTATTTGAGAGTAGGTATTCTAAGTCGCATCATTCTGGGTTTTTAATACAGGTAAATGTAACTGTAAATCCACTGTAAGTGGGCCCCATTTACAGTGGTCCAAAAATTTTTCTACATAGAGGAGTAACAACCCATTTAAAATAAACATTACTTTAGCAAAAATCAATAGCTTAAGTTATGATTTTTTTATGTACTTTCTTGAAAATTTTCTACTCTAGTCAAAAGTTTAAAACTAGTCTATTTTGAAAATTATTCCACTAAATTAATTGAAATTTGGTATTAAAGTAGTAGTAACCATGTAGCTAGCATGGAATGAACCATTTTTGTGTTTGTTCTTAGATTACTCCGTTATTTTTTAGACAATTCATGTTCATGAGTTTCTACAATTTTAACTCTCTAATGGTCATAATGTACACAAAAAGAAAATGTTTAAAAACATATAGAGAACTTCTGATAAATAGATAGGTTTGAGAATAATTTCATGTAAATCTGAGCTGAACCAATGTTTTCTTTTGAGAAATTAAGTTAAAATTGTTTGAATAACGATTATGATACTGGTGGTGGTTTTAATGACTAGAATAGAAAATATTGAAAAAGTATGGATGGCAACGTGTCAAGTTACACATTGACGTATCTTGTTCCGTTGCACTGGAGGCGATTTTCAAATAAAAATGTGTGGTCTGATGTGCTATTGACTGTAAATAAATAATCATGAATTCTAAACTATTGAATTTTGCTGAACTAATGTTTATTTTCAATAGGTTGTTTTGTTACTATATCCTCTATCTAAAAAAAAATCTATAATATTATTATTATTAGATAGGAACAGGTACTTACGTGGGATAGGCATTTGTCAGGTGATTGGAATGCAGGTAAATAATGAAAGTCTTACAAAACATTTCAATAAGGATAAAATGAAACACTAACATGATTTTTTTTAGATTTACATTTAAGAGATATACTGTTTCTCAACAATAACACCGAACCATGGGGTGAAGTAATACAAAAATGTAAACATACGTTTAAAGTTCGAAAAGAAAGTGAACACAAGAGCGTTCATGAGTTTCTACAAGACTGGAAAATATTATCAGACCAAAGAAGTGACATATTGGTATGTAATCTGTTTTCATATGTTTTACGTTTCATTTCTGAGCTAGGGTCCCTCCATCTTGACGCAGACCAATCATTTTGACAACTATGATATTTGTTTTCAGATAAACATTGACTTCGACTTGTTGTATCCAGAAAAAGGGCTGAATTTTTATTTAAATTGGAAAATATTTTTCGAAAAAATTATTGCTTTTAAACCGAACAGAGACGAAAGAATCTTGAACCTTATTGAGTCACTGAAAAATTTAGACAATGATTGTAAGTGTTCGTTTTTAATTGTATAAAGCTTGAGATAGAATTAGTAAAATAAATAATAATAATAATAAGAAAATGTTTATTTCAGTAATGCAATTAACTTTACATTAACAGTGGATGGTACCTCCTATTAAGCTTGTCAAGCGTCAGTGTCAGGAGGTACCGCTCTTCCATAGCTATAAATTCACATTTAACATTTTTAACTTAGTCTGTCTGTCCGTCAGTCCGTCTGTCCGTCGGTCCGTCGGTCCGTCTGTCCGTCTGTCCGTCGGTCCGTCCATGTGTCAGTGTGTCCGTGCGTGCGTGCGTTCGTCTGTCCGTCCGTCCGATCGATTGGATCGATTGGGCCGATCGATTGAATTGTCTGTTTGCAAATGTTGTATTTACTTTACCACAATGTCTTTCCTTCTTCTCTTCGAAATATTTAGATCTAATTTAGAGGCCTACGTTGTCTGATTAAAGTTTGAGTGGTATAGAGTTTCGCTACAGTGGCTAAATTTGATAGATAAAATTGTATAATATTATTTTCAATTGTTACAGTAACACTTCCTGCTGAGCTTAAAATACTCGCACATCTGGTGCCTCCAAAGGGAAGAATTTCAAAAAAAATTAAGTTCACTACTCAGCAATTGACTCCTTATATATTTGTGTGCCGGTATGTTTTTTTTTAATAGCCCCGCCCTAGGGAAACCCTGTGTCGCGGGTGCCATGGATATACACATAAACAATCACAAATTACACTCAAACTCACGAGATAAATAAATTTAGGCCATACAAATATTTCTCCCAACCCGGGAATCGAACCTGGGACCTCTGCGTTGGCAGTTCGGCATGCTAACCGTTTGGCCACGGAGGAAGTTATATATGTCGACTCATCCGAAGTCCGATATGATTATATAACAAAAAGAGAATAAGAACGTTACGAGAATAATTTCGTTATTCAAACTAAGGCCTATGTAAAGGCGTTTTGACAATTTATATATCTTATTTCGTTTCGAAAATATAAAATCCAACAACAGTCGATCTGACATTTACAGCGAAGAAGAACAAACGAAATGTACTATGTCCTGAGAACAAGTAGTCTTGCACATATAGATCTTTGTTCTACGGATGAGTAGGTATATATATATAAAACTGCCTCCTGTATATAATATATGTATTTTTTGTTTTCAATATTTATGCCTCATTTATAATATTACTTTGTGGTAAAGATTGGCTCACAAATCTGTTGTGGATACTTATTATGTTTCATGTACTCTTAATACTATCTTAATTTCTAGAATGCTGGCGATATAGACCAAGTAATCAAAGAACAAAAACAAAAGGCGACAAGCAAGAAATTGTCTGTTCAACCCTATGTTATACTCCAGGGATTAGATATGTTATACTCCAGGGATAGTGTGATTGTTTAAATTATTCAGAAGGGTTGTTGCAGTGCAAATTTATATAAAATAAGTAAGTTACGTAAACAAGCCCTAAGGTTTATTGAATTATGGTTTGTCACACATATATGCATATATGTAGGGACACGAATTTTATTTCTGTGAGTTGTAATTTAATTTTCTATGTTAAAGTTTTTCATGTCAATAATTCATTTTGTATTTTACTAATATTATGCCAGTATTGTATACGTGTACAAAAAATAAACGTTTTTTAATTTATTTCCTAAATAAGTATAATCTTTTTATTATTTAAGTCGTTTTGTGTCATTTTCATCAGTCATTGTATTTTAAGCCTGCAATTTTATTTTGTTTAAATTTGTGAACAATTCTCAAAAAAATACAACCGTTTTCAAGAAGCAATAATTATAATTTGATAAAGTCGGAACGTCATAACAGCAACGCCAACGACTTCATTAAAATTAATTGTTGCGTTTTGAAGGCGGTTATATATTTTTTTTAATTATTCACAAACTATGCCCTTAGGCTCAATTTATATAGCAGCGGAACGGAATGGAAGCGAATTTTTGTAACGTTATTGTACATAGCACAATGAATTTTATGGTCAATTGTGTAACGTACATGCTCGAGAATGCTCGAGCATTCCGCGGAAGATTTTGGCTCGTATCTAGTTTGTACCGTTACACAATCGACCATAATGTTCATTATGTTATGTATAATATCGTTACAAAAATTCGCTTCCATTCCGTTCCGCCGCAATATAAATTGAGCCTTATTTTAAACAAACAAAATGACTTAAATCAAAAATACCCCACATTTTAACCCAAGACGGTAAAATCTTACATTAAGATTTACCCCATATTTTAACCCAAGACGGTAAAATCTTACATTAAGATTGTAATGGACTTATTAATAGCAGAAAGTTGCTTTGATATAACTGAACCAAAAGTCATAATTTAAGAAATTTGGTTTCAGAATGAAATCAAACTTCTCTTAAACATAGAAAACATAAATCTTCAGTTAAATAATTATCTCTCAATTTTCATTCTTTTTTTTTCAAGTCAAAATCAGAAATTTCTAATAACAAATAAATATTTTCTTGAATCTAGAGTAGCTTTATGACTTAAATAAATTAATTTGCTCTTGGATTAAATATTTCTGTCTTAGAACTAAAATACACTTTTGAGACGTTTTTTTACTATTATCAAGTAATTATTCTCTAGCGTCTATAGGGAGCGAATCGTTTTCTTGGATTTAATAAAATTGTCTTCATACAAAGAAATTTGTCTATTTTTAAGTAATCTGTTTTTACCGTGCACAGTGTAACACGGGAATTGGATATAAAGAATCAATACTACCTGAGCTCGAATTAAAAAATTTTCCCGTACTAATACGGTACATTTACTGTCTACATTTTGTACACTGGCTTTATTTCAGAATTAATTTTTTTACAAACTAAATTATATAAAAATTGATATCGTATTATATGGTTTTTTTATATACAGCGGTTTTCTTGTAAAATTTCGAGGTAAGTTTTGTGTTTTTTTTCAATCGTGTAAATCTTAGGAATCGTGTTTTCGCATCGTATAGCGATGAGTGCTTAGAATAATAACGCATAGAAACCTAGTCCGCACACGCTAAGTGAGGCAAATTGAAGCGCGCCCAATGGGCCTACACGAGCGGGCGGGCCTTCAGTGCTCAAGGTCAACTTGCACCGCGAACAGCTCCAGAATTTTAGCTAAAAATGACGAAATGTGCGGTAAATGAGTGTAAAAATACGTCAGACAAGCATAAAATAGATACTAACATCACATTCCACAAGGAAGTAACGCGTTTCAACTTGTATTTTTATATAAATATTCACTAAAACCGAAAATTAACCTACTACTAAAACTAGCCTACATGAATTTTATTTTTGCCTCACTTGTGACAGATCGTTTGATATGAAACTATCATTCTATGGGTTATTATTCTAAGGATGAGTGTAAATTCTCAATTTTACTATATATTTTTTTCCAAACGGAAAAAAAAGTCATAAAAAATCTATTAATAGAAAGACTAGAAAACACTCTAACAAACCAGGCACCCCGCCAACAAAACTTATGGCTTATGGGCCGTTGATATACTACCGTTGGCCATAAGAAATCTTTCTCGTCGAAAAACAAATCATGGCCATTTTGATCCCATACATTATCATCATCATTTAGAAGATTCGGCTTAATAAAAAAATCCCTTTACGCGGGTACCTATTTAATAGGAACAAATTTTATGACCTCAGTGACCCAACGGTTTGCATTGTGGGCGCTGGATGAGAAGGTCCCAAGGTCGATTCCCAGTAAGATCAATTTTGGAAATGAACTTTTCTAAATCGTTCTGGTCTGGGTGTTGTGAGTGCCCTGAAGTGAATTTTTTTTTAAATAAAATAAAGTGACGGGACGAATAAGTAGTGCGCCTGATAGTAAGCGACACGCCTGTCCATAACAGTTCCAGTGCCACTCAGAGCTATAAATCGCAAAGATCCGAGGGGCACTGCCGCTGCGCCCGTCACCCTGAGACATAAGTAGACAAGTCCCATGTGCCTGTAATTTCACCAGCACCCTTGCCCTTCTAAACCGGAATGCAATAATGCTTACATTACTGCTTGGCGGTGGAAATAGGTAGCAGTATTTCCCTGAACGCCTCTTTCACAATAATAATAATTATAATTTAGTAATAACGCACACGCATAGTCCCGCACTAGGGAAACCCTAGACAACCACAAATTACACTCAAACTCAGGAGAGAAATAAATGTAGGCCATACAAATATTTCTCCCGGCACGGGAATCGAACCCGGTATCTCTGCGTGGCAGTCCAGGTTACTATAACCAAAAAAAACGGTTAAAAAACCACAGAGGCAATTAAACCAAACGTCTACTGCTACTAAATCTCATATTCAATGTACAGGGATTTTTCTACTTTGAGACAAGGTAGTTTGTGTAGTTGTCCTATAAAAACCTTTCTCATATTCAGTAAAATAATAAATTCTTTCGTGCAAGTGTCCATAAAAACAACCAAATTCGTGAATATGTTACACGTTTAGTTTTTAAACGAATACGTTCTCTAAAACAAAGTAATAAAACTTAACAGACTTAAAGGCCAGACCAAACAAACTATAAAAAAACAATAGTTGAAAAAACAAATGGTTTTAAAAGCCGAAAGTTACATAATTCATTTCTCAATTGGCTCTTAGTTGAACCGTTGTAAAACATAAAACCTATTATTATTTCAACGGTAACAGTAATTCAGTTCTCACCCGAGAATCGAACCCGGAGCCACGGTGCCCGAAAACAATCAGCGCTTATTAAAATAACTTGAATTCTTGTTTGGTCCAAGTTGTAAGAGTTTTGTTGAGATGGTAAATTTTATAAACAGTATAATTTACGTTACCAAAAAAAGACTCATCAAAACCCATGTTTGGAGCACCGCACTGTATGGATGCGAGACATGGACAATAACATTAAAAGACAGAAGAGACTGGAGTCATTTGAAATGTGGTGCTAGAGGCGAATGGAAAAAAACAACATGGATATAAAAGACATCAAATGAGGAAGTTTTGGAAAGGGTTGGGGAGGAGAGAAATCTTTTGAATGCAATAGAGAGGAGAAAGGGGAAAATGTTTAGATATTTGTTAGCTAATGACGAATTTGTGAAAGTGATAATTGAGGGGAGGATAGAAGGGAAAAGAAAAAGAGAAAGACCGAGAATGGCGTCAGCTATAAGGAGGTCAAAGAACTGGCTTTGAACCGTGAGGAGTAGAGAAGGCTACACCGACAAGAGTCTCTAGCTCTTAAATATGATGATGATGGTAATTTACGTACTTTGTGTTGAGTATGTTTCTACGATTGGCAGAAGCTCCTAATCGTTAACATTATGACTTATTAAAGACTTTTAAACTGGTTTCAAAAAAGGAAGATGTTCTCAATTCGACTTTTCTTTATGTATGTTACGCAATGACTCCAACATCTGTGAACCGATTTTGATAGTGAAAAGGAGATACCTCAATCATGGTTCTATTCAAATATGAAGAAAATATTCCACCTCTAAGGATGGCCAATTAGGGGATCTCAATCCGATTTATTGGATTTCTTAAACTTTCTTTTAACTAATTTGTGGTTTAAATAAAACTTGGCAAACACATGTAATTCCATAAACTTTTCAGGTAGATAGATAGATAAATAGAGTACTCGTTTATATTCTGAATCACAGTATATTACGAACAAGCTTATGACATAGTTACAATGGTAATCTTAAAGAAAAAGGCTAGTCTAGGTTTGTTATATTGTATCGGGTGTAGAGTTGAGTGTACTGTGTCAGCAAAAAGGGCACGACTCAGCATTATGCCGCGGTTCAGTCGAACTACGACGCTGATGATTTTACCAGATCCTAAGCTGAGCCGGTAAAAAATAAGTAACTCAGAGAATCAACACGGAGTTAGAATGTAAGGTATGTAGTAATAATATTAATTATATACGTGAATAAGTTATTATATAAGCTATAAAACGTGGATAAGGTAACTGGAAAGAAAATAAAAAAGGTGAAAGATGTAAATGTGTGAGTAAGTTGTGTAGATTTTTTACACAAATAACGCTTCAAATTATCAATAAAAAAATTAACACTATAAAAATCGACTGGTGCCAACCCTCATTTATCGTTTATCGATGAAATTAATAAATTCGGTGTTTTCGTTAGATAACATTTTTGTAACAGATATTAAATATATAAACCTTTCTTCTCAGTGCTATAGCTTGGTCCCTTTTGCAGTTGAAGCTCTGAGTCCTTAAAGGTTATAGGCGAAACATCTAGCGAACGAGCTGTCGGATCGCCTCGCAGAAACCTCCGGTGACCACAAGTTATGTCCGCCAAAGAATAAGTTTAGTAATTCAAAGGGGAATGTTGCGAACCTCACGGGCACGATGCCCCAAGGTACGACACTGGATCAAAGTTTTGACTTATAAACTTTTCTGCTCATAAACTTCAAATTATCATTTTGAAGTCGAATAAATAAATAAATAAATAATTTATTGAAATTTTATAAACAACATACATAAATAATAAATATTTTGACCACTGAAGCAGCTAAAGCGTCACTTACCAAAACATAGAAAAGAACACTGAACCAGATTTGTGACATTCCGCGATATAATCTGAAACAAAATAATAGAAAATGTTTATTCCAGTAAAAAAAAAATGCTCTTAGATCTAAACCCCACCGTTTAAGTAATGTTAGTTTCATTTTTATTAGTAGCACTGTTTTTCACTTTTTGGAGAGAAGAGACTTCGCTATTCACGGCTGTCTCTATTATATAATATAAGACTAATATGGTAACTCCATTTAAATGCTGTGGTTGCTGGTGTAATTACACGGGTCTTGTCACTTTTTTCTTAGTGTCACAGACGCAGTGACAGTGTATTTCAGATCTTTACGATTTAAAGCTCTGTGTGGCACTGCAATTCCTATTGTCTCGGAACTTGGATCATAACAAAAGATTTCGTTTTATTTTCGCGATATTCCAGAACGCTCCTCGGTCACGGGTTGACTCTCAATTCACACGCGACGTGTCAAGCACCAAACTCGCTTTCCGCTCTCGCTACCCCTTATGTCATATACCAAGCAATGAACATGCATGATTGGTAGTACGATCGGCGCATGAGTCACGCGTAATTCCGGCAGTGCGCGATTTGTACGGTTCCATTGTCGGACCACGTCGCGGCTAGACGATCGCGTCATGCTTTTGGACGCACAGAACGTGATGTTTGCCGCATTTTTAGGCCAAATTAATACAGTCAAGAGCACATTAAGTTTGACATTTTAGACGGTTCTTACTTTTTTTAAAGTGACGGGACGAATAAATCCAGCGCCTAGTGTTAAACGACACTCGTAGCCATGACAGTTGCAGTGATCTGAGGGGCACTGCCACTGAGCCCGTCAGCCAGAGATGAGACGAGAAAAGTAGTAATTAATGGCAGTTCAAACATAAACAATAGTTGCCATCTCTAAGGGTCGGAGGAAGGTTCGATTACCGGCCAGATTAATGTACACACGCCCCAAATAATGTCTCAAGTTGACTTGGCGATACCGAGAAGGCTTCCACGTTACCCAGTGCGAAATATATTTTCGGTTCCTGTATCTCGTACGAATATAGGCCATTTTTCTCCACTTTAACGTAGCATGGGAACTTTCAATAACGTTAATACAGACGTGGTAGACATCTTCCACGACTCATTATATAAGTTCAAACGGAACGTAACAACTGCTTTAAACTCCTAAGCCGCCACGTTTTTAGATAGTAATATTTGTTCTTTTTTTCTGTACAGTATTTTTGTTTCTATTTGCTTTTTAAATTAAAATTGTTTTTTCTTCGTAAATGCTGTATATGCCTGGAATGGTACAACATACTGTATAAAAAATTATATGTTATAACATTGAAATTTCTCTATGTTTGTGCCGATGGTGTATCTAAATAAATAAATAAATAAAAACTTGTTTATATTGTCGCGGATCTAGGTGTTTGTGGTACCATCGTTGTTACAGATTTCCACAACATAAATGTTTTACTAACTTATTTTGCAATCGGAGCAACGTATGCGATGCGAAAATATATAAATAAGTTATAATTGACGTGATATAGTTAATCAGGCCACTCAAACCCTTCTGGTGCTGACTGTACATTTGCATTTAACACAAGTGGGCGTTCTAAATTCAAAATTCATTAGTTCAATAAAAGCAAGAATGGCGCATTGCATAGGTAACGCTGCTAAACACGCTGCGCCAAAATAACGAAAGCAATCAATAACATTACAATAGCAAATTCGTTTCCTTCATTATTGCTTAAAATGTACATATAAGCTCAAGTGGTGCTGTTCCTCGGAATCGAAACATATGAAGTAATATTAAATTTTATATTACTTACATAAAAATTGTATCTGTGTATTTATTACGAACAACTATTTTTTTTAATA
This sequence comes from Hyposmocoma kahamanoa, assembly GCF_003589595.1. Classification (NCBI taxonomy): domain Eukaryota; kingdom Metazoa; phylum Arthropoda; class Insecta; order Lepidoptera; family Cosmopterigidae; genus Hyposmocoma; species Hyposmocoma kahamanoa. The sequence goes on along the minus strand of NW_020653743.1, from coordinate 2,499,570 downwards.
AAATTTTAGTGCGCTAAGTAATAATAATAATAACGCACACACTCGACATAGCCCCACACTAGGTAAACCCTGTGTCGCGGGTGCCATGGACACACACATAGACAACCACAAATTACACCCAAACTCACGAGAGAAATAAATGTAGGTCATACAAATATTCCTCCCGGCCCGGGAATCGAACCTGGGACCTCTGCGTGGCATGGTAACCGTTCGGCTACGGCAGTTCGTTAGATAAGTAAGATACAGTAAGTAAGTAAGTATTCACTCTTGCCTTGAAAAGGCCCAGTTATAACGTTCAGAGGACGCTTCGTGCCAAACTTTGGAATATCCACAACATAAGAGTGGAAACCAATTCTACGCCTAGTCCCCCGGTGATGGAAAAGGGAAGGCGGAATTAAATCGTTCGTAAATTCCATCGCACACTCTCCGTGATATATCCTGTAAAATACCGATAAACAGACAACTTACGACGGTGTTCAAGGTTCTGTAGCTTCGCCTTCACCAATTTCGAATCACCAATAAGCCTCTTGCCACGGTTGTCAAATGAATGCATGTTGGCTAGTAGGTATGTAGCAGAACCATCCCAAGGGTTGCAAAAAAAAAGTACTTTTAAAATAAAATAATAGGTCTATAACACGTATTATAGGCGCCTGGACGTCGAGTTGCAGTATGTATTTTATTCTTACACTCATGTCTAGTCAGAGGGTAAAAGGCCAGTACATTATTTAGTTTATTATATAAGTAGCTTCCCAGAAAGCAAAAAAATTTCCCAGCGAATTTTCTTCGAAAGGTCAGGGCAGACGGTATATTTTCTTCTTTTGTTATTAAAAGAAGGATCAAAAAATTGTTTAGAATGCTTAAATAAAATGACATACAATATAAATAATTGCCGGATTGTTAAAACTTTACAGTCCTTGTAAAGCGTAATTGTTGGATACAAGCGTGGGAGAAAGTGACTAACTTTCAGTATCAACCTTTGAGCTCTTTCAAGAGGCAGTAAAGTTGATGTGCGCTCCACACCATATTTCAACACAATATGTCAATATTGATTGGCAGAGTGCGAGATACACCATCTTGACAATATTAGGTTCACTCACATGTCTCAAATTTTTGAAGACATACGTTAGTTTGCGGACCTTGTTAGTTAGACCATCGATGTGCTGGTGAAAACTGAGAGTCGTATTCCAGAACTCTACTCAATACTCAAGTCAGGACATGAGTATTGCTGTGAGCACTGAAAATCATACTCAAGTCCTTGCCATTAGGGTCGTATTTCCAGTGCTTCAAATCATACTCAAGTCTGCTCAAATCAAATCAAAGTTACACCAAGACACCAAACACGGATTTACTGTAATCAGGTATATATTTCCTTAAAAAAACCGAAAACATATGTGTCTTTAAGAAAAAGAAAACACCTTGCGCTCGTTATTAAGAGTGATCGGAATAGATACTCTATATTTATCTAAAATTTGAAGAGCAGACACAGAAAGTGGAGACTACCTTCCAACAATATTTTTTCTCCCGGACTTTTTCGGGGTTCGAGAAATTACTTAACATCAGTAGCAGGAAATGTAAGGGTGCTGGTGAAATTACAGGCACATGGGACTTGTCAACTTATGTCTCAGGATGACGGGCGCAGTGGCAGTGCCCTTAAGATCTTTGCGATTTAAAGCTCTGAGTGGCACTGCAACTGTTATGGATAGGCACGTCGCTTACCACTAGGCGCACGACTTGTTCGTGCCGTCGTTTGGTATTTAAAAAAAAGAAAAAACAAGTACACGGAAATTGCACTGTAGGCCCTAGTTGGTTTTTTGAGATCCTTAGGTATAGCGAAACGGGGTATTCCGTTCATGTCCTGTATTTAATTTTACGGTAAACACCGTACTGTCCATAAACAGGTTACCAAACCATACGATAACAAACTATATCTAGGTGCTATGCTAAATATCTTCGCAATGCACGAGACGAATATGCCCCGCAGTGCTGTCAAAACTGGACCGCCCAAATTAATGTTAAAATTACATTTTTCGCCCGAGGATAGGCGCAGAAACACGCTATATTACACGGTGATACATGGTGCTTTAAATGGGTAATTAGAATTTGCCAGACAGCTTTTATTCTAAAAGGCCGGGTCAAATGTCTCCAGAATAAACGAGCTTGTATGAAAAGACTTATATGAGTGGAACGAACCAACACACTAGTGGAAAATGCAGCCTATTTTGTAACTTTCGAGTCGCATAATAGCGGTTTTAGATTTCGGAGAGCATTTTGAAGTTGCATAACGACTGTATACGTGCTGTAGTATTCCAAAGGAACTAAAAGCGAATCCCATTACAAATATTACTTAATATGAAGTATGTAGTATAAATTTGATATGAAGAAAGGCAGACGACTCCATTCCATCCAATATAATTTGGAAAATGGAATCCAAACTTGAAGGAACCTAGTGCAGTGTTATACAATCACTGCCCTAGCCACCTCCATCCTGCATGCCTACAAATGCCTCTTCACGCCTCGTTTGAACGAATGCGTGTGTTTTAGTTGTTAGATGTATTCGTTTGTACGTAGAAATAAGTTGAAATTAGAAGCAACTTTCGTCAGTATATAGCAGCTCTATAAGGTTAACCAGTGCTGTGATTCTAGAAGCTGTATAATAGAGGTAAATCACTTCACTACGACACTATACGCTGTAAAACGACAAAATTACAGCTCTATAGTGTATTTCAACTATTTTTTTATTTTTTATTGTGACTCAGCAAAATGACTGCACCGCGCCTGATGGAAAGTGCGAATACAGTCCAGAGATGAGAGTAACGGATGGAAAACACAAATATCTTCACTCCGTCACTATCATTTTGCCGGTCTGGCCAAATGCTTCTTCACACTACGTTTGAAGGATCCGATGTTATAGAGGGGAGGGAATACATGCGCCGGGAGTTGGTTCCACAATTTGATGGTTCGGCATAAAAACGAATTGCCAAACTTTTTAGTGCGGGACGGTATTGAACTGACCGTCCAACTGTGGCAACGCAGTCCGGCACGGGTGGTCCGCTGATGGAAAGGAGAGGAAGGGATAAGGTTGAATAACTCTTCAGAGCACTCACCGTGGTATTAGAGAAATAAATTCATTCACTCGGAGCTTTAAGAGTTCAAATTAGCGCTTCGACTCACTTGAAGAGAAATATTTGGATGGAAATTGTAGACCACCGACAACGCCATGCTTTCAGTAATCGATTAAAGTTAACGTTATTTTGACTAACATATAAACTGCCAAAATAAAGTGAATAGCAACAATTACTTTTCTTTATATAGATAACCCAATCAGCCTTCAGGGTCGAAACACAAAATTGCAATGCGACGTCGCTTCGTAGAAATCTACGAATTGCTCCGCATCGCGCATTCCTGCGATGTTTAATATTCTTTGTGTTTCTTTCTTATACTTTCTTATCAGTAACAGCAGTGCCACATTCTTTTTACGATCCATGTCGCTACCTAGTTTAAAAAATACGTTCAGTACGGTTGACGATGGTCGAAGGAATGGTTACCCGAATCGTGGCAGTGAGGCAACGAAATCGCATCTCAGCTATTCGCGTCGCAGTTTTCTGCGCCATTTTGCAGTTTTGTATTTCGACCCACATTTCTTTTTTTTTTACTTTTGGATAAAAATAACTGAGTGACAATCCCTTCAAATACCTGGTCTCAAGCTAGGAAAATATCTCCACGATGTTTACCAGATTAACGAAATTCTAAACTAAGAATATTAAGCAAAGAATATTTTAACGATGGTCGAATCAAATAATTTTATTTGTCACTGACACAGCTGCACATAATAATGTTGAATTAAAAGAAGTGACGCCACAAGAGCGCTAATGTGCCGTTAATGATTTTTATAGCACTTAAGGCACCTTTATAGTCTCGGACAGTTGATAATAGCACTAACGGCTATATAAAATTGCAATGGTAGTAATACTTCAGCATTAGAAATGCAGAACACGCTCTAGTGTTTACGCCTAACAAATTAGGAATTAATAGGAATTGTTTTAAAGCCGTCTGAAGCAAAGTGTTTGAGATCCGTCAAGGCAAGGAAAGGTCCGTTGGAAGATAGGCGTAATGGTGTATGTATACATTAATCCCTACTTAAGTATAATTTGTTTTATCCACGCGAACAAATCTGATGTAATCAATATGTATTATTCTTACTATAAATTGATACGCAAATGTATTCAATTTCGTTATACATTAATGCAGACCTATGTTAATGTCATTGTATAATCTCAAAATGAGGATGGATAGGTTTTATTGGAATGGAGAGGTTGTATTTTATATATATACATATATATCACAACGGACACTGACTTCCAAAGATTCTGACATAAGCAACACGGATTTGCTGCATAAAGGCTTTAAATGAGCAAATAATGACGTCATTATCTCGTCACTTCATTACTAATGCTGTAAGAAATTTGAATATTTTTTTTCTTCTAGTAATAAGGACAAATATGATGACCTAATTGTCGAACTTTAGTAACTGGAGAAGCACAAGATGAAGTTTTTTTTATTACAAGGCTTTTTTAATGATGGTAGTAAACGACACGCCCGATCATAATAGTTGCAGTGTTACTCAAAGCTTTAAATCGCAAAGATCTGAATGACACTGGCACTCTGAGACATAACTTGGCGTAAGTCTGATTTGTCTTTAGGTAATGTACAGACCATGATGAAGAAACCTTGACTCTTGTACAGAAGTCCAACGAGAAGTTCCAAGTCGCGCAGAGAGGCATGGAGAGACCGGAAAAGTAATGTTTGGATCCGAAATAGGACCTGTATTAAAGACGTCATGGTTGTCTAGGTGAAGAAAAAGTGGTCTAGGGCGAGGCACATAGAATGGACCAGAGACACTGGAAATGGCGAGTACTTGAATTGAAACCCTGAACGGATTTCAGAAGGCGCGGCAGACTACCGCAACGGTGGATGGATGAGATCCGACGACATGAAGGTGGGCACTGGATGAGTCGGGCATAAGATCGCCAAGAGTGGAAGAGGAGGGAAGATGCCTACATCCAATATTGGTATCAAGATATCTTCCAAGTAAAATGCTTACACCTCAGAATGCTTTGAATTAACTAATTATTACTTTTGACTGTCAAAGAAAAATCGTAATAAATCCAGCACGAATGAATGAATGGATAGAACTTTTGGTAGTAAAATCTCCAATTCGTATCAAGAGTGGCGAACTATAAACCATTTCCACCAGCAGTGGGCTGTACATAGGTTGACACAGTGGAGGTCTCTCTCGCCCTTCCTATCGCTTTACCAACCAAATAAACGAAAGATGCGACGAAATATTTTCATTAACGCATTTGAACGCGAACCTAGGTTCTATGAAGTGAGGTGTGGGGGTCGTCCGCGCGTCGCGAAATCCACACGCAGAAAACGAATACGATTAAAATACAAGAACAGGTGGAGAAAATTTTACGCAGATCCGACGTTGACTAACGAGGCAACGGGTGTCGCGGGCGTCCAACCGTTAGCAACTTTCAAGTTTTCGGATAAATGTGAATTTAATAACTATAGGGCTTCATTTGAAAACCAGAATTTAGCAGGTTCTCTGTGGTAATTAAAGAGAAATATCTCCATATAAAAATAATGAGCAAAGTTAGACATTTTGTACTTAAATAATTCATTTTAGAATTTCATTTTAGGCCGTTTTCGGGATTTTATAGGTTCAGATAAAGTTTAGACAACATCCTCAGCGTTATCGTGTATTTCTTGCAAGATCGTTATACCTAAAACATTAGACTAGCAAAACAGTTTTTCCGCTTCGCCTCCAGCGTCTCGCCTTTGAATCTATTTCAAAAAACAAACGAGCCGAGTCGGCGGCATAAAGTTACAAGCTGTCGATGAGTGAGTTTAGCGTAAACTTAGTAGTATATAAATGGTCTGTGGTAATGTAGTAGTAACACCCTGAGACTTAAGTTGACAAGTCCCATGTGCCTGTAATTCCACCACAACCCTTACCTTCAAAACTCGAACGCAACAATGTTCACTTTACTATTTGGCGGCAGGAGAGAACTACCGCAACTAATCGTCTTTATTTATAAAATTTTTCAGAATATTTGCACTTTGATGACAAGGTTGTATGGATGCATTCGCTTACCAGGTGATATTGGCAGTATAACAGCGCTGCAGTCTGTCAATGTATCTACATATGGTTAAGCCAGGGTTGTTCAACATGGCGGCATTGTTCAATCCGATTCGCCGTGGGTGAGAGAGGGTACGTTGCAGAAGGAGAGCTATGGCTCTCCAGCTACCGACATAGGTGGGTAACGGGTGCCGAAAGCCCCAGTGACATGGGTCCTTGAGTGGCAGACTTATGGGAGTCCGTCTCTCGTTACTGGTGAACGAGACGGCGGCGTACGTGTTCCACGTCTGCCTCTCAAGATTGCTGGGAAACAAGAACTCTCCTCGAAAAGCGACCGAGAAGCCAATCACCGTCACACGTCGCGGAAGAATGCGTAAGCGTTCCCATGACTTCGGCACATGGTGAGGAGATGGAACACCGTCGGTAGGAATCCGACACAACCCTTCGCCTCCCTCGGTCGGAAGGTATCCATGAGGATTTCCTAACGTTAAAAAAAATTGTTGTTCAACATGTGAGTAACTATTTCCGTATCTACGTTCACAAGTGTGAGGGTGCTCTTATGTTAACCCGGGGTTCTATCTGAACCATCCGCCGAGGCGCTCCTAAAGTTTGCGTAAGCGAATCCAGGTGCACCTCCTTATGGCGGCGGGGGAGTCACACATAACCGCTCACAGCTCCCCCCGAGCCGAGCAGCATGCGTAACGCATTTCCCAGCTAAAAAGGTTATTGAATATAAAATTAGTCACGTTTTTGTTTTAGTATTCTTTGATTTTAACTTGTACTACGTAAATTTTAGTTTTTGTTTGTAAATGTGTTTTTGTTAACTAACCGTTTCGTCTAAAAAAAAATTGTTTAATGGACAGTTCTATTTTTAAATTAAAAAAAAAGAAAACAAGCTGAACCCGGTAAACGTGAGTTCCTTTTAAGACCCGTTATTATGTTGCAATAGTTAAAGTTACCTTTAAAATGACGTTGCAAATTGCCACATTGTTTCCCGTAACCGAAAATAATTTTGTTTATTGTTAATAGAGTTAGCCAGTTTGTTTGCTCTTTACGTAAACATTTCAGTTTTCTGTTGGTGGAAAATTTTAAGCTCGGACTGAAATAGAATTTGTTTAATTCGGAGTTTACTGCAAAGATGTGAAATATAAAATTTGTTGAGTAAGTTAAATTTTGTTACGCAGTCAGTATGTTGTGTAAGAGAAAAATCTTTATAATGGTTACTTTGGTACCAGAAACAAAAATGTAATTTTGTGTCGTGGCTTTTTAAATATTTTTTAGCTAAGAGATACTGGGAATCTGATAGTGGAAATATTAAGTCTTTTTTTTGTGAAAACATTTTTGGCATAGTAAGTTTTTTGGTTAAGTTTGTGTTGTCTATTAAAATTAATAAAAAAGATTAATTTCTTTAGTGCTAAACGACTCTGTGTCATGAAAGAATCATTTCATTGTATTGGAAGAAAAAAATCGGGTCAGCAAAAGTAAGTCAAATTTAATATCTTTTGACGATTTGATAAAATGATTATTTAGTTCTAATATTTGATTGATAACTCATAACGTATAAATTGTATTGTATATATATTAATTAAATTGCTGTATTAATAATGTCAATGTGAGACTGTCTTCCACAGTTGCTGTGCCCTTGCAGGGCGTCACATATTAACTGCCCTATATGATATGAGATATGCAATAAATAAATAATAAAATGTTTTATTTTCATGCAAAATGAATAAAACTGATTCATTTTTTTTAAATGCTGATAGAATTAATTTCCAAGTAAGGATCATTTCATTGCATTGGAAAAAAAATTAGGGCAGCAGAATTTTTCCAAATAAACATGTGATACATTTCGTGGTTTGTCTTTAAAAAAAACACGTCTCAAAAAGGTTACTTTTCAAATTTGGCGCATTATTAATCTTTTTTGTGTAATGTCAAGTGACGGGACGAACAAGTTGTGCGCCTGATGGTAAGGTACACACCTGTCCATAACAGTTGCAGTGCCACTCAGAGCTTTATATCGCAAAGATTCGAGGGGCACTGCCACTGCGCCCGTCACCCTGGTCACCAGCACTTTACCTTTCCATACTGGTCAAAGTCAAAGTCAAACAATCATTTATTCCTTACCTAAAATTTTTACACTTGAAAACGTCGTATTTTAAGCTACTGTTCACTACGCTGACCTCACTGAAAAGAAAGAGCAAGAAACTCGTTGTCTATCCATACACCATTATCACACACGTAGTCTACAATTTTGTAATATGACTTGTCAATTAAAATACTTTTAATGTAACTCTTACACTTATGTAACTCTTGACTTAATTCTAAGGTTAATGTTATGGATATCTTCTTTCTTAACGCTCTACTGCTACTAAATATTCGCGGTTAAGAAAGGAGTTTTCATGGTATCCCATTTCAATAATCACTTCAGTTTTTGGAATATTAAATAGTCTTAACACCATGCCAATAGGGCACATAATCTAATAAAAGGACTGTGAAGTAATAAAATAATAAAAAAAAAATATGACAAAACTATTAAGCGTCTGTAGGTGACCGTTAAAATCTCTGGTTCACGGTTAAACGAACTTAGAGAAACTGTAGCAACTGCACTTCGAAAAAGTTTTGTGGAAACGACCTCAATATTTTTTTTTTAAATAGATTCATTGGTTTGACTTCACAGTAGGTTGCTGACCGTTTGTTACGCGACCATCGAACTGGAAAGGTATTTATTTGGCTGATTGTACATTTCCATTGTTTAAAAAGTTCTCTCGTTATTTTTGAGCAACTTTCTTGTTTTGCGTTGGCGTTATTGTTTCGAAAGTTGTTAGCTATTTCTGTTTCGCTTACGTAGTATGTTACCGTGACGTCCGTAGCGATCGAATAGAAAACTCAGGGAATGGGTACTTGGAACTGTATACAGAAGTGTCGGAAGACAATCTAAGATCGATGCATAACGTGGCTCTAGTGACAGAAAAATCAATAGTCGAAAATGGCAGAGAGCACATGGAATCAACAATCAATGGATAAGAGAAGTCGATAATGATTGCAGAAGACAACAATGTAATTTTGATGATTCGACTTATAGTCACAGAAGTCAAGATTAGTAGCAAAGCTCCTGGTCAAAAAGTGCGTCCAGGGAAGTACAAGCTGTAATGCTGTGTTCTAGTCTTGAAGGGTAATAATAAATAATATAAATAAATAAATAACGCACACACTCAACATAGCCCCGCACTAGGGAAACCCTGTGTCGCGGGTGCCATGGACACACACTTAGACAACCACAAATTACACCCAAACTCACGAGAGAAATAATTGTAGGCCATACAACTATTCCTCCCGGCCCGGGAATCGAACCTGGGACCTCTGCGTGACAGACGGCATGGTAACCGTTCGGCCATGGAGGCAGGGTAAGAGTGTCGGTGAAATTACATGCACATGGGACTAGTCAACTTATGTTTCAGGGTGACGGGCACAGTGGCAGTGCCCAGACTTTGCGATTTAAAACTCTAAGTGGCATTGCAACTGTCATGGACAGACGTGTTAACCGTCAGGCGCGCCTGATGGTAAGTCAAAGTCAAAGTCAAAGATTATTTATTCCATAGATAAAATAAATTTACACTTGAAAACGTCATATTAAAGCTACTGCTCGTTCACTGGAATGGAATACACTTTGAATCAAATTTGTGTGGATTCTGGAGCCGTATCGTCTTTCCATATATCTTTATTTAACACGTAGTCTTCAAATTTTGTAATATGATTTTTCGATCAAAATATTTTTAATGTAGTTTTTAAACTTAGGAAATGATAAACTTAATATATGCTCCGGAATCTTATTGTAAAAACGTATACAGTTCCCCATAAAAGAGTTGTTTACCTTGGTTAAATCGAAATCGTGGTACCATGAGTTTGGACTTAGCCCTAAGGTTAATATTATGGATATCTTCTTTCTTATTGAAATTATGTATATTTTTACGGGCATATAAAATATTTGAGTAAATGTACTGTGATGCCACAGTCATGATACCAGTCTCCTTAAACTTTTCTCTGAGAGAAACCCGGGAGCCTAGACGGTACACAGAACGAATCGCTCGTTTTTGCAATAAGCTACTACTTGTACACGCCGTCATCTGATATTATAAAAAGAAACTGAATGGTCAAACAAAAACACAATTGAAAGTTAATTAATTTGCTACTCTGCCAACCCAGTGAAGATTAAACCGCGCAAAATAGCTGCGCTTGTGTTGAATATTTATTCATGCAGTTAATTTTTTCACCCTTCCATTACAGTCACAAACACTACCACCAAATATACCCGACACGTGTAACGCCTCTCCACGAGGCATCCTCAGGGGCTATTGATTGCTCGAAATTCTTCAGCCGAGAGTCGAGGTTCGCGAAGTAGCAAATTAATTAACTTATATTTTTATTAACAGGCAGAGTATTGTCGGGGATTGCGATAAATTAAAATTGGGTTTCGATAATGATATGATATGACGATAATGAGTAAAATCACCGTTTGTAATCTTAAATGTTCTATACAACGATACACTACAAGTAATATCTTTCATTTCGGTATCCATAAACACACTACGAGCTTTTGAAATAGGCGAATGGCGATATTTGCTTAATTCAGTACCGACCGCAGTCGTATACATCGACTTCGTGCATACTTCTGTCTAGTAGTAGCCTTACAAAATCTGAACAAATGCCGCGCACCATCTCGCTTGGAAGGCGAACGCGTTCAGCCCCGTCACGTCAAGAAAACAACCAATACTTTCTTCAAAATCCCACTAAGTGCGTAACACATTATGTAGCCAACGGTGTTACGCGTTTTTCTAGTAAATATCTACCAAAACAGTTATAACACAACTCAATAAGTAGAATGCACGATATTCATATTTTAATAACGATAAACCGTTCTCAAAATACTTCGCTATAATCCAGGTCGAGTGTTGAATTTGTTATCAAGATTCTACTACATTCTCAGCATCTATAGACATTGAAATATCAAATCCTAGATTAGCTCGAGTAATAATAGTCGTCTGAATTAAATAACGTCGAGAAAGGCTGTCGTTGTGACCCATATAGTTGAAAACCCCACGGCCCCACACACAATGACTGCGCGGTCTGCGGAGTACAACGGACTACACACGTAAAGGGCCGTCACACCACACCCGCTCGTTCATTGTTGATGTATTGCAGCGATTCCATACTAACTAAAACTTGGAGAGGAGGTGAAGTACTGTTACTACATAAGACTCGTAAGTTTTTTAATGGTATCAAATGACGGGACGAACAAGTCGTCCGCCTGATGGTAAGCGACACGTCTGTCCACAAAGATCTTAGGGGCACTGCGCCCGTTCAAACTGACACATAAATTGACAAGTCCGATGTGCGTGTAATTTCACCGGCACTCTTACCCTGCCAAAACCGGAACGCAGTAATTTTAACACTGATGCATGGACATGCGAAGGTAGGAATAGGTAAGGTGGCAGCACTTCCCTGGACGAACTCTTTCACTAGAAGCTGTACTGTAAAATTTTAAACTTTAAAGGTTACTTTTGCAAGCACGTGGCAGTCAATAGCGACCACCCTTGCTTCTATATGGGTTGTTGTTGTACAGATCTGATATAAAATGGACAGGGTTACCTATAATCTTCGCTTGCTGTTTTGGAACAGGTAAAACTTCAACTGCTGATAGTACTGTCGAAACGCATCATAAATGAAATTTAGAACCGCAAATTCAAATTACAAATTCCTGTTCATCTAAACTCATTCACATCCATTCCCAAAACTTCAGTTTGAAAACAAACTTCAATCAAATTTGATTGATTGATTTGACATTTTTGTATTTACCAACTGTTACAATTGCACTGTGCAGTCGTCGACTTATACGACCAGATATTTTTGAGCCAAAATCGCTTTTAACCTGTAGCAATAAGGCGCGTTTTGGCTTGAATGTGGTAATAAAATTATGGAAGCTTTTAGTTGATCTTATTTCAATGCACTAAAGCTTCTGTTTGCAGAGAACGTTTGATCTGTTGATTGTTCAATCCTCTACGCTAATAAAGTGGGGTGTAACGTCGGCTTTTGTGACGAAACCGAATATCGACTTTAAAAAATTCCGTTTCACATTATCAAACTGCTACAATGCATGGTTACAATTTAAACAATAGGATAGTTGAATGAGATAAAAATATTGCAAAAAGTGTTATTTTCGGCAATTTTTTTTTATGAAGAACCTATTTGAAAAGTTCTCGACCGATAGCATGAATGAAATGTTACAAATCTTAACAGAAAACCGAAGCCGAAACCAATTTGCGACTCTATAAAACCGGACTGTGACGCAAGAGCAGACAACAAAGGGATTTGCATACGTATCCGAACGTAACTGGGGCGAGCGCACGTGTGGCAATACACACGGACGGATCTCGTCCGTCTCTCTGAATTGATCTCTATCTACATCTTGTTTGTAGATCCACATCTACATTGACCGGCTAGTCTGTAAGAATATCAACTTGTAATATGATACATAATCACACACACGCACACTCATAACCCCGCAAAAAAAAAAGAAAAACGCTGTATCGCTGGTGCCATGGAATTGGACACACACATAAACAACCACAAACTACAACCAAACTCACGAGACAAATAAATGTAGCGAACCCGGGACGTCTATATGGCAGACCAGCATGGTAACCGTTCGGCCGCGGAGGCTGTTAAATAAATAAGTTAAATAAAATAAAATCAGTACAAGTTCAATGACCTAAGTCATCCTATCCACAACGATCTAATGATGCTAAGTCTACTTCTGCTAACCCCAACTAAAATTAAATGGAAAACAGCAAGAGGCTTGATGACAAAATCTTGGCAGGCGTGTTACTGAATACCACAAAGCTGCATCTAATGCATTGGCAGTCGCAATGTTTATGATTATCGGAATCTTACATATCTATTCTCTTTACTTCTAAACTACTAAATCGTGTATATTTGTTTTTTTTTCAAACAAATTGACTTTTGGAGCTCTTTACTGATTCCATAGTCATCTCATTATCGCGCGATTTCATTATCATCATCATTATTTCCACCAAAACAGCAGATTCCAACAACCTTCACCAAGTCATCGATCCTCTTTGTCGGTGGTCTGCCGGTGCTGCGTCTTCAGGTATGTGGTCGCCTCTCGAGGAGTCTTTGGCCTCATCAGCTCCCTGTTCTGTGAGCAACTGCTTAAGTTTTAAAATTCGTTAGGCTTTGGTTATTTTACGGATATCATCACTTCTGATTCGAATTCGTGACGATGAATATTCTTATGAGGCCCATAGTGAGTGACCACGTCTCAGTGCCATAAGTCAAATGCTTTACTCAAAACAATTTTAAATAATACCTGTAGTATGTCAAGTTCGTCTCTGATTCTCCTAAACCTTGAGCGTACTTCGGAAGAGCTATGGGTTTTATTAGAAACCACGAGTCATACGACTAAATATGGCACTGGGAAGTTAATAAAACAAAACAATTTCGGAATCTCATTGCTATTCTACGTACAAACAAAACTTCAGAACAGATTTTATTTTGATTCCATCCTTTCTGACGAAATTCCGTCGTGCGTAGATCCTTCATCAAACTCAAATTTGCCATTCCGCATCCATACTACATTCTACATTTGACTTTAATACCTTGAAATAAGACTTTGTTCCGGATTACATTTTAACGTTTGCAAGAGAACTATGTTATATTTTGCGTTTGTAAAAGGGGAATTTTGCTTTGAACTAAATCTTATGTCGTTGGATTTAAGACATTAAATATTTATTTTTAAGTGCAAGGTTTTGTTAACGAGGGGAAATCTTAAAGAATGGGTTGTGCTAGAGAATGGATTTCTTTAAATATACAAATGTGCGTTATCTAAAGAATTTGTATGACTGGTATAAATGAGATACTTACAAACACGTAAGGTTTTATATGTTGTTATACTATACTACGAACTGTTATTTTTGTATCTAATTAACTCGTATTTCATAATAATTTATAATGAACTCGTATTTTGTTTTGAAAAGACTAATAATAATAAATTTATTACCAGAAATACATCACAAATTACAGAAATATGACTTACACGTACAAAAAGTCTATCTTCAGTAAAGATGGCACTGTTTAATTGTGGATCAGGGTGGCAGCAATGTATGACCCTGTCAAACTAGGCGAACCTGTATCTTAAGAGACAGTCATTCAATTGATTAGGTTTATTTTTTTTATCACAAAGAATAATTGTGAACAGTGAAAACCACAGACAGGCTTATATTATTGGTGTGATTGTCTGGCAAATATTTACAATAGGTAACGGATTAATATTAATCGTTAATAGGAGTCTGTTTGATTTAAGTCAGGAAAACTTGAACGAAGTCCATTTTCGGGAATGTCCACTAGGGAAATCGATGAATCTAAGGCAAAGGAAAACTTCAATAATTTTCGATAATTTTCAATCTGTCATTATCTCATTGCCTTATTTCAGCTTTAGCAATGTATACACAGCCACACATGAAGTTGAATAAACTGTGACTTTGTTTATCGCAATTTTGATCGCTATGTAAATGACGCAAACTCTCCCTCTCTCTCTCTTCAGAGTAAAGCACAAGATCTTATTTAGCCATAAAAAAGAAACGTTCTCCACTAAGCGTGTCTTTTTTATAAATGAATATAATTTAGTGATATAATGAGTTTAGACACGAACTTAAAATGTGAAGTGCTAAATGTAATATACATTAAAAACTTATGTCTTTGCCATTGTTATTATTGGAAATTGATATTTTTAATCGAGTATATTTGACAAACTACGGATCCTTTACCGGTCTCGACCGTGAGCACGTCATGAGTCAACCGTGACCATGGGACCTGTTACGGGCCCGGAACATTGTTGATTTCTTTGGAAAAATATACACTGCCAATATTCAACTAAAAGTGGGAGAACATCTAACAACTATGATACACCGTTTGATTTTAACACAGGTTCTATAGAACACGTAACAAAACGTGTCCATCCAAACAAAAACCTATTGAATGAATATTGTGCATTTACTCACATGCATTTTAACAAAGTAAACCAGGTGTAATGTTTTTCATTTATGTTAACTCTCAAAGTGAAAATACAAAATTTGGTTTGAAATTAAACATAAAGTTTGAATAGATAATACCTACATAATATTACCATTATATTCAAAGACACATTACATGAAACCAGTATGACATAACAGCAAAGTGACAATAGGGCTAAAGTTTTATTACCAAAACTACCCAAACATAAAATAAGCATATACTAGGAGACTGCAATTTATTTGAAATCGATTCACATGTTAGGTAAAAAGAGTAACTGTCTATCTCCCACAGAACGATTTCTTGCAAAACGCTCAAAGAATAATACTGCCGACCTCCAACTAAAAAGTTAGCTAAGTGACAAATTGCCAAATATCTGTCTCATATAACTTAAAGACAGTTCTCCAAATTCTCTATTTAAAAACAATTAAAGTTAATGTGACCAATATATCGGAACGTACTCTAATGACGCAAAGCTAAAATATCATTTGAAACTCGGTTATGTTTCTTTTATGATAACTCAAAAATGGTTTAATCACATAGCCACGTTTTACTTTGCGGACGGCAGAATAAACATAACTGCCTCCGTGACCGAACGGTTACCATGCCGGACTGCCACGCAGAGGTCCCAGGCACCCGCGTTATAGGGTTTCCCTAGTGCGGGACTATGTTGAGTGTGTGAATTATTATTCAAAAAATAATAATAGAGCTCAAAGAACCTACGACTATCTGTAGGGCTAGCAAGATAAGACGCGACTTGCACGAGAGCGACAAAAACCGCGAGATCTCTGTGAGAGAATAGCAGTGTCTCGCGATTTATGTCGCGCTCTATCGTGCTAGCACTATAGGAATTCTTTTGTCTCAATAAGAAATAAAGCTTCACTGTCATTTGCATACGAGGAATATTCCTAAAATTAAAAAGTGAATTACAGATGGAGTGAAACGACAATCGAATGGTGTTCAAGAAGTAGTTACAGAAACGTAGGACGTTCAACATCGAGACGAGTAGACGACACAGTCAACATATCAAAAATGCGAGTGACAGAGAGTGAAAGCGCAAGTTTGCGGTGCAGAATACAAAAGGTCTAGGCTTGGATGAAGATGATGATAAAAATACGGGTTTTGTTTGTAAATACTCCCAATTTGATAATGAAAAGGAATGCTTCCATCATGAAAAGGATGGTTTTGTCATCCAGACAGGACAGAAAGATGTAAAGAGATTGACTGCACAAAATTTATAGTGCAAATATGGATGGAAACATAGTGAAAGATAGACCTCGACGTACATATCTTGATCAAGTTAGTCCTTATAATAATCAAGTTTAAAGTACCAAGTATAAATGGATATGATATTATGAGACTGATGCGAGTGGAGACGGGGAAAAAGGTTTGTCCGGAGCGCCTAATCCTGTGTATGTATGTATGTGTGGACTTCATCTAAATTTATGTTAATATACTCAAGATTGTGATGGATGATACGTAAGACCTATACCCAGTACTGAAGTAGAGTCGGATTATCACCGAGCAACTCCTTGAATCATATAAAAAGTAACAAAGATGAATAATAAAATCTATGAATTAGCTAACCAGCAATAATTACGTAACTTTGAAAATAATTTCCAGTACACACTGTCGACATATTACCAAAGTCATTTAGGTCATACCTTTAATGGTAAGTTACGCAACCGTTATAAAAGTTCGTTCTTTGTAAGCTTAAATTACATCGCCTTAAGACAAAGAACTGTAAATCACGAGGTATATTGTCGCTAATTAAAGCCTATTACGACATGAACTCGAAAAAGGTATAGTACTAGAACAAATCTTAAGAAAAAAACAATTTTTATGCCGTTATTGTGAAAATTACTGATACTTCTTAACATAACGGAAATAGAATTGAAAATGGAGCGACATTTGTGAATGGTAACGGGGGAAAGAAACTTGTTCGACTAACAGATGTGGGACGCACGCCGGCCATTTTAAAATGGAACATCGTGGTTCTTTGTACTGCCTAGTTTTTGTGAGTTATTGCTTTAGCGCAGGAGGGTTAAGAGATCAGCGTTTGATGGTCTTGTGGTGATTTATATTTTCTTTTGTTTGAAGAGACAAATGTGAATTTTGTGTTGATTTGACTTATTACTTTTATTATAATGACAACATGTAGTTTGTGTTCATATTTATTATTGGCGCCAATTTCGCATTACGCATTCCCTTAATGAGATAACAACATATTGACCACGCAAAAAATTCTTTAAGTACAAATTGGATTTGTATTGCGGTTGACATTATGACTCACAATGTTAAAAGCTTTCTTGTGACTATCTAGAACAGCACCACCGATAAGAGTGAATAATTAGTACAATGTTTGTAGATGAAATGGATCTTCTCCTTTTCTTCTTCCTTTTTTAGTCCACTCTGGCCCATTGAACTTTAGTAACTTTACACATCTTCAACGTTGAGGTGAACGTTTTGAGATAGCATTTATTAACGAAAGCTTTATGAATCAATTATTTAGTTTAAAATGCTTATTACTATTTGCAGTAACCATCAAATTTAAACAAATTATGTTACCGATTTGGTTTGGGTATAATCAATTAAAAAACAAAATGGCAACACTAAAAGACATTGATGGGATTTAAAAAAAGAAAAAGATGACAGATACGAAAAGGAGAGAACGGGGAAAATGGCTTTTTCAAAAATGTACAGGGTCAAGAGCACGTCAAGCTTGACACGTGAGACTTAAATCCAATTCTATGCCGCTTACGATAAAAACGGTTCAAAGTACAAAGTGTTTGTACATGTAAATACGTTTTTTATTAAGGAAATATATATCTGATTACAGTTAATGAGTGAGTAAGTCAATGAGTGTTATGAAATTTTCGTGTAATTTTAAAAGTATATGCGATATTAATACATCTATAGTGCACGCCTGACACTTGCATTCGAACTCCATAGAAGGCAACGCCCCCTACAAGACGAACACTGATAACCAATTTTTGTAATGTCATCATCAAAATCTCCTTTAAGAGGTTTAGAGACTGGAGCGCCTACTAAATCTGACAATCCGTTTCATATTCGGTTTACGTAAATATGACCGTGTCTCTGAATTTCGGACTAAGTTCGCCGAAATATGCACGTTCTTTGTCTCCTTTACAAAATTCAACATTACCCCCAGCTTTCTCATTGTCTGTGTTCCCGTTTTTCTCCCTTACCCAGTTCCCGCCCAAAACGTACTTGTGACACTAGATCACTATTATATCCCCAATCCAACTCGAAATTCTTCCACAACTCTTTCACGGTAAGTGCAACTCGTATGTGGAATAAACTGCCTGCTGGCATTCGTGATAGTCCATCGGTGGCATCTTTCAAACACTTAAATTAAAAGAGCACTACCTGTCGAACGCGTTACATAGCTAGTAATTTGTTTAGATTATAATATATATTCTGCTTATGTTTGTATTTAATATGTAGGTGTGTATGTCTGTCATAGATGTACTTATCATTATTTATATATGTTATATATATATATATATATATATATATACATATTTTTATTTGTTTCAATTAACATTTAAATTTAAATTTTATTGTAGAATAATTACTCCAGCAGACTTCATTTTACACCTAGGCTAGGGTTGGCTGGAGGAGATCTCTTCTAGAGATAAGCTCACCTTTGTATATGTCCTTTGTAACTTTTATTTCATGTGTCTTTTCTTTGTGCAACAAAGAATTATTATTAATTAAGGCTATTGCCCACTACACTGACTCAATGACTAATGGAAAGTTCACACGTTTTCCATAATCCTTGGAGTGAGAGAGAAGAGAGAGAGAGAAGAGAGAGAGAGAAAAGAGAGAGAGAAAGAGAGAGAGAGAGAGAGAGAGAGACAGTTCTTCCATATGCAAAGTTTCATCACAACGTTTTCCATAGCCGCTACAGGTATGACTACTAACTATTCACAAAAGTACCTAACCTGCAAATGAAAGGCATAGGTCCATGCCATCACGGCGATTCGAACCGCAGATCTTTCAATTCAAAAGCAACCTATCTCCCGCTGGCAAACCGCTGGCCTCTACCGTTCTTGATAATTTACTGAAAACAATTTCGATGTTAATAAAGTTAGGCCCAAAAACCTCTCCCTGTCGAACACCCTACATAAACAGGACGATTTATGCATTGTATTGGGCACTCATAAATTCAGCGGAAGACATCTAATCTAATACAACTTTTACAACACAACTTTGTTTTGCTTTGTATTGACCGACAAAATCACCATTACAAAATCAATTAAATTAATAGTTTTCTTACACATTTTGGTATATTAATCCAGTTCCTAAATTGAAATTTCTCGCTCTGAGATGTACTTTCTTTTTGTATTTTTTTTATAATTGCCCTTAATATGTGAAATACGTCTTGATTAATTAATTTGACTCTTTTATTGAAGATATAAACAATAGCGACGAGAATGGGGTAGCTTTACTTAAGACTAATTATTTGATTCGAATAATTTTCTATGTCATCACGCCAATGGACCCTTAACGTCTTAATAGTTTCAAAAACATCATAATATTGTATCATTGAGATCCGGTGGTGGATACCTGGTGACTTATAGTACAGGTCCAACCTACTTTAGGCACCAGTCTTCCACCTCGCAATTTCACTGTGCGATGTTCTTTAATTACCCTGTGAAATATATTGTTAAGATGGAAAGAACAATAAAATAATTTTGATTCATTTAATTGATTTGAACATGGAAACTTTAGACTAATACAATTCCGATAGAATCAAAAAGAGATGGAAGTTTTTTAAGCTCATCAGACATTGTCCATTATAACTAGTATTCGGAACTACGGTATTTTCGTTTTAGTATTTCATAACTTCAGTTTACAGCTCGTGTTAAACTCGAGAGCTGTAGTCGTATGTTAAAAAGCAAGATGCACGATTAGTGGAGATTGTTCGCTTTTAAAAGCTGAGTAAGATACATCTTTCTCAATTAAGCCAATAAAATGTCACATACAAGGCAGTTAATAGGGAAAAAGGCTATATAGCAGACGGTAGGCCAAAAAAAGAATTAGAACAAGAAATACTGCCATACTTTTACCAAAACAATAGGCAGACATTAGATATAGGTGGCTATCGTGCTTTAGTGCCACATACCACTGGAGAAGCAGTTTTGTTAGAACTACATCCACAAACAATTTAAAAATTCCGTAAATCAAATACATAAACTACACAATCACACTACTAAATGACGCATTGCTAACGGTAAAGACATTCTCAAAAATCAGAAAGCATCAATAATGAAAATAAGAGAGGATGGTTGACAATTACATTCAGTAAATTAACCCACTACACCAACTATACACATCATTGCTTTTCTGAGCGTAGAAATCAGAACCAGGTTTAGTTTCTTAACCGTTCACCAATCACCAATCCAGTCAAAATCAACACGAGAAAGAGGGTAAATGGTATACAAAGGTGAAAAAGACATTAAATTTGAAATTGGATAGAAAATACCATTATTTTCTATCCAATTTCAAATCTTCAACCATTACGAACGACTCTCCTGTAATCTTTTACAAGATGGACGGTAAGCCACGACTTCAGGTTTGGTTTTAAGATAGCCTGTACCAGGTGTTACTTAAATGGTGGATGTAGAGGATTTAATTAGAAAACTTCTCACTAAGCAAATGTTTTCATGTCATCAGTGCCTAAAAATAACTTTTAGTGGCAGAATATAACTCCTTGTGAAAGAGCTCTTCCAGAGAAGTAATGCCACCTTACCTGTTTCTGCCGTCAAATTGTAACGTGAGCATTACTGCGTCTCGGTTTTGATGCTGGTGAAATTTCAGGTACATAGGTCTTGTCCACTTATATCTCAAGAGTGACAGACGCAGTGGCAGCGCTTGTCAGATCTTTGTTATTTAAAACTCTAAGTGGCACTGCAAGTGTATTGGAGACGCATGTCGCTTACTACCAGGCGCACTTGGTATCATAAAAAAAATTGTGGAAGAGTGTATCTTGAATACATCCCTCGCTCACACATGCACTCTTTTCCTCTGTTTTGTTCTGTTGTATTGGAAATATGTTTGTATAAATAAATCTAGATAATTTATTAAAAACTAGTTAGTTATACCCAGCTATAAGTTGCAGTGCCACTTGAACTGTTGTTTTGGACCGTCTTTTCAGCAGTAGACACATTTGTAAAAAATACTGACACACGCACCTGATATTTTAAAATAATTCCAATACTTTGAAACCTTTTGCAGACGAACAGCGACTCACACAAGTTTTATCGCTATCGGATGAATAATAGTGTAAGGCATACGGGACAAACGAACTTATAACAAATACCATGTCTTAATGCATCCTTTTAAAACAGCCTGTATACATGTAACTATCAACATGTGTATTATGTCTTGCGTATAAAGTATTAACGAGACTTTGGCTAAAAATATATCCTCCGTAAAGCATCGTCGAGGATTTAGGGTAAGCCTGGCATATTTATCCACTGTCGTGTGACGCAATGGAAGGATTCTGGTCAATTTACAGCGACGTGACACAATACATTGAGGCTGTTACACGAAATAATAGACTCTCCCATTAACGTGGTATGGTGTACCGGATTGGTGATCGCAACTCAAGTGTGGTCGTTGTGGAGGTCTAACTTGACAACAGAAAGTAAAGCCAAATTACATATTAATATGATTTCAGATGAAGTCAGCACTGGGATCCAGACTTTTTTATGATAGAATAAGTGCGCATTTGGTGATTGACCTGAGTGAAAGTGAGTTGATAATGGAGTATGTACACCTAAATATTGCCTATTTCTTTATTCATTTCATTATTTCAAGAAATGGCCCAAGTTATAGCGTTCAAGGATGTCTGCAGCCAAAGAATTTCACTCTATAGCCGTTGGTCATATAAATGTTAAAGCATAACGCTTCGTGAGAATCTTTAAAATATCCACAACAGATTAGGCAGATTAAGCAGGGACCATGAACCTCTACGTGCTGCGCTTCTGACAAACTTCTTTCACTTTCTTTACTCGCATCAGTCTCATGATAGATGCCCTTTTTTAAGGACATTCTTAATCAGATCGGAATATGTACGTCGAGGTCTATCTCTCCCTGTGTTTTCGTCTTCATTCGCTATATAAATTTGTGCAGTTTATTAATGTTCCGTCCTTTTTATGTGACTAAACCAGCAAACCATTAACTTTTCTATCAAATTTGGTATGTTTATAAACAAATGTCGTACTTTTATGATCGCCACTATCACCCCAGGCCTAAGACATCCGTTATCTGTACCACGATTTTGTGCTAGTCTCATCCATCTACGGCTAGCTACTTTGAAGATGTCTTCTATCCATTTCGCTTCAAGACGTCTTTTTCGATTGTCGCTTTACTCCATCCGTCATCACCGCGTCTCGCAATATCTCCTGTTCAGCTCTATTTCAGCTCAGTATTTATAAGGCGAGGTAAAATTCTCCTAAACTTGTTACTATCGTACTTCCAAATACTTCCAAAACCTCAACTCTAGAGCCTCTTATTACAAAAGGACTCTCGAGAGAATAAAGCTCTAAGCTTATTGAAAAAAGTCGAAAGCGATCCGTTGATAGGACATGGATGCGACGGTATTCAGGGCGAACAACTTCACGAATTTATCAAAGTAAAGGATCTTGTGAGCGGGATTTAAATATTAATAATACACGCTAACATATTGATGTTATGAGAATTCGCATTACAATTGCGAGATAAGCATTTTGCTGAAATAAATGTAGGTGTAGAAAACCAGTTCTTCAGTCTTTCTAATAATATAATTACAGTAACAAATTAGTATGTTGTTAGTACATGTGAAATTCTTATTATAAAATAATTAAGCGGTTGTAAATTTGGTTTTCGTTCCGCCGTTTTCGCTAGCAATTAATATATCATAGATAAAATGGAACACAGGGCGTCTTCACACTTTCTACGCTGCTACATTTTGGTACCAAATTCTGTAAATAGGCACTTTGTTTCCCAATTTAGAGGACAACCAAACGGGTTGGTATCATATCATACCACATCTGCACGAGAACTGGCTTAGGTATTTTCTAGACATTTCTACGACTCCTGGCCAAATGCAGACTATTGGCTGACACTGGATATAGAAGTTGACCGATCGTTTAGTCTTCAGTCTGTGGGAGATCTTAAATTAAGTGTATACATACCAAGTAAAATATCGCCCACTATCTATTATGGATTTACAGCGGGATTAACGAGTACATAACGTGAACGTTACGTGACCGACGACGTCACGGAGCCGTAATGAGGCTTAAAATGTACGAAGGCTGCTTTATCATTTACAGTGTACATACCTACCTACATATGTGTGTAGGAAGGTTAGGCATAAAACATACTACACATACTTCAGTACGGTCGTGACTAGAAAATAGAAATAAATCAAAATGCTTTGATATCACGTAAAATCCAATAAGGAATTTTAAATGGTCAATCACATGGCTTCTATGTGACAATTGTTGTCATTATCAAGTCAACCCACCAATTATTGTAGCTTATATTAAAATTTAATCTATCACGTGTGGCCAATCTGTAAGTGATGATAGTCGTACTACCAATATAAAGGATATTGGACCTAAAAAAGAGGTAACGTATGCTATTGTAAGATTACCATACAAAGTGGCCAATTTCATGAAACATTCTTTATCTTCTATGTTTCTGGTAAACTAAACAACTAGAATACGTTCAGATCAAGTAGGTACCATTGACAGTTTCTAACAGACTGGTCTTTTTGTTGATGGACTTCGACAGTAGTTCCGTAGGCCATCCATAGCAGGAAAACGACCGGTTCTACAAATTGCGTGCTTCAAGAATAGGGCTCCAGGACTGACAGTGGTTTAACGTTAAAACGATTACATTGATCGATTTCTTCAAATACTTTGTTCTCTTTCAATACTTTACAGTCCAAACGTCTACAATGGTACCCGTACGTTGTTTTGTTTTTCCTTAATGGCGGTCTATGGACTTGGACCAGTGTCCACGCTAATCTCCGTGGTGGGTCTAAATGACCGACACAATACATTTAACTTTCCATTGCTCGTTTTCCAAGGCAAACTCTTACTTACTTAAACTCTTACTTTCTTAGCCACTTAGCCATATAACATGACCAGCGCGACGCCATCGAATTTCTATTGCTACTTGATGTTTAGGATTTTTGATGGCATACCTACTTTTCGAGAATGGGCACAAGAAATAAATATTTCGAATTACAAATTGACTTTAATGTCAGATAATTCAAAAGTTACAAACTAAGCAAAAAATTTGAAATGTCCATAGATAAACATCGATCGAACATTACGTGTACGTACTCTGCTGGGTATTGTGACAGGCGCGGCCTAAATGTAATAATTATTTAGGCTGCATCAGGTTGAAATACCACACATTGAAGAAGATCCCAAAATAGAGCCAAATAATGAACGTCGCGAAAAAGCTTTTGTACAAAATGAGACCAAAATCAGTCAGTGACGAACGAGTTAACTTACTTGAAATATTATCATCTCTTTTTCAATATGGATGACCGTGACCTGTAACAAAAAGACTAACTTTAGAATTGTCAACAGTGTTTTATATAAAAAAAGATCCCTCTCCTGCAGACTTGGTTTGCACATCACTGATTTTAAGCTAGAACGATGATAGTGATCAGATCATTCATCACCATTATCACTTTAATGGCGGTCAATGCTGAACATTGATTAAACTCTACTACTCAGTCGTAATAGCGTTGCCACACAATGCGTTTCATCGGCTGTGCGGTAACAACAGGGCTCCGTCATTCGCTCGAGGTTACGCAATAAGCGCCTATCGCTGAATGTATCGCCGACAGTGCAGCATTCGGTTCCGCACGACTGCACATGGCGAGCAACGGTATTTTCACCTCTCTGAGCGCGTGCGTAGGTTCCTTTTTCCTAGTAGTAAGCGCCTGGTTTCGTTAATCAGATTTAGTAGGCAGTATTTAGTATTATATATAACGTATATCTCACGCCTTTTCCCCATCGAGGTAGGCAGAGACACCAGTCTTCCACATGCTACCTTGTTGTATCTGTTACGTAGTAACTATTAAGTAATCTACGGTAACTCTGTTTTTTTACATATAAATTATAACTAAGCCGCATGATGCGTTGAAACGGCACGCAGCTATGGACCGCGTGTGCATCGGACAAAGGTCAGGAGACGAAGCGGGGAGGGGTACTGGGCTGCGGTGCATAAGCGGCGTTACGTTGCGACACCGCATTGCTCGTGTGGCACTCGGTGCGTTAAAATTATAGCGTTACGACTCTGCTCTTATTAGGCAGATTCCCCTGAGCAGAGTGTGTAAAAATCTCTAGGGGTTGCTCTTTGTAAATAAATATTTGTACTCATTTATCATTTACAATATGCATTTGAACCTGCAAGAGCTAAACGGGGCATTAACACGAATTTTTGTCAGATTTAAACCTCGTACTGTAAATTTTCAATATCAACCGGTATCTTATTATAGAAGCGTATAAATCTAGGGTCGGCGACGGCACGTAAGTCAAAAAAGTGCTTCATTTGTTAATATATAATTATATAATTTTTAGTGTTGGAAGTTAAATAACCTATAGAGTAAAGTTGCAAATTTATGAAGCAACAAATGAATTTGACTTATGTGCTTTAGCCGGTAGATGTATTAATTTAAATGAATGAGGTTGGATTTTGACTTATGTGCTTAAGTCTGCCGACTCTAGAAATAGCCCCTTAATTGCCATCGCAAACATCTGAGGGCTACTGCCACTGGACCAGTCACACTGAGACGTAAGTTGAAAAGTCCCATATGCCTGCAGTTTCACTAGCACCCTTATCCTTCAAAACCGGAACATGTAGAAATTTGCATAATCTCACATTTTACTAATTCCAATCCAAATTACTAATTGCTACTGTATTATAAAGCTTCTCTAATGGTACTAACAGTACAATGTAACAAAAACAATACTTTTTAAAATAACTCCAGAGGAGGCTGACACAAATGGAATATCTGAATAATTCCGCTTTGAACCGGAGGAAACTGGAACGAACCAGTTTTTTTTTTCAATTGAAGAGAATGCTTTTGTATAATGTGCAAGTTTTTTTCTACTCTGATTAGGTGTTTACAGTTATGTAGTTTCATTTGTTTAGTTCAGTTTTACTGTTTGCATCGTGCTGTTGTTAATTTATTCAATAACTAATATTGTTAATAGAAGGCTAATAACAAATTTATCAATTCAAAAGGGAAATGAACTCTTATGTGTCTTGAAGACTTCATAGAAGTAGTGCTCTTTGTGAAAGTGTTCGTCCCAGAAAGTACAGCCACCTGACCAATTTCTAGCACTAAGCAGTAATTTGAGCATTATTGAAAGAAGAGAGAAAGAAAAGTTTATTCAGCTTAACAGAATTCAAGTATAACACATAATTCTCATTAATATTATATCTATAAGCTGAAA
Source organism: Hyposmocoma kahamanoa (assembly GCF_003589595.1). Lineage (NCBI taxonomy): Eukaryota > Metazoa > Arthropoda > Insecta > Lepidoptera > Cosmopterigidae > Hyposmocoma > Hyposmocoma kahamanoa. The sequence goes on along the minus strand of NW_020653743.1, from coordinate 2,472,849 downwards.
CGGATCCAACTCAGCATATATTACAGCTCGCCTGCTGTAACGCTGGTTTTCAGTTTAAACCCCTTTTACAAAATGAGTACAAGGGTGGTAAACACTAAAATTATAAAATGTAACTTAAGTATTAACTAAAAACAAGTAGAAAAATTACTAGTAGGACTATAACACGACTTGAAAGTATATAAAACACTATACTTGTCAGGGATTAAATAATAAATAATAAATAACGCACACACTCAACATAGCCCCGCACTAGGGAAACCCTGTGTCGCGGGTGCCATGGACACACACATAGACAACCACAAATTACACCCAAACTCACGAGAGAAATAAATGTAGGCCATACAAACATTTCTCCCGGCCCGGGAATCGAACCTGGGACCTCTGCGTGGCAGTCCGGCATGGTAACCGTTCGGCCACGGAGGCAGTTAAAGATTATTACATTAATTGATTGAATTGCGTTCCGGTTTTGAGGGACTTGGCAACTCATATCTCAAAAAAAAAATAGCACTGCAACTGCTACGGACAGGCGTGTCACTAACCACCACGCACGGCTTGCTCACCCCGTCACTTGGTCTCATAAAAAAAGAAACCCAAGGGACTACCCTTTTCAAATAAACTTAAATGCTATGGCATACACTTTAAATCAAATTTGTGTGGAATATAGAGTCATGTTGTCTTTCTATACATCTTTATCTAACACGTATGTAGTCGCCAGTTTTGTAACGACTTTTCAATTAAATTAATTTTATTGCACGTTTTAAACTTAGGAAACGATAATCTTAATATTATATACTCCGGAGTCTTATTGTAAAAAGGTATAGGTACAGTTCGTATTAAAATAATCGTTTACCTTAGTTAAACAAAATCGTGGTATCATGAATTTGGGCTTAGTTCTTAGATGTTTTTGCTTTATCACAAAATCTGAAAAATGTACATTTTCGTAATTTAATAGCCCTGAGCGAGCCCTCTCTGCTACGGAGCGAAGTTTAAAAATAAATATCAAACTCAACGTTCTATTATTAAAAAAACCGTAAAACTAAAGAAAATCACATCCGTTGTCACTATTGTGCAACACTAGTTCAATCAGAATTAGTCATTATTCCACCATTCATGGTGACGTTATATCTATACAAGGTCCTTTTTTTAATACTTTCATTAGTTATGCCCACCGTCTAGTTATTAGGTACGCTTGGCCATACAAATTAAAAGTAATTGTTCCAAGAAATATAGAAATACTTCAATGTTTATAGGGATAATTTAATTATTTTTTTTCTACTCCCTGTCAATTATAATTTCATTAACAAATATCACAAAGACGATTTTTTAGTTCTGAACCAAAATTCTGTTCTCTATGGTACTTACTTGCCACTGAACTGAAAAATATCATAATATCGGGATCTTAGATTTTCGCGATTGTTACACATAGGAAATGAAATTATTTTTAATTAAACCGACGTTTCTGGCCCTGAACAAGTCCCATGGTCACGGTTGACTCTCAATGGTGACAGTGCCTGTGCTATGTGTTGAGCAAATTTGATAGTTGGTGTGTCAATCTGGCTAACTATGGGACAGAGCGGTACCAGCCTTATGTATTTTTGGTAACACATACAGTTTTGATTCTTGTTTTTAATATCTTGGTGGTAGGGTCTTTTTTCACCTTTCTATACTTTTTGTAACGCGACCGTTGTCATGAATACGTCAGATTATAATAGCAAAATAACTTATTATCGGATGAAAGCACGTACAAAAAGGTGACGTAACTGGTTTATGTCGGTACTACATCAGTCAACCGTGACCATGGAACCTATAAAGGGCCAGAAAAGTGGGTTTGTTTGAAAAAACAAATATACGCGATTTAAATCCGGAAAAATAATTTCATATCCTATAATTTCATTATAGTTCTGTACACAGAATGATGAGTTTCCAGATCAGACGCACGACTTGTTCGTCACTTAGTGTCATATAAAAAACATAAAGTTGACAAATAACATGTGCATGTAACTTACCCTTTAAAACTGGAACACAAATGCTCACATTATTGCTTGGCGGCAGAAATAAATAAGGTGGCAGTACTTCCCTGGACGAACTCTTTCACAAGGAGCTCTGCAGCCACACCCCGGACACTCCATACAACGGTCGAACATTATTTACCTATTACTACTACATACAGCATGGCGCTATCTGCACACGCGCAAATGTGTGCGTGAAGTGGCAGGGTTACCCATCACTTTCTCGCACTATTACGTTACGTAATCAGAGCGGCAACATAGCGAAAATTTTAACGCGAATCTGTTATCTATGATTCTATTAATAAAATCCTAATAATTATACATGTCTATTAGGTATTTATATCGATATTTTATTAGATTTTTCATTAATTCACTAACTAGAGTAATATTGAAGATTTATTTCAAAAACATATTAAAAGTACTTAAAATAATATATTTCGGACATGTACTTTTAGATTAGGTAACCAAGGTACTTGAAATTGCTTATCCAACTTTAGTTAATAATTAGATTTATTCACAACCTAAGTATCTACGTAATATTAACGGCAATACGAATAGAAAATTCGCAAACCCTTGTCTACTAACTAGCTCACGAAGTCATGGCGTCTCATTATATTGATATAACAAATCTGTATTTTTTTATACATACATATATTACTCTGCAGTAAATAAATGAAGAAAACAATAATTGAATGAGTCTCAGGCAGAAGTTTTTTTTTACTTACTTCGTTTTATCTTTCGGAAAATAATGACAAACAGCCGTACTCAGCACAATTCACGACAATTATAAATAGTAACGTAAAATGATGTTTTATATTAACGTACAAGTTTCGTAATGAATAAATGAAAACTATATTCAAATAACAAAGCCGTCTTCGCGCGAAAACGGCTCGACGGCAGCCTTGTTGTCGTTCAGTCAGTGTGACCGGCAATGTGCGGGGCGTGTTGCGGTATCTAAAGCTAGGGAGGGGCGAAGAGTGTCCGTTCTCTATTCTTTATTCTCTAACAAATAACTCTGATCTCGCTATATTAAGCTCAACAATTATAATAATTAGCATATGGGTTCATTATTTTATTGATACTGCGTTACTTTATTAAGACATTTTATTATTTAAATTTAATACTTTTGTTATTTTTTTCTAGATACGTGCTGCATCCGCATATTCAATTTAATCAAGCTTGTCCATAACACTTGCAGTGCCACTCAGGGCTTTAAATCGCAAAGATCTTACCACTGCCATCCCTGGACAAATTCTTTCACAAGGGGCTCTACTGCTACTAAAAACTCTTCCTTGGGTCTCTACTCAACCACCCTACTGTGATCTTGTATGTAATCTTGTAGAATCTCTACAAGAACTACAAATTACATTTTCTCAAACATGCTCGGAAATGTTTGCATTACTTTTAAAAAACGAACTCGGAAAGTTTGTCATTAATGGACCAGGCCTACAAAGGAAGTATGAAAATCCATTACTGTCCTCTTCTCTAAACTTTTACATCTACCTATTAATAATGAACTATGTAAACAAGTAAAAGAAAAACTCATACAGCCAATTACTGGCCAGTGTTCATAATTGCAAGAATTAAAAATACCTTTACTTTACGCTTAATAAAAAAGAAAATGGCGGTAACATTTAAACTGTGTTGGTATTCTTTTGTTTTTTCGTCTTTTTTGTATTTTGGTCGCGAAAATGAGTGCTAGTGAGAAGAGCGATAACGAAAATACATAAATAAATAACGCACACACTCAACATAGCCCCGCACTAGGGAAACCCTGTGTCGCGGGTGCCATGGACACACATATAGACAGCCACAAATTACACCCAAACTCACGAGAGAAATAAATGTAGGCCATACAAACATTTCTCCCGGCCCGGGAATCGAACCTGGGACCTCTGCGTGGCAGTCCGGCATGGTAACCGTTCGGCCACGGAGGCAGTTTATACATATATATACAGTAATATATATACGTTCAAACAGTCTACTATTAATGTGCCTGGAAAAACAATAACATTTTCGTTTAGCTATTGTCCTAACACGACAAACTTTACTTTTAATGTTAATGATTATAATTATTTTTTACTTCTTCTATTATACATCTTCCTCTCTTTAGTTTTTTATTATTTCCTCACATTGTTTGTGAAAAATTCTCGGCCTCGGCGGGAACGGGGATTGCTTGACTCGTATTAATACAAGCTCTCGCTGCTGCTCGTCCTTGCAACTTACAATCGGTCCAGCAACCCCTTACTTCCCGGCCTCTGCAATAACGAACTATTATTGCATGTTCGCTAATAAATAAATACTGAAATACTGAATAAAGATCAAGACGTGCTAAACCGAAAATAAGTCAACATGAAAGTATTTTTTTTATAAATAAATAAGTGCGCTTTTGACATCCATCTCACCTGATAGAAAGTGACGATGAGATCGACGATGTAGCATACACACCTAAATAATGCCCATTCACTGTCGCCTTGAAAAAGCCCAAGTTACAGCGTTCGATGAATAAATCTGCGGACAGGCAATTCCACTCCATAGCCGTTTACCATACAAGAATACAAGAATACAAGATATTTATTCGCTGAAAAATGTAGTTTACAATGGTGTTATAGTATATTATTATTAGATCGTACATTTCACCAAAAGTTGGCATGCGAATATTTTACACAATTCTTATTTCAATCACGCACAGTGGTTAAATTTTACATTTTATGTTATCAATTAAAAAATCATTTATATTGTAGTAGCATTGTGTAACTAACAAATTATGCAATTTTATTTTAAATTGCCTACAATTTAGTTCTTTAACTGCATCTGGTATTTTATTAAATAATTTAGGTGCCAATATAAACATCGTTCTATTGTAAAATTCCAAGGTGGGGCGTTGTTTTGGCCGTATTTCTATTTTGTTCCTTGTTTTCCTGGGATGTCTGGTTTTCACTAGATTAAAGTTGCCTGGATTTTGTTTTATATAAACACAGGCCTCGTAAATATACATAGATGGTAGGGTTAAAATCTTTAGTTTTCTAAAATAGGGTACACAGCTTTCTCGCTGGCCCACACTAAACATGGCCCTGACACATTTCTTCTGGGTTTTAAACAGTGGTGTAATATGTGTTGCAGCAGCGTTCCCCCAAAGCAGCAGACCATATCGCAAACTAGAGGCTACATAGGCGTGATAAGCACAAAGAGCAGTTTTTTGTGACGTTACCATATAACTATAGATACCCGATGGAAAGGGGTGGAATCCCAGCCTACGTCTGGTACCCCGAAGGTGGAAAGGGAAGACGGAATTAAATCGTACAATTCCCTCGCATTCCAAGTTACCTATAAGCCTCTTGACACGACCGGTCCTTGGGCTTGGTACAGCTGAAACGGCACATAGTACATGGAGAGTTTCCCGCCTACAAATTGCCCAATGCTAAGTAGTTACAATTAGTCGAAAAGAGGACGATATTGTGTACATACGCACATGCATAACAAATTTTAATAGCCACATGAGTCACGAATGAAACAATAAAAAACGGAAGTGACAAATTTTTTTATGACTTGTTGTAGCAGAAAATTCCGATGGAAATTTTTGCCGGATTTTTCTGCAGTAAGTAATAGAAATGGAACGCAAATAATTGCGGATGAATCAAGGTTTATTTGAATTTTATTAACAGTTTTTAAATGATATGCGGAAATATCGAATAACTTAGTTTTTTAGTTACACATTTTATTAAGTCTATGTAAATAAGAGAGACCTTTACCTAACAGTGGTGCGTATATAAATTACTATACTACAAAGATTTAGCTAATTATCTAAATATAAACAAACAACAATGAAGTATTTTATGAGACATTACCAAGTTACTTATTGCATATATAAATGAAAAATAACTGGTTCTGAGTACATTAATGTGAAGAAACGTGTTAAGGTGAGATATTTCTATGCGAACCTACAATTTAGGTAGGGGTCGACCCAAATTCCGCGCGCTGAAAATTACCATGAATAAATAAGAACAGGCGGAGGAAATTTGACACAGATCCGACGTCGACATGTGTCCGATGGCGACTGACGGGTGACGGGTCAGCAGGCGACGCGGCGTGTCTTTAAACCGCTAGGTAATTTGCAAATTTCGGGATAAATGTGAATTTAATAACTATAGAGCTTCAGTTTTAAATTTATCAGGTTCTTAAAGTATAACAATTTATCAGGTACTTAAAGAGAAATATCTCCATATAAAAATTATTTAATCGAGTATATAACCAGAAATAGAAACGACATGTCATTTAATTTGTTTGAAAACTATTCTGCCATATCATTACTGTGACAACTGCGTTCCGATTGGCCAGCCCGAGCTTAGTTGGTATAGCGTCTGGCACGGTATGCTAGAAGACGTCAGTCGGTATTCGATCTATGTATTAATAATTATGACAAACTATTTAAATTATGTTTGAGACTTTTATTTTTGTTTATTTTCAGAATTTTATATGATCGGATGAAGTACATGCTATCGTGTAACAAATTAGAAATTTGTAAGGCCTTTATTTAATACTAAATAACTCAACCATTTAATATAGCAAATCAGTTTTTTCCGCTTTTCCTCCGCTGACTCGCCTTAAAGAAAGTAGCCTAGACCTGTGCACTTCTGTTCTTGCATCTTTAGTGATAGACGGTTTAAAAAACTTTTGAAGCCATTCGATGTTAAATATGTAACTCTCAGAAGCAAAAGATCCGCTAGGAGATCAGGAATCTTCAGACATCGACTTTTATTCATTTGTTTATTTATTATAATAATAGGGGTTAAAGTATGAAATTGCCGATTTGTACTGAAAA
>NW_020653743.1:2375036-2465618 GCF_003589595.1 Hyposmocoma kahamanoa | reverse complement strand
AGAACCTATTGCAATAAAACGGCAATTTCATACTTTAACCCCTAATACATATTGCTTGCAGATTAATATCCAAACACAATAGTAATTCTTAAGCCAATATCATAAATTGAAATAACAATGTAATCATATATATATAAAAGAATTGATACAAAATAAATGGAATGAAAATTTTACAAATCATTGAATTGGATATATTGCATAAAATAAATTGAATAAAAATTAGATAAATCATGGAATTGGCTATATCGCTAGTACATTATTAATAATCAAATTTTAAAACATGTATTAATTATTCGGGATTTCCAATACTTATATGATGCTGCTGTCTCTAGTCAATGACTCGAGACATCGTCCCGCGGAAACTGTGAAATTGGCTTCTGAGCATGCAAAGAGTTCCAAAGATGAGTCAAAGATAAGCATCTCATTGAAGTACTTAAGCGACTGTACCTTAACAGTTACCATAGAGGCTGACGAGAGGTATTGGCTCATCTAGTTATTCTTTTTTTTTAACTTTGAACCTAAAGTAAACAATAAACCAGTAAGTTTTTAAACTAAAGTAATATGACCATAATAAATGCGTAGTCAGAATGACATAATGGTATTCAAAAGTGAGTCAGCATTTTGAGATGTTCGCGGACTTGAATAAATGGACCGTAGTTTTGAATAAATCTCAATTTCATGAATACCATCTTACAAATTCGTTTCACCTGCAGAGTTTTTATAATTTGCATTTATTTCAAATACCTTGAAATAAGAAATGCATCTATCGAGTCTGATAAAGGAATAAATACAGTATGTTTTTTTTTCTGGGTCAGTGTGGGGAAATCCGAAACCATAAGACATTGAAGGAAACTATCGTAGATACGTTTAATTTTTTTGTGAATACAATTTTGTCATTGTATTTTTTTTGGTCAAGCGTGAGTTGGCTATTTAGTTAAGTTAGGAATAATATTTAGTATTTATTATTACTTGGATGAGCCTTACAATATAAATCTTGGATTCAGTCCATACAAATAAGTATAATAGTATGTGCAACATAAACGTTAGGATGGTTACCATGTTTTATTGATTAAGTTCTCTGTATTGTTAGTTAAGTTCTATTAATGGGAACGTGTAAATATTTAGAATCTTGTTCATTATATTAAAGAACGATTCGAAATTAAGAAAAGGGTGATAAAAAGGTGGAATGACGATGAGGGAGGTTGCATCGTCACAACTATAAGCTTTTCGGTGAAGGATAATATCGTGATGGAACCTGTATCTCGAAGAAGGATCACAACCCTCGGAAAAGTAAAATTCCCAACCCGCATTGGGCCAGCGTGGCGGACTATGACCTAAACTCTCACCTGACAGTATAAATGGATTGATGATGAAAGCTGACTTTTTTGTAATAATATCAGTGACGGGACGAATAAGTCGTACGTCTGATAGTAAGCGACACGCCTGTCCATAACAGTTGCACTGCCACTTAGAGCTTTAAATCGCAAATATCTGAAGGGCACTTCCACTGCACCCGTCACCGAGAGTGAGACATAAGTTGACAAGTCCCATGTGTTTAAATATTTTATTGAATTGATATTAATTTTTTTTTATGTGAAATTACTCCACTTGTTTGTTATAATTATTAATACAAAGATCGAACACTCAGAAAAAATACTTCGATCCGGCCGGATTCGAACCGACGTCTTCTAGCATCTGTGCCAGACTCTATACCAACTAAACCACGGAACGAACCAGCGGACCTCACGAATTTTTCTGTGTTTGTTGTCGTATCTTTGCATTTGGTTTTTCAACGACTATTTAGCCGTAGCGCCATCTATGAGAAATCAAAAGTACTTCGTCACCATGCTAGATAGGTAGTAATTAGTACATTATTGCTTGGCGGCAGAAATAGGTAAGGTGGCAGTACTTCCCTGGACAAACCCTTTCACCAGGAGGTTTACTGCTACTAAACTTACTGCAAACATAGTTACACTGTACAGTATTAACTTATTGTAAATAGCTTATACTGTGCACTTGAACTGTATGCTATCGAACAAAGATAACCGGACATGTATGCTTTATCTTAATTAAAATATGCGCGTTACCTCATTGTGTACACAGCCTTATCGCTAATACTGCCCACAGTGTGTACTAGACTTTATTGTTGTCATACAAAAAAGATCAGTGATTCCGTTGTGTGGTTTAGTTATGAGTTAGGTGGGTGGTAAATTAATAGCGCTGCGTTCTCTTCGTGTTTCAAATAATTTATGTAATATTAATTATCACGACGCGTGTTGGATTCGCGTTTGAAATAAGGGAGACACTTGTTTTTCCCGTGACTCTCTTATACAAGTGGACAAAGGAATACATTTTTTTTTATAATATGAAATGACGAGACGAACAAGCACTGCCACTGCGCCTGTCACCCTGAGACAAGTCTGGCGTCTGGTAGCTGTAAAGGTGTCTAACTGGGTGACGAAATACTTTCAATCATAGATTTCATAGATGGCGCTAGGGCTAAAAAGTCGTTGAAAAACCAAATGCAAAGATACGGCAACAAACACAGCAAAATTCGTGAGGTGGCTTAGTTGGTATAGCGTCTGGCACGGTATGCTAGTAGACGTCGGTTCGAATCCGGCCGGATCGAAGGAATTTTGTCTGAGTGTCCAATCTTTGTATTAATAATAATATATGATACACTTAAAGATAATGTCTAAAGAATGTGCTACAAGATAGGATGTACTTTATTCGATGACATAAAATCCTGAAAACAAGATATTCCTTTAAGTACTACGGAGAACCTGCTAAATTTTGATTTTCAAGTGAAGCCCTATTAGTTATTAAATTCACATTTTTTCCAAAACTTGTAAATTGCCCAGTGGTTTAACGACACGCCGCGCCGCCCGCTGTCCCGTCTACGTTTATCAACGTCGCAGATTGCGGGACGGGAATGGCGACCCCCCACACTTCACCTCTTAAAATCTAGGCTCGTGTTTAAATACTTCGCCTTTTAAGCTAAAATTTAAAAAGGGCCAGGATACGACTAAAAAGGTGAAGATATGGAGTATTTCATTATAGGTTTCCAAAACACAGGTCAAAATGTTTTCCTTCAGAAATTTGATCAATCGACTTTCCAATGGAGAAACCTAAAGAAGTACCTTAAAAAACACTTAAGTTTTTAGTGTAATAACGTTTCTCAGCAGGTGATTTTCACCAATCCCATGAAGGTGGCCGGAGGGCGCTATTGCGGCACCAGCTTCGTAATGAATTCAAGCTCCCTCATTTGAATACTGCCATTTAGGGTTGCCACTTTCATTTACTGCGTAAAATTTAATCATAAATGTGTCAGATAGCCACACCAATTGCCTGTTCTTAAACTAGAAAATTTTCTGTAGTATGAGCACCGAACCTGAACCAATTTAGAAAAAATTATTTCCCAGATTGTTCAGACCCACAGAACAATAAATACAGTAGAAGTGATTAGTTAGCGTCAGACGCGTGCCTTCTATAAGGTCTCGAAAGACCTATCTGAGCTCAGATGTGTGTATAGTAAGGTTGTGTCATTCTTTCAAGCAAATTCTCTAAAATCCTAGAAAAATGCCTTATTGAGCTGTTTTGGGGAGCAAAAATGGTAGCTGCACCAAGAATATTACCCATGGTGCATCGTCAGTCGCGCGTTTCAGGGTCGTCTTCCAGAACTCTACTCAATACTTAAGTCAGGACTTGAGTATTGCAGTGAGCACTGAAAATCATACTCAAGTCCTTGCCATTAGGGTCGTATTTCCAGTGCTTGAAATCATACTCAAGTCTACTCAAATCCTGACTCGAGTATTGAGTACAGTTCTGGAATACGACCCTCAGTGTGGCTAGGTTCATATAAGCCTGTACATTACAAAAATTGGCGCGCCCAGAACGATTCCGTGGCCGCCTCTGTGTGGCCAGAGCATTAGTGTGATCCTGCCATAGTAAGTAAATACTTTCATAAAAAAATATTATTTAAATTATTTTCTTTATCGTTATTGTCTTAATCAGCGACACCCCTATTCTGTGGAGTAAGTACAGAGTTCCAAACTTACACCCTTAAATTAAGCGCAACTAGAAAGTTTTAAAATTCAACAACAACACTCCGAATGAAATTTCATTTTGCCAAGGTTCGGAGCATTATGAAAAACGTGGATTTTTAAGGGATTTTGTTTTTGTATCTTTTTTATTTTTGTGGCTCTGGCTGTGTTTTCAAGTATTAAAATAATGCCATATTTTATGGAAATACCGGAAGATGAAACAATAATTAATCTTTTTTTTATTATTGTTTACGTTAACATCAATAATCCTTCTTTTTATTAAAATTATTATACTGCCCTTTTTATCATAGCTAACGCATTTTGGTTACGCTAAAAATATCGGTTACGTTAGTTATGATAACGAGGGCAATATATACAGAGTGCTTTTTTAATGGGACAGTATGGGGAAATCCGAAACTACAAAAGATACAAAAAAAAAATCTTAGGGATCATTGAGTCTTTTTTTTGTGAAAACAATTTTGGCATTATGCCGTCCACTAACTAAAACGCGACTTCGCACATGTAGTTCGTTTATATAACACGTGTATATGTATGTCGTAAAGGAGACATCGAAGGAAACACCCTCAAGTCATATTTAGTCAGGAATAACTTGATAATCGGCTTATTCATTCTTCGTTGTCAATTCGTTCAGCCGGCGTGAAATAGTAACATAAACTGATTGCAATTCATTGTTTTATGCATTTTTCACAGCAACTAGCCCGAAAGTATAAGAGATGGATAAGGTTAAAACGGATTCTAAATATCAAGCGGCCTGTTCAAAGAGAGCGAGGCGGTACGTCCTCACTATCCAAGCAATTTACACAAAAACCTCTCTCCGATCATACCCAGTTTGAGCTGTCAAACTAACGTGACATTTGCAAAAAAAGATACTCAAGATAATCAAGATATCATGATCGAAACTAGTTAAAATGATTCGTAGGTAGCCTAGTAAATCGTTTATCTAATAAATTACATTTGAAGTGATAGCTGGCTCCGACATGTATATTTCTCTGAAATTGTATCCAATGTACGATAGTACTAAGAAAGGAACGACATTATTCCTCAACCTTAGAATAATAACGCATAGAAACCTAGTCCGCACACGCTAAGTGAGGCAAATTGACGCGCGCCAAAAGGGCCTACACGAGCGGGCGGGCCTTCAGTGCTCAAGGTCAACTTGCACCGCGAACAGATCAAGAATTTTAGCTAAAAATGACGAAATGTGCGGTAAATGAGTGTAAAAATACGTCAGACAAACATAAAATAGATACTAACATCACATTCCACAACGAAGTAACGTGTTTCAACTTGTATTTTTATATAAATATTCACTAAAACCGAAAATTAACCTACTACTAAAATTAGCCTACATGAATTTGATTTTTGCCTCACTTGTGACAGTTCGTTTGATATGAAACTATCATTCTATGCGTTATTATTCTAAGTCCTCAACATTGTATTCTAAATTTTAACATTATGTTACTGATAAAATGAAGTAAATAATTTTATTTGATGTTTGTGGTTTAGCTAGCGTGTTACCCTGTTTGGTACTGTAATCTATCAAATGGGTAGATACCTAGTACAGTGATGGCGGTGAATAAAAATAACAAAAATTATATGTAGTTCAATATTAATTTTAATTAGAATAACCTGACATCTTAACCTTTTCATTTCCTGTGCGTCGACTAATTAGTATAGTTTTTTTTTTCCTTTAGCAATACTGATAATTCTATCCGGGTTTTTACACTTCGCGCCCTTTTCCCATTAGTGAAATAAGATATCACAACCTTCCATTTGCTGTAAATCCTGACGCTAGGTAGTTAAGGGTAGTTTGGACCTAACCTTTATAGTATTAACATGACATAGGCAGAGAAATGAACTGCAGGCATTAAAGACGCCTGCAGGCATTTGAGATGTGGTGCTAAGGTCGCATGTTGCGCATTGGTTGGACACAGAGGGTCACGAACGAAACTGTGCTGCAGCGTGTTCACATGTCCCGAAAAATGATGCCATAGAAACGTGTATACCCTGATCACGTGATCAGGAACAATAGATACACGCTACTACAGCTAATAATAAAGACACGCGCTGGGCGAAGAAAGAAATCGTGGCTGCGGAACATCCGGGACTGGACCGGCATTGCCTCTGTCGAACAGCTGTTTCGTTTGGGTGCTGATAGAGATGGATACAGGAAGCTGACGGTAAACCTTCAGCATTGAAGCGGCGCTCTAAGAAGAAGAAGGCAGAGAAAGGAATGGTTAAGTAACTCAGAGACGAAGAGAGGTTAAATGAAAAACGATTAACGAAACAGATTTAGATGGCATGTGTGAACAGGAAAGACCAAAACGAAATAACCACGATCAAATTGAGGACGTAAAGAAAGCATTGATGTAAGAGGCGACAGATGGGTGTTAGAATCGTAGCAAGAGGAAAGCTGTGGCATCTGCCTACTTCGATGAGAAAGCTGCGGAAAGTACATATATGCATGTGTTGTACGATATCTTTATAAAACAAACAGAACTTAAAATTAAATTGGCGTTCCGTGGTATTGTTAGAATTACTAAACGATGTTACAGAATACGCAAAAGTACAATAAAAAGCTCGTAATGTTTTGGTATTTTGAAACTATGGGAACTAGCATTAGGCAAAATTATCAGGGCAAACTATTTTTAGTTTTGTACTTCAAATTTTGTTACTACAGTCAATTTTGGTTCTGGCAATGAATTTTGAACACAAAAAGTATACACACAACGACTGGAGAATTCTGAGAAAGCTGAGGAACATCGTACGTCTTATTCAGTTGCGATAGAAGTGTCAGAGACTGCAGTAAGTCTCCTCACTAACGACGACGACGAATTGTCATACGAACACGTAAATGCTGAATTGCCACAATATATTGCACCATACAACGTGAAGAATGAAAAAGACCGCGTATATTTGTTTTTACAAACCATTGTTTCAAGCCCTGCAAAGGGCGAATGGTCACAACGACTGACTGACAAGGTATCGGGATAGTCGTGGTCATGGGATCTATAAAGAATCCGAAATGTTGATTGCTTTAAAAAAAAACATTCGCCATTTAGATCCAAAAAAAATAGTTCCAATCCAATGTGTACGGCCACCAAATATGAAGGAGTTTCTTTCCAGTAATATTTATTTTGTGTGGGAACCGAACATATTTTTCCAAATAGTATTCAGTTTAATTCCAAGGTAGACGTGTCTCTGTCCACAAAGAATAAAATCAATAGGGACTAGGGTGGGCCCGTCAATATGTGTATATGCTAGCTGATGCCCGCGACTTTGTTTGAGTTTGTAATATTAGTTCGGATTCATTGCTATAAATTCAAACAGCCATTCCGCCAAGGCAATAGCAGTGGGCCAGACATGTCTGCAGGAGATTTCATTATGATGGCTTATGGGGCAGACTTGTTCTAGAGTCGTCAAGGCAAACGTAGTGCAGGATGTCCTGCGGCAATATGGACGGACGACCTAAGAAAGGCCGTCTGACAGCGGCTGGATAAGGGCGGTAAAGGGGCATGAAATAGAAGCCGAGATACGACCGGCTTGTGCGGTGGATCACGCGTTGCGACTAGTTAAGATCATACTCCGTATTATTAAGGACAGGCGCAGACCAATATATAGTCCGTAAGAACAGGAGTTTATTATTGAATATTTTGAATATAAGTTTTTTTAAGTGGTGGGGTAACCGCGCTGTCTGTCCGAGATCCAAACCGCGGCAATCGACAAAATTAGCTACCTAGACGGATACATAGTGCACAATAATGATAGATAGTTGACCTTTTTGAGAAGGAATATAAATATATATCTATGGCGTACTTAAGTTTTCGCGATTGCTACACACTGGAAATGACCATAAAAGACACGAAACGTTGGTTTTGTTTGAAAAAAAAAACGAATATGCATGATTTTGATCCGATGAAAAGAAATAGTTTCATTTCCAAATAATATGCACTTCACTATGATTCCGTATTACGCATAGAATGTAATTCGATGAGTGTGCCCATGACATCAGCTTATTCCGTTTACACTATTTTACCATCGGACATCCAGACAAACAGCAGGATATCGTCCTTTCTTTGTCAATATTCCCTTCAGGCGTACTAAGCACTTTTCGTCATCTTTCATTATGCGTGTTTCCGAGTACATGCAACCCTAGTATCATTAAATTGTGACTGCATGGACATCTTCTGAGCTAGCTTGTTCCATCATAGACCCTATCTTTGCTCCAGGACTAGTTAGTGGACAAGAGCAAGTCCAATTTATTTTAAAAAATCGTATTTAGTATTATGATATTCATTACCTATATTTGAGAGGGTTTTGGTGTGAAAGGTAATGTAGTGGGTGGGTGTAAAAGGTTTACGCACATAGTAAAAATGGATGTTAATAGAATAACGGCATAAATTTATAGAGCCATTGTTGATGGAAACGTGGGGAGAGGTAAACCTCTATAAAGATATCTCGATCAGATGGAGGATGCCCTAAAAGGGGTCATGTTAAAGGTACCAAGAATAAACAGGGACATAAGAAAAGACTTATACGAATGGAGAAGGCAAAAGAGATTTTTCAGGAGCATAGTGTATGGGAGATAGTACGTACGCATGTATTTTGTTTATTTGATGCTGTGCAAATACTTATTTTATATTGAAATATAATAAAATATCTTTGTGAAATATTCTAACATACTTGTTATTATTGGCTCAAACATTTGTGAAATAAAATTTTAATTCGTTTTCTTCTTCCTTATTAATTATATTTAATATACTTTCTTCATTTAATGCGATATATACGTGTTTAAAATAAAGTAGCTATGCAGTGTTATGTATACATAGAAACATATTCAATGTGAACGGCGTATAAATAGCGAATCTACGTCATTATGTGTATGTACAGCAATCAGTCTGCTGTCTACAGCGAACGTATGAAATTACAGTTTTTTCGGGTGACCATACTGTTGTTTTTTTCCAAATGTTATCTCCTTACGTGCAAAATCTGACCTAGTTTGGCATAATACTCTATTTTAACAGCGAATCCACAAAGTCCACATCAAACCAATTCTACGCTTTATTTTTTTCTGATATCAAGTGACGAAACGAAGAAATCGTAAGCCTGGTGGTAAACGACACGCCTGAACATATCAGTAACACTTGCAGTGTCAATCGGATCTTTAAGCTGCAAACACTTATAAAAAAAACTTGAGGGGCACTGCCACTGCAACCGTCACACTGCAACATGATATTAACAACCCCTAGTTAAGTTTAAAGAAATAGCAGAGGACAGGTAGAAGGAGTCACTTCAGTCAGTCAGACTTTGGTCGCCACCTTCCCCCATAGGGAGCCACGGCGATGAACGTGCGGATACACGTCGTCATCTGCGTGTGGCTCAAGATGGTGTCGCGTGCACCCGCGCGTGCCTCTCAGTAGGCTATGAAGGTAGGAATCCTCCTCGAGCTCCTCTCCTTCCTTCTTAGCGCGGTGAGCCAGGAAACGGGTAGGCACCGCTGGGTCTTGGAAAAATGCAGCACGTGGTGCAGAAACGGGTGCCGCGGGGTTTTAGTGAGTAGGAGTCTCACATAACTTTCCATCCGTATCCCCAGGAGGAAGGTATCCTTGATGGATTTTGGATGGACAATACGTGATATTTTTGTCTATCCACACAAAAATTCGTAGTTCTGTCAATTCCAAAGTATGATTTCTTAAATACGTACTCTTCTGATCGTATAAGAAGAAGAAGATCATATTGATGGCATACACTATAATCCTTTCCATTATGGTTAAAGGATTTACCAATCGGCATACGGTAATTGTTGCTCAGGGTGTCCCGGACGTAATAATCTCGAAATATTTCGGCGCCAACTTTCACGATAATTAAAAACCCATGCTAAAGTACAACGGTTTACGGGTCCATAAACATTTATATCTACGTCTTTAGAAGCAAAACCTTCAATGATTTCTTCAGATGTAGCACCATGGTATAAGAAGTAGTGCAGTAGTAAGTTTACAAGAAACATAAATACATATCTTATATCAGATGAATGAAAGAAGAGTGGAAAAAGAGATAGGTATATAGAACCAACGTGGAAAGCAGCATTGAAAGAGCACTGACTGATATGACTGTAATGCGTAGTGAGAAAAATAAGGGCCTTGTATGCAAAGATTGATGAATGTAAGCGAACCAGGAGATGTTTGACAGGATCATGCAAAGTGGCGTTCAATATCGCTTGCCTACCCCAAAGTTACTTACCACTGAGGTAACATCTACATATCTCTTTTGATTAAATATCATTCCATTTGATCAATTAATCCGACCGGATCGAAGGATTATTTTCTGAGTGTTCGATCTTTGTATTAATAATTATAACAAACTAGTGGAGTAATTTCGCAAAAAAAAGAATTGAATATCAATTTAATAAAAATTTAATTAATACAGTGAATAGCGACATCTCTCGCCAGGACTGGTAGCTGTAAAGGTACTAACTGGGTGATAAATTTTTCATAGATTTCTCATAGATAGCGCTACGACTAAAAAGTCGTTGAAAAACCAAATACAAAGACACGACGCAAGCAGATAGAAAAATTCGTGAGGTCCGTTGGTTCGTTCCGTGGCTTAGTTGGTATAGCGTCTGGTATGCAAGAAGACGTCGGTTCGAATCCGACCGGATCGAAGGAATTTTTTCTGAGTGTTCGATCTTTGTATTATAACAAATATCATTGTTCTAAAATACTTCGCAAAATTCTACTATAATTCATTGTGTACCTATCCTGAATTCGTGTTAGACCGCCTCCTAGAGATAAAGCGAGAATTTTTACAACTGCCCGAGGCGAAACAACTTAAATAGAGACCGATCAAAGATCGTTGGAGAGGACTGCTGGCCAATTGGTAATACATAAGATTCACGATCCCGATGAAATGGAACGACAGTGGAAAGAAAGAAAAACAAATAACCATTGACCATGAATAATAAGCTCAACTTCGTCGTAGATACTTCAACCATATTGTGGATGTCCATTATGTGTGTGTGTGTGAAAGTTGTGAGAAAAAGAATGACGTATCCATTAATTATGGATAATGAGCTCAACCTCGTCGTAGATATAACTAGATCGAGGATGTCCTTGAAAGAAGCAAAGTCAAAAGTTGCAAATATGTTTACTCCACAAGGACACATCTGAGGTGATACACCAATATGTATACATTAATGATGGTGTAAATATTAAGCATCGTCTTCATTGATGATTATATTATTTTTATAACGTCCTATGTTATTCCAAAGCATATTCATCCTACATTTACGTCATCACGTTTATGGAGTGCGTTTAGAAGGGGCCCGATTATCAGCTGGGTGATAAAACAGTCCCCTCTAGCGGTAGGGATGTTCCGATATACGAATCGATTGTACACGATTATCGGTTTAAAATAAATAAAGTGCAGCTGTGTTGTTTTAATGAAACGGTAGGTAACACGGTTTAATATGAAGTGCAACTTGGCTGTATGAGCTATGCCATTGTCATGCATAAAAGAATAATCGACGTTAAATATCGAATGAAATTTTGATGTTTGAAAAATATTCTAAAAATGAAAAATCCAGAGCAGTTCTTCGCTGTAGGCAGTAAAATGGAAAGTAAAGTCAATGTTAAAAAGAAAAACTGACCATAATGTAAGTTAGTAGGTCTCGATAATCCAACAATATTAACCATACAAAAACAACTGTAACTTCCTAAACCCTTGTAGGCAAAGGGCTTACCGCAAAATATCGGAAGATCGTGATTCAACTTCCACCAAATGGTCCTGCTTCACTAACACCTCAAATCATTGGCGTTTCAGATTACGAATTATCACTTGTATTAAAGGTAAAGCAAAATAATTACGAAAGTAAAAGTCCCGACTTGCAGGTAGACTATGACCTAAACCCTATCTTTAATCGAGATAGACAGTAGACCTTAGATGGATGTATGAGATGCGTTGATGTTCAGTTGTTCAGGTAGATTATACCTCATCAAGGACTTTTTTTGCTTTTTTAGACAATAAGTTGAAATACACAGGTAAGATATAAAAGCTTAAATACTAAAAACTAGAACTAGGTTTTAATTATATGAATAAAATTGGATGAAGGGCACTGGGACCCCTTCGGGACAAGAAATCGACTCCAAAGGCTGTAAATGGATAATCGGAGCTGAGGTCCTGGTACTTATTAGATACTTTTTATTCTTTCCGCCAGCTCAGTTGAGGAGCCAATCCTCTTGCTGGTGTGCGGATACATTTCGGGAAGTGTGCGCAGGAACTTTTCAATTTAGTTCCACCCTCACCGTTCCGTTCTCCCTTTGTTCGACTAGAAGGTCCAGAACACTCCATCCTTATGTCATTGATATACCTACTACCCATTCGCAATAAGCGCTTTGCTTCCTCCTTTCCGATGCGTAAGGCAAAGGAATGGAATACTCTACCGGTATTTGCGTTTCCCGAAATATACGATTTGGAGCTATTCAAGGCTAGAGTGACTAGGCATTATTTTGCAAAGGCGTCCCTTTACCGGTCACATCGTCGCTTAACAACAGTTGAGATTGTAGCGAAGCGAGTGTATAATATATATTTTAAAGAAATGGGATGGGGCAAGTGCATTGGCACATCAAGGATTTAAAAAATTACTTTTGTCGATGTTGGGCGCCATAAAAAACATACATTACGTTAGTTGAACTTTAGGTAATGATAATCTGCTTCAATACTATCTCTGTTGTTCCAAATAATGATCTATGTAGAGCGATACAGGTCGCTTTTTGAAAAATATATTTGAGGAATGATTTTAGTGACAAGGCGGCTGACATAACATTCACCCCCGTCGGGAGGAACAATATTACGCGGTCTGCCCTTGACGGGGACTACCTAACGTTGCGGTGTACGATCTGATGTAGGTTGCGGGAAGGGAGTGCCATAAGTGGCCTAACTGGGGTGACACCCTAAAAACGAGACCTACATTCATCATTAGGGGCTAGCTTTTGAACAAGAGAGCTTAAACGGGAGCACATACGGACAAATGCGCGTTTTTCATTGCCTGAATTGCCCTGAAAGGTTGACTCTATTTTGTGTAAACACCTTTTTGTACAATTTCCGATATATTTCTAAGTAAATGATTTTGCTCTTGACCATTACCTAGCTGTGGAGCAAAGATAGCGTCTACGATGGAACGAGCTCGTCCAGAAGATGCTTTTTCAGTCGCCACCTTGAAGATACTCGAAAGCACAGTCTCAAGCAAAGATGACGAAAAGCACTTAGTAAGCTTAAACGAAACATCGATCAAGTAAGGGTCAAATAAGGATCCTGCAGTTTAAGTCCATGAAACCATAAAAAGTATTTTTGGGAAAAGATTGGAAGGCATTTTCCGACCTCCTTTCGCGTTTGGATATGCCCACACTGCAAGTAGGCATATATATAAAAAAGAAGAAGAAAAACTGTCATTGAGACGAAAATTTAAAAAAAACACTATTTAAATTTAAAAACCACTTGCTACCTAATTATTCATTATTCATCCGCCGCTCCACAGGATTTAAAGGTAAGTGTCACTAATATTTTACCAAATTACTCCTATTGGTTTTATGGGTTATAAATCCCATAGAACGGAAATAACCTGAGACCCCTCCCCTGCCGCATGTCTGGATGTCCTGTGGTAGGGGGGTACTATTGCAGAGGGTGAAATCATCAACACGAACGACTTTATTAGGGCACGGCTCAAATCACAAAAGACAATATTATAAAAGCAACGTATTTACTCGATACATACGCATCTCTATATTAATTGACAGTACCCGCATGAGTGAGAAGAGAGTTATTAGGAATGCTTTACTAAATTAAATGCGGACTGTAATAAAAGGGTCCAACAGAATTGTGACAGAAATTGAAAACCAACTCAAACAAATTCTTCTTCACACGTAGACCCAAACGCAAATTGAAATCACTATACCGGCAACACCTACTCCTACTCCTAGGATAGAATTTTTAACCGACTTGAAGAAGAGGAGAAGGTTCTCATAGACTGTGTGGTTTTTTTCATTGTGTATGTTACGCGATAACTCATTTATGAACCGTATTTGTTTAATTCTTGTTAAGAGGGTACCTCAGTAGTGGTCCCATTTAAATTTGAAGAAAACATTTCACCCCGAGGGTGGCAAACTAGGAAATGAATGACTTGAGGTATATTAATTAAATTTTTATTGAATTGATATTCAACTATTTTTTGTGAAATTACTCCACTAGCTTGTTATAATTATTAATACACAGATCGAACACTCAGAAAAAATTCCTTCGATCCGGTCGGATTCGAACCGACGTCTTCTTGCGTACCGCGCCAGACGCTATACCAACTAAGCCACGGAACGAACCAACGGACCTCACGAATTTTTCTATGTGCTTGCGTCGTGTCTTTGTACTTGGTCTTTCAACGACTTTTTAGTCGTAGCGCCATCTATGAGAAATCTATGACAGATTTATCACCCAGTTAGTACCTTTACAGCTACCAGTCCTGGCGAGAGATGTCGCTATTCACTGTATTAATTAAATTTTTATTCAATTGATATTCAATTATTTTTTGTGAAATTACTCCAGTAGTTTGTTATAATTATTAATACAAAGATCGAAGACTCAGAAAAAATTCCTTCGATCCGGTCGGATTCGAACCGACGTCTTCTTGCATACCGTGGCAGAAGCTATACCAACTAAGCCACGGAACTTGAGGTATATTTGTTTTAGTACTCTGTAGTGATTACATTTTTACTTTTACACATAATATCTACTAAATACATTAATATATAAGACACACAACAAGACAGACAGTTTTACTTATATTCACACTCGCGCATGCAATTACATATCTAATAGGTTATTTTATATGCACTATTACGTATATAATTTTTCAGTAGCAGTAGAGCTTTTTGTGAAAGTGTTCATCCAGAGATGTACTGCTATTTCTGCCGGCAAGCCGTAACGTGAGCATTACTGCATTCCGGTGCTGGTGAAATTACAAATTCAGGGTGATGTGTGCAGTTGCAGAGCCCCTCAGATCTTTGTGATTTAAAACTCTGAGTGACATTACAAGTGTTATGTACAGGCGTGTCGTTTGCCACTAAAAATTTTCAATTTACAACTCACGTTGGTTCTGACTGAATGCCAATGCCTTAGGTAAGTTTGGCATATGCTGAGTCAGCGCCCTTACACTGTTATGACAACTTTTGTATTTAAATTGTATTTATATCATATTAGCGAATAAAGTGTTTTTCTATCTATCTATACCGTTGCAACGTCAAGAAATTTGAAAGGAAACTAATAATAATAACGATAAATAGTTACAGCAATTACATAACTCGACAGGCAATGTCCAGATCCCACTTGATTTAACCCTTAGTTTATGAGTGTAGTAAATGGTACGACGATCATAAAACCAGAACACTACAAGCGAAGCCTAGAAAGCACATTTAAAAGAAACATAATACTATCCAGTTAGGTTTTCGCGAATGTTACACACCGGAAATGAACCTGTTTTCTCGGATCTATTTCGCGCATTTTTGTTTTTTCAAACAAATAAACGTTTCACGTCACGCAATCTTCGCCACGTTTACCACCTGTAAAGGGTCCGAAATGTTTATTAAACGACTAAGATGATAAAGTCATCAACCTGTTATGTCTAATATTAATGCCATTGACTTACAAATAAATGGACGACGGGTCTAATACAAAAACCACGAAAAAAATGTCCCAAGTCAACCTATTTAAACGTAGTGACATGTAAAGGAATATGAAAAAGTTAAAGCGTTGAATTTAAATTGTAATGTCATCGCAGTACTGTCTAATTTTGCTTGCTTCGCTGTCAGTCGAACAAACGAAGACTAAAGCGTGAATGACGCTCTGTATACGATTTTAACGCCCTATAGGTTCGGACACTTTATAGCGCGGACCCGACGTCCATATAATTGTAAGTCAATGATTAATGCCAATTGTCTTCTTATTAGATTAAATTGCATTAAATTTTTGCAGAAAATCTGTGTAGGCAAAGATTCTAACATATAGCCTCTTCATATATTTAGACGAAAGCTAACAAACGCTACAAAACAAAAAACCAAAGAGATAAAATAGAAGTGGCCAAGTACCGCATAAATTTTAACCAATCTGTTTTTTAATAAAGTGTTATGGCTGCAAGATCTTTGGGCCAATTCAACTTATCAGGAGGCAGTAGAGCGTTTGAATAGTGTCATATTTGATATTTCAATTAGTAAAAATACGTAGTTCTTTTTTGAAACGCATTACAGTTCTGTGTACAGAACTAATAATACTCATTGTAGTAATTATAATTGATAATTTAAAGTACAGACAGAAGTAGAAAAAGAATTGTAACGTTTAGAAAGAAAAGACGGAAATACCTATAATACATTTCGAATGGGTAAAACGTATTGTGGTCGAGGAGGTATAAAACAATTTCAGTGATTTCTTTGTCCCTTTTTTTTAAACGAAGTCTCCATAAAACTTGTTCGTATTGTTGTTTTTGTTGTTGGGTAATACAATCCATTAAAATAATTAATGAGTCTGAAATCTGAAGTGGATTTTAAAAAAACATTCCCTTTTTTTGCAATCAATTATGTGCCCATCAAAAACATAGCCTTGCTACCCTCATTCGGGGTGAATTAGGTAATTTTCGCCAAATGGCTGTGTTATCTGCGGCACATAGCGTCGGAATTGAACGTAGTGAGACTCGAACACCATTTTTTGAATTTGGAGTTCTCGGTTTTACGGATTTTGGTTGTGATTAATAAAATCACAGCCTCGCGCTTGTCCGATGCCGGTTGGTAGAGGACAGGACGAACAAGTCGTGCACCTGGTGGTAAGTAACACGCCTATCCATAACAGTTGCACTGCCACTCAGAGTTTTAAATCGCAAAGATCTTTGGGGTATTGTGGCTGCGCGCGTCGTTCTGAGACATAAGTTAATAAGTTCCATATGCCTGTAATTTCACCAGCACCCTTATTCAGAGTGGCGGTAGGCGCAGGTGCGTGTAAATCAAATGTCCGTAGAGGCTTGTTGCGTTCACAGTGGTCGCACCGCGCGGGTAGATGAATTGGCTCGGTCAACCCGTACCTTTCACAGTGCTTCGTCTGGCAATACAATCCTGGTCAAACTCTTTCACAAGGAGCTCTACTGCTATTTCGCTGCTTGAGCTTTGTCGCGTCGAGCTTCCATGGATGACCAGCGGATTGACTGGCAACAAAGGCAGACTCCACTAGACTATGTGGACAAAAGACTACGACCGACTTTCCTTTGACAAAGGACGACGAGGGCAGTTTTGACTAAACCTCTGACGCGAGCAGACGACTTCTCCTGACTGAATATGTACAGACAAACCGTAGAAGCTTGTTATACAGATTTTGTAATAGGGACTGTCCTGAAAAACTATTTAAGGCGAGGTGTTTCAACGCGCGCTGTGAATGAATATAAATAAAATAAGAATCGACAATCGCTCGACGGCGACTGAACGCAGCGGGCGGCACGGCGGGTTGTTAAACCGTTAGGCAATTTACAACTATTGGAATAATTGTGAATTTAATCATTGTTCCCAGGTTTTAACCCAGTTAAAACCTGGGAACTTGTTCATCCCTTCTCACATTACTTCTTGATGGCAGAAATGAGTAATATAAATAAGCAAGGTAAGTAACGAGTAATTAACGTCCTTTTGAACTTTTTCCGAGACAAAAGGAGTTAAATAGCGCTACCTCAATATGGCTATTATTGAATCATTTAATAATCACTAACGATTAGAGTGTCGAGGAACGGAAAAGAATGCAGGAAACGGTACAGATCGATTTGGTTCTCGGAAATATCATAATTGAATTAAGTTACAAGGTTGTAGAGTTCAAGGCTTTGTACAGTAGCATTGACTACATTATTAATAGATGTGCCAGTTCTGAACTTTGATTTTTTAGTATGTTATAATTTGATATTGATACTAGATATACTATTATATTGTTTAATAACATCATCGTCACTAGCACCACATTTTGTGTCACACTGTGGTTAGACTAAAATCCAACACACCGGGTTGGGGGTTTTTTATACGGTTTTAACCGACTTTCAAATAGGAGGAAGGTCCTAATTCGACTGTATTTTTTTATGTGTTCAAGTTACGCAATTACTCCAAGATTTGTTAGAACCGGTTTCGGTGGTCCTTTTTTTTTGTTGGAAATGGGGTATTTCCTTAGTGGCCCTATTCAATTTTGAAAAAATATTACACCTCGAAGATGAATCTGGTATCGCGCACTTTCCGTTAACGGATTTCTTTAAAACTTGACAAATATATGTAATTCCAATAAGAAAAACCGACAAGCAAACTTTTGAGGTCAGTTTTTTTTTAATAAAAAAGCTATAATTATACATTTGTTAACCGATTTCGACGATTATTTATTTGTTGGAAAGGAGTATCTTGAAAGAAGTATCTTATTTGTGATCCCATTTAAACTTGAAGGAAATATTCCACTTCTAAGCGTGGCATATTAGGGGATGAACCAATTTTAATAAAACCTTAAATCTTTACATTTATAGCTCTAAGTGACACTGCATTTGCTATGGACAGGCGTGTCACTTAACACCAGGCGCACGACTTGTTCGTCCCGTCACTTCGTATCATAAAAAAAATTATACCACACCGCAATAGGAATTTGAACCGCCGACCTCTGAAATGAGAAGCAACCGGTCTCCCACTGAGCTAACACCGCTCTTATTCATACAAATTAATATCCAAACAAAATACTAAACATGTCTTGACCTCCACTTCTCTAAAGTCGTTGTTCCATTCACACAATACTATTCTATCTATATCACCAAAAGAGGTCACGATCTCCCCCCTCTAAATCCCTCCTCCCCAGCTGGCAGGATTAGTTAACCTCCGCAGTTCCGACGGCTAAACAGGACATGCGTGACTCACCGCTGCGCCCGCGCACCGGGACACTCGCGCGCAAAAGTTGAAGTTAAAATAAAAGTGTAACAAGTCAAAACTAGATGACAATAAAAAAGAAGCCGTCGTATTTTCGTTTAGGACTACACGTAAAATCAAGGCATATGTAGTTATAGAAACCACAGCAAATCCTATTGGGATCCAGCTATAGAAGTGGGTACGTACAGCGTATGGTAGGCTTTTGAAGTCGGTAAACCGATGTAGAAAACCGTGAGATATTTTTTGAATCATTTTTGATTGACGACGATCGGTGGTTTTTCTACCAAGTAAAATGTTTCATTGTTTAACACACTCATAGGTACCAGGGTAACCCTGCATCGCGGGTGCCGTAGACATACATATTAGACAACCACAAATTATCTCGTATATTCGCGACATGCACGTCCGGTACTCACACGGTTTTAGGGCCCTGCGTCACAGCCTTTTCTCGGTGGTGACAATAGCTGAGTGGGATCCTGTTACATACGCCACAGCCGCGCACATGACACTTAATCTAATTGTGTTAAATATTTCATGTTTGCTTTGTTGTTGTGTATGATTATATTTTTATTCCATTTTTCCAGTTATTTTTATTTTAATTTTTTGTTTTAATGTAGCTTCATCTTTTTTTTATCTTCATTTTATTACTGTGTATATTTTTGTTGTGGCGTAGTAATAAACGATTTCTATTCTATTCTATTCTAAATTACACCCAAAGTCACGAGAGAAATAAATGTAGGCCATACTAATATTTCTCCCGACCCGAGAATCGAGCCCAGTCTAATTAAATAAATATAAGAAATAATAAATTTATCTTATACTTCGTTTTTTTATCACTAGACGGAAGGAAATTTTGAATCTCTTATCAGACGCCATACAATATCGTATAATAATCAACAAAATTCTCAAACATGTTTCCTACATTTACGTAATTACTACATTTTTTTACTCGGAATATTGAATAATATAAAAAAGAAATTACAAATGTGTATCAAATTCTGCACAGACACCATTGTAGTAGCGGCACATCGTGTGTAATGAATTGTTGCATGATATATTATTATTTGATACGCCGCGAACTTACGCCATAAGAGTGTACGGAACTTCGCAAATGGAAACAAGTAAAAAATAAGAAGCCTTCTTTGTGAAAGAGTTCGTCCAGGGAAGTACTGGAACTTTATCTATTTCTGCCTTCAAGCAGTAATGCGAACATTACTGCATTCCGATTTCCAAGGGTAAGGGTGCTGGTGAAATTACAGGCACATGAGACTTGTCAACTTATGTCTCAAGGTGGTGACAGGCGCAGTGGCAGTGCCTATAGATCTTTGCGATTTAAAGCCCTGAGTGGTGCTGCAACTGTTATGTACGCACACGACTTGTTCATACCGTCTTACTCGATATCTTTAAAAATAATCAATTGTTACGAAACCAGCTGGATCGAAGGAAATTTTTTTAGTGTTTAATCATTGTATTAATAATTATAACAAACTACTAGAGTAATTTCACAAAAATAATTGAATATCATGGTGACATTCAATAAATTTAAAAATTAAAAATAGACCTTTTAAAATTTTATATTTGTGTAACGATTTCTATTATATATTTTATTGTCTATCTCCTTGTTTCATTTATTACCACATTAATGATTTAGGGACTAGGGGTAGAACGTCTGGTGTAATGTTTCAGGTAGAAACATTGAAATGCAACCCTGTATGATACAGTAGAAGTAGCGGACCGTGGATGGGTGCCATCATGGGTAAGCCCCGTGTAATACGCGCGGCCAGCCTGTATACCTATATTTAGGTGGATATAGTGCAATGGGGTGCGGCACTCTCTCCCTTCTTGTCGCTGTTCCAATTAAATAAAAAATAGATGCTATGAAATCTTTTCATTAAAGCGAGGCATTTTAACGCGAACCTAGATTCTCAGGAAGTGAGTCCCGCAATCCCTAAAATTAAAATGAGTAAAATAAGAACAGGCGCAGAAAATTTGACACCGGTCCGACATTGACAAGCACCCGATGACGACAGATGGGGCAAAGGGTAACGTTGCGTGCCCGCTGGGCAATTTTCACATTTTGGGAATAATGTTAATTTAATAACTATAGAGATCCATTGAGTTGGAAACCAAAATTTAACAGTATCTCTGTAGTAGGTACATAAAGAAATTATCTATAATAATTATGTGCATAATTGTACCTTTTTTTATGAACGACAAAACCAACTCAACATTTACACATTTACACTGGAATTACATCTATTTGCCAACTTTTATTGAAAACGGTTAACGGAAAATGATTGAATTGGATGGAGGTGGAATATTTTCATCAGATTTAAACGAGATCAATAACTGATGTATTCCAACAAAATACGAATCTTCAAAATCGGTTAACAAATGTCGGAGTTATCGCGTAACACACATACAAAAAAATTTAAATTGAGAATTGCCTCCTTTTTAAGTCGGTTAAAAAGATAATTCAAATCACCCACCTCATTAACTGTTATTAAATAGACTTACGGAGCCTATTTGTAAAAATTGTCGAACAATCGTCTATTTATGAAATTTATCTGTAAATTAGAACATGATTAACACAAGTTACAGCTAACCATGCGAACAGCTTAACCTAAAACATATTACCCTAAAAAATACCGAATATTATTTCCGACAATTAGAAGAGGGAGGATTTCTGCTTCTACGATTCAATCCTCAATATTGATCGTCGATATTGAAAACGAACACTCCAAAAAGTGAGGTCACCTTAAAATTTAACCGTGGACACCAGGCCTTAGAGTTGTTCCCCAAAAAACTAAAAGCAAATCATCAATTCGTGTTGTAATTGACTTTGTCGAACCCTCCCATTATTTTTTTGTCTGTCGGTTCACCCCTCTGGAATGACGTCATACACCGATAGTCACGTGTTCTGTTCATCATATAAGGCTATAGATATATTGTAAGTTATATGTAAAAGCCCAAACTTGGGAAACTGTATTACATTGTTACAATACATGTGATTTTATCAGCTTGTAACTGAAAAAATGGGATACGTGTGCTAACAAGGAGAGAGCCAGACCAAAGAACATATACTTTCAGTTAATTTAAAGACTACCTCCATGGCAGAACTGCCACGCAGAGGTCCCGGGTTCGATGCACGAAATATTTATATGGCCTACATTTATTTTTCTCGTGAGTTTGGGTATAATTTGTGGTTGTCTATGTATGTGTCCATGGCACCCGCGACATAGGGTTTCCTTAGTGCGATTTATTTAAAGACAGAAACAAAGTATACAATGTGCAGGAGCACTAAGAGTTCTGGTGAAATTTCAGTAGAAGGAGAGCACCTTGTGAAAGAGTTTGTCCAGGGAAGAACTGCCACCTTACTTATTTCTGTGTTCCGGTTTTGAAGGTTAATGGATCTGATGAAATTACAGGCACAACTTGTGTCTCAAGGTGACAAGCGCAGTGGCAGTTTCCCTCAGATCTTTGCAGTGTAAAGCTCTAAGTGGCTTACCATGTGGCGCACGGTTTGTTCGTCCCGTATCAAGATAAACATAAAAAAAATCTAATCGTAGACATTAATCATAATATATGTGCCAATAAACACACCAAATGGTCTCAAGCTAGAGCATTCCCAGTACTATGAGTACCAGAGCAACGAAATTGACTCTCATCCAGCGCCCACAATGTAAACCGGTAGGCCAACGTGCTTGTCAAAATGTTCAAATTGATTCCTAATTCTTAAAAAAATTAAAACAACTAATGGCTTTCAAAACGTGCAGTATTTGACATTTCGCTTTGAAGGCCGGTCTACCTTTCGAGTTTGACATTTAAGCTCCATCGTACCCGAGAATCTTTAATAACGATCAGTTTTGTAGTTATAAATATGTTTAATGTAAATTAAGAGAACCTTGGTAGTCCAGCGGTTAGCATTGTGGGCGCTAAATGAAGAGACGCCTAATTCGATTCCTGGTGAGGTCAATTTGAACAACGAACTTTCTGAATAAGTACAGGAAATTTCCTTTATTTAAATTTGTTGCAATTAGGACAATTATTTGTCCATCTTGGGAAAGGGGTTAATGAACGTCTAGAAATGTCATGAAGAAAAAAGTCAAGTGTAAAAATGGTTTAAAATTACATGGAACTAATGGGAATAAATATGACAAGTTCTGATTCAGATTAATTCATTTGTCAAATATAACATTACAGTATAAATTGCACTACATGTCAAAGTATAAGAAATAGTATTGAGATCGTAAAAACAAATTAAAATTATAATAAAAATACACAATAATTAGAAAATTAACAATTAATTAAATAATATTATTGTCATTAAGTTACATGTATCAAATATTCTCCATCAAGGATCGTCATAAGTTGATAACAAAGATACAAAAGTACACATTTTTCAATAAAAGGTCTTTAACCCGGCGCCTAAATATTTCCTCAGATGGTTCAAGTCTGAGTGTAGCGGGTAAACGCTCACAATAAGTAAGTCCGATGACACGCGAGTTTTTCTCTGCAAGTGCCATGCGTCAAGGGAACTGTTCTCAAATGACCGGTACCGCCGATGGGAATGCCAGAAACATTTACAGAAGTAAATGACGAAAGACTATTTCTAACTGTCAAGATTACAATTGTTCCACATAGAACTGAGTTCATGGAATCACCGGGAATAAACGATATTTTCTATTCTATTAATACCTAGTTGCAATGGCAGGTGAGTCTCAGAGGAATGTCAGGGATGGCATATACATACAATCAATTACTAACGACCGATGTTGGCTTACTAAAACTATCGTGGAAATTACTATGTGTCTTATTTCTTATCTCGTTTAAGCAATAAATTAATACTTTACGCCATCGACGTGCTGTCGACTCGATATTGAAGAGCAGAATATCAAAAATTTGCAAAGACACTTGAATATTAGCTTAAGCAAACGTACAAACTCCTGCCATTGACATTCTAACAACACACAACTCAGACGATTTAAAATTAGTAGACTTGGGATCCGGGTGGTTCGTAAGATTGTTTGGCAAATTATTTTTACTACAGTTCTTGAGTAAAATTAATTTGAAACCGTTAGCCGGACCCCCGATGCCATTCGAGCATCTTCCAATCATCTCTCTTATAAGCCAGTTCCTTGACCTCCTTATATGACACGACCCCGGCCTTTTCCTTTATTTCGACCTCTTCATCTTTTCCCTCCAAAATGGTCTTAAAGATGTTGTCGTGTCATATCAAATGTCCCATCATTTTTCCGCGTTTATACTCTATTCGGGATCGTTCTATTCGCGTTTACCATTCTCAATACTTCCTCATTGGTTTTCTTTTCTATCCAACTTATGACTATTCATTATCCTCCAGCACCACATCTCAAAAGCTTCTAATCTTTCCCTATCTCTTTGTGTCAGTGCCCATGTTTCGCATCCATAAAGTGCAATACATTAACATAACCTTGTTGAACGCATTAACATAGCCATACAAAGGGGGAACGCTGCCAGCTTCTTGGGCACCTTGCCGCGTTGACCCAATTTTATTCATATAATATAATCCTAGTTTTACTTTCTAGTATTTAAGATTTTATTGTACCTCACCTGTATACAGGTGAGGTTGAAATATATTTCGACTCATTGTCTAATATAAATTGTTTATAAGTATCGTGTTATCGTGAACATTTAACTGCAAAAAAATGTTCTAGAAATATCACTAGGTTTAGAACTATATCAGTTCATCAATAAGTTTTATTGTATACGAGCAGAACCACTAATACACGCTCCCATAATCATAATAAACGCGCCATAAAAAAAACATAACAAGTCACAGAGTACATAATAAGAAGTAGGCCAACTCATAATATTTAATGATGCTTTTTGTCACGGCCCATTGATGGTCCATGCGTCTGGAAAGTTTAACTCAATAATCTGCGGAACCAATGAGTTTAACAGTATAAATAATAGCAGTTATTCAAGTCAACTTAGTTTGAGAATACATAGCAAAGCTTAAGTTTTTGTTGAATGTCTGATGGTTGACCACCATGATACTGAAATGACTCCACAAGTTTGTTACAATTATTAATACAAAGAAAAATTTCTTCGATCCGGCTGGATTTGAACAAACGTCTTCCAGCAAAACCGTGCCAGATGCTACGCCACCAAAGTCACGGAGCGAAATAACGGACCTTTCAAATTTTTTTTATGTGCTTGTTGCAGATATTTATTTTGGTTTTTAACGACCTGTGAGAACAGTGACTTTTCTGTTTTACAAAAGCGAGAACTTTTTTTTTATATATGATAACGGGACGAACAACTCACGCGCCTGGTAGTAAACGACACGCCTGTTCATAACAGTGCAGTGCTGCTGAGATTTCAAATCGCATAGATCACTAAGAGGCACTTCCAGCGCACCTGGCACCCTTAACCTTCAAAACCGGAACACAGTAATGCTTGCTACTTGGCGGCAGAAATAAGTAAGCTAGCAGTACTTCCCCGGTCGCACTCTTTCACAAGGGGCTCTTCGTCTTCACTTTGTTATCACAAAAAAAAATATTAAAAAAAACCACAAATTTATTCACTACTCATTCATAAGACAGATTCGCCTGGGACGAATGAGTAAAACACTCTAGGGTTGCTGTACAGAGGTTACATTGTAAAAAGATAATTTTGTTCAAGTTTATCATTTACAATGTTTATTTCAAATATCAAAGACAGAATCGACCTGATAGAGTTAAAAGAATCATTACCCTGGCATCCAAGTACGCAGAAACTGTATAGAAATAGAAATTATTCTCGTAAATTCGAAAAAAGCACAATAGCCAACTTTTATTTCATCATACTGTGACGTCTTCGAGGAAATGTTTTAGAAGATCTATGTATATAAATTATAACAAGATTATAGCCTTCGTATTTTATTCCCTTTGGTGATAATGTTATATAACAATGCGAACCACGTTATGCCTATTTTTCTCGGAATATACTAACCGTGGTAATGCCTCTTATGGAGGGTATAGGGGTTCTATTTCTACGAAAGGTCTGCACTTTCAGAAGTTTCAATTTATTATTTGCTTTTTTTACGATATAATAAATGAATAACTGACATGATGATATTACATAGTGATAATATTAAAAAAATATACATATAATATTTTGCACTTAGTTTAGTCTATTGAAGCGCATGTGAGTAAATGTATAACTTCAATATTTTTTATGGTACTAAATAACGGGACAAACAAGTCCTGTCCCTGGTGGTAAGCGACATGCCTGTCCATAATGGTTGCTGTAAGAGCCTTTGCCACTCCGCCCGTCGCCCTGAAACATAAATTGACTAGTCCAAAGTGCCTGAAATTTCACCAGCTCCCTTCAGAAAACAGTAATGCTCACGTTACTAGGTAAGGTGGCGATAATTCCCTGGACGAACAAGTTAGGCACGGTTTGCTGAAGGCGTGGGTCCTAATCCAACCGAATCGAAGGAAGATTTCTTACTATTCGATCTTTATATTAATAATAACTATAACAAACCAGTGGAGTAATTTAACAAAAAGCATTATAATTATTTAAGTTTCTAGGAAAGTGTAAATATTACATAAATACAACCTTATTAAATAAATAAATAAACCCGTATTGGACTGCAGTAGAGGAGTACGGCCCAAACCCGTATAATGGGTTGATGACGACGTAACAATGTTTGCGTATGTAAAAGAACTACAGATAATCTTGTCGTACCTATTATATCAACAACATTTGCCAAGGTTTTTCAAACAAAAGATTATGAAACCGAATCACACATTCCGCTTATTTGAAGTTACCGCACAGAAATGGTGCATATTTCTTTTGCGTCAACCCATATAAGCCACACGGGTTTGTTCTAGGCCATTAAGTCGTAATTTAAAAATGGAATTGTCAGAATCGACTCCGCATTCAGTAGCAGTGGATCCACTTCGGATGTCGGAAAGTACTGTCAATGCAATGACGTCAAGTTACTAGCTTTTCTTGATAGTCGTCTTCACAAAGTCAAAAAATCATTTAAGGGGCAATGTATACGCTTCTATAAGAAGATTCCGGTTGATATACAAAATTTGCCTTTCACGAGGTTCAAAACTATAGTGAAACAAAAACTTTATACTAAAGGTTATTATACAACTTCTGCGTACTTGGATGACAAAAATCCGTGGTAGTAACCCGTTTAGCTCATGGAGGTAGTCTCGATCTCTGATGTTCCAATAAAATAAAAAATTATTGTAAATGTTATTTACAAAGAGCAACCCCTAGAGTTTCTTGCTCATTCTTCTCAGGGGAATCTGCCTTACGAATGAGCGGTAGAGTTTAACCATTGTGACGATTTCAAGTGTAATAATGCTTACCTATGAAATAAAGATTATTTTGAATTTGAATTTGAATTAGTAAACTACAAGCACATGGGACTTTTTAATTTTATGTAATGTAAAAATGTAAAGTAGGAGGTAACGAACGAACCGCTTGATGGGAGGTAGTCATTGCATATGGACATCTGCAACATCAGATGACCTGCATATGCGTTACCAGCCTTTGAAAGCCTTGATGATACGCTTTTTGAAGATTTTTTTTTATAATATCAAGTGACGGGTCGAACAAGTCGTGCGCCTGATAGAAGGCTACACGCCTGTCCATAACAGTTGCAGTGCCACTCAGAGCTTTCAATCGCAAAGATCTGTAGGGCACTGCCACAGCGCCCGTCACCCTGAGACATAGTTAACAAGTCCCGTGTTCCTGTAATTTCAACAGTACCTTTCAAAACTGGAACGCAATAATGCTTACATTACTGCTTGGCGGCTGAAATAGTTAAGGTGGCAGTACTTCCCTGGACGAACTCTTTCACAAGGAGCTCTACTGCTACTAATGAATTATACATGTGAATTGCAATAAATGAATAAAATGAAAAGATGGAAAAATCCCCATCCACAAAAAAATAACCAATCATCATTGACTTACAAATAAATGGACGACGGGTCTAATACAAAAACCACGAAAAAATGTCCCAAGTCAACCTATTTAAACATAGTGACATGTAAAGGAATATGAAAAAGCTAAAACGTTAGATTTAAATTGTAATGTCATCGCAGTACTGTCTAATTTTGCTTGCTTCGCTGTCAGTCGAACAAACGAAGACTAAAGCGTGAATGACGCTCTGTATACGATTTTAACGCCCTATAAGTTCGGATACTTTTTAGCGCGGACCCGACGTCCATATAATTGTAAATCAATGCCAATCATTGTTTAGTTTCAAATTTGAATATTGAATGTCGAGTGATTATGAAATTGGAAATTTCGTTAAGGAAATTATATATATAACAATATAATTATATATATAATATATAACAAAAAGTCATATTTATAAAGTATAAAGTATAATTAAAGAAAAAAATACAAGGGTGCTGTTTTCTTTCATATTTTTTGCTTTTTTTTTAAAGTTACGTGACTAATCGGGCTGTTGACGGTAATGAAACAGGCATACGATTATGTAAGATTTAAAAGTGGAAGCGTGAAAGCTATGTCAGGAACGTTGTGGTCTGAGATTCATAGCCCTTTTTACCCCAATGGAATTCAGGCACGATAAGTATGTAAGAATGTTACCTAGCTTTTACCACGCGTACCGAAGGGAGTCCGTAATTCCAGTAAGTACAACTTCTCTCCCCTTAAAGCGTGGTTATGACTTTTCCTGCAGTCAACGTAATGCTGGGATGGCTTACAGAGTTACATCACCCGCCGTATTTTTTTTCTAGTACAATGTGACGGGACTAACAAGCCCATTGCCCCTTGTGCCTGCAAATTCGTCCCCTTACCATGGAAAATCGAAATGCTACCGTTCTAACGTTCACTAACGAGATAGGTAATGTGGCAATACTTCCCTGGAACTCTTTTTTTTTTTTTAGAATTCCGACAGTGACCATGCAATTACATCGATCTCTACATAAATGCTATTAAACATTCACAACAGGAGCAAAATTTAATATATTTGTACGAGTTACTGGGACTTGCATAATGTGCCCCTTGAAGTCTATACGCAACCCGGCTTTTGGAACCACTTCACTCAGGTTATGAATTCTCCCCCTTAATATGAGGAAGACATGTTTTGCTAAGATTAAATTGCGCCTTGCCTCTTGTTTATTAAATCCTACTATTCCCATTTTGAAGACTGTAGGATACGTAGGATACATTAAAGGGCAAAACGATAGACTCCATACTACTTTAGATATCTTTTAACAAAGACTAGATTTAACACAAACAACTCTACGGCAAAAAAGTCTTTAAAAACCAGAAAATGATCTGCAACAAACATATAGAAAAATTCATAAGGTCTGCGTTCCACAGTTCAATTGGAAGAGCGTTAGGCACGGTATGCCGAAAGCGCTGATTCGAATCTAGTCGGAAGTAAGGAATTTTTCTGAGTGTCCAATCTTTGTATTTATAAAATTATTATAAAACACCATACCTTTCAACAAAGATCAAATATATTCAGAAGAGCAGGACTATTAATTCCATAATTAAACTATTTCAAATTGTTATAACATTACCGCCAAATAAAATGTGTAGAAAAAAAAAATCAGCAAAATGTTCAAAAAATTTATAACATTCTTTTTTATTTTTCACAATTATTTTTAATAAATTAAAATGCTTTATAAGCGCATTTGATCGTGAGGTCAATGACGGATACACACCTAAATAATACCTGTTCACTCTCGCCTTGAAAAGGTCCTAGTTACGTTCGGGGAACGTGTCTGTAGGCAAGGAATTCCACTCCATAGCTGTTCGCCTCATGTCAAGAATTAATATTTTAGTGTAATGTAAGTTTGAATTTTTGCATGCCGACGCAATGTCGGCATGCAAATGCATATACCAATGTGCAATATTTGTATTCATTAGTGACTTGCTTATAAACATTTGTTTAACCAAATCTTATAATAATAATAAAAATCATTTCATTTCAACAAAAGAATCGTAGGAAAGCTCCTTGTTATTGAAGCTTCTCCACCACATGGTGGAGAAGATCATTATGAAACGATTCCATATTTTCCTACACATATGGTTCTTTTAGCTAAAAATATCATTCCCGCATGTAAATTCGAAAACCTATAGCATTAGAATATCCAGATAAGAACTCGGGAAGTAGA
Source organism: Hyposmocoma kahamanoa (assembly GCF_003589595.1). Lineage (NCBI taxonomy): Eukaryota > Metazoa > Arthropoda > Insecta > Lepidoptera > Cosmopterigidae > Hyposmocoma > Hyposmocoma kahamanoa. The sequence continues at coordinate 2,435,453 of NW_020653743.1, read as the reverse complement.
TTTGGAGGTAATATTTCGTCGAAAATTGATTCCGCGCGGCTGAAATGCGACCGTATCTTTCGATTCATATTACAGTCAGGGGATGGACGGCCGCCATTTCTGAGAACATCATTTCGAATTTCTTGCATAATCTTTATACCGTATGATATCTATAGATTCCTTACTGTATTCTTCAAGAAGCTGCCATATTTTGGCCACGTGATGACGGGCAACAGATACCTGCCTGAAGAATCTGAGAGACTGGTAGTGGAATGGCAACTTCAGAAATGAGGATAGGATAGAAGCGACACAGGTGATGATTTCTGTTCTTATTCTATCATTGGGATCATTTGGTAGCAATAGAGCCTTGTTAAAGAGTTCGTCCAAGTTACTGCTACTGTCAAGCGGTAATGTGAACATTACTGTGTTTTGGTTCTGAAGGGTCCTTTACCCTTGGTGAAATTACAGGCACATTTCATTTTTTTGTCTCAGGATGACCAACGCAGTCTTTGCTATTTAAACATTGACTTACAAATAAATGGACGACAGGTCTAATATAAAAACCACGAAGAAAATGTCCCAAGTCAACCTATTCGAAATTTAAATTGTAATGTCATCGCGCTGTCAGTCGAACAAATGAAGACTAAAGCGGAGTTTGACGCTCTGTATACGATTTTAACGCCTTACAAGTGCGGACACTTTTTAGCGCGGACCCGACGTCCATATAATTGTATGTCAATGTATTTAAAACTCTAAATGACATTGCAACTAAAGCGCATCAGTTGGTTGTCCTAAAAAAAACAAAACTTTCATTATATATCGGTTCATCTTTTGTTTAGCCATCCTCTGACCAAAAAGCCGTGTACTTTTACATCTTCCGAATAACCTGAATCGTATCTAATCGTCATTTCATATCAACAATTAACGATGGCATTGCAACTTCTTTCTCGATGAATATTAGTAAATATATGAAATCAAGCATCACAATGGAGACGCATTTCAAAATTGCGAAATAATAACAACACAATCAGGGCACACAAAACCGCAGTACGTACCTTGTCACAATTTCAGATATCTATTGTTTTTGTCATTCCGAAGTTGTAACTTTACTTTCAAATTCAATATATTCGTTGAAATATCCCTGATTCTCTACTCTCCTGACATACCCTGTCTCGTTTAATTTGTCGTAACCTTCTACTCTGACGTTGCGTTTGAATAAAAGACTCTATGCCATAAGAAATAAATTCCATTTCTTGGTTAAATTATATTAACGCTGATGACGCGAAATGAAGTTCTTGGCAACCTTTTTGAACCCCGAAACTCTGACGCTATTATTGGCGTTTGATGTCAATGTACGTGTTAAATTAGTTCTATAAAATTTCGTAACATAGCGCTGGCTCTTAATTTACGAACGTAGTTTGAAGCATTTTGTTCTCATCTGTACGTCGCCCACATAGAGCCTCAATGGCGCCTGCCCAGTCGCATCCCAGCAATAATTAAACTATGTAGGTCGCATTGGTCGCCCACAATGACCCACGTTGTATTGGCGTCCACTCTGACTTGACCCACAATCCGAAGACCATAATACAACTACGTAACGAGGCTTGATTCACGTTTTAACACGCCATGGTTGACGAAGCTAGTATTTTTTTTTCATAGTAGCGGCTTGTTTCAATTATTACTAGGGAAGTGATTCTTTTTTTTAGAACTTACAGGTCTAAAATGTATTCTTGCCTATATAAAATTGAAAGCAATGTACGTACGTGGTTCCTGTAAAAATGTGGTAAAAATTTTCATTTTAACGACACAATTTTCGTGTAACTTTTCCATTCAAAGTATCATCGACGACCTCGGTGGCCTAACAGTTTGTGCCGTGAGCGCTGGATAAGGAAATCTCGGGTTCGATTCCCGATAGGACCAAATTGGAAATTAACTTTTCTTAACTGGTTTTGTACCGAGTGTTCTGGTAAGTGCCCCAGAGTAAATTATGTTACTCTGGTACTCTTTGTACAGGGAATTCCCTAGTTTGAAAACAGACAATTGGTGTGGTTATCTAACGCGCTATAATTGTTATTCTTATTTTAACAAAAGATCTGAACTGTTTCAGAGCTGAATTGCTCATTTTTAAGGTATTTAAAAAAAATAAACTTAAGAACAGGATACCGGAAGTAAAATCCGGTTACTTCCAACGAACGCTTGGTAACCCTACACTAGGCGGAATCAAGAGAGGCCTTTTAAAACTGGACGCATTGTATGACCTCGCGCAATAACGCTCTTCTGTTGTTCTTTATTCAAAAAGCGTTCTAGAACACGAACCGATGATGAATGGCCAGCATTGAGTTTTGAATTTCGAATTTCGTTTCGTTTGTTTCTAGTTTTAAAATGGGTTGCGTTCACACAACAGTCTTGTTTAATCTTTGTAATTTTAGTATTGGTGCTTTCCTTTTTTGTATTTCTACATGTTTACAATATTATGTATATAGTATATTTATAATAATACTTACCTAAGTACTATTATAAATAACCATACATACATAGCTATGTAGTATATTTTTCCGAATTCGTATAGTTTACTTGAAGGGTACATTTAACGTGTTTCTATCGTTATTAGAACATAATATGAGAAGCCTGTCAAAACTAAACGAAATCTTATCTAAGAACGAATGCAAGAAACTAAACAATGAAGAGATCGCATGGCACCAATCAAACGAGATTGCCATATAGAAGCTTTTTACACAAATCAAAATATAATTTTTTGCTTGGCGTTCTTAGTAGTTATTACTAAATTTACGTAAAAAAAACTCTAGTGAATACGATCGAGTTTTCGAACCTAAAAAATATTCTAAATTAATAACGAAAAATGCAAATAAAAAATTGAACAAGAAGAAGAAAAGTAAAAAGTTTCTTCTCGAAACACAATACGTAATTTATCTTTAACATAATATTAAAAACTATATTTACGTAGATAAAAGTTATGAGATACTTGTACGGTTTTTTTGTATTGTTTTCTGTTCTCATTAGAATTTGATTTTATAATTTTGCCGGAAACTTGCAACATTTTTTGCAATCAATAATATTTATGTTGAAGAATGATTTTTATTTGGAATTAACATTTTTTTCCTGCGTGTTTTATTGCAGTTTAAGGTTATTTTAAAATATATATCCCTTATTATTACACAATATTTAAAAACCGCGAAAATCGTAACAGTGCCACAATGGTTTCTTTAACTTTAAACTCGACCGCAGGACACAAAGGGCTATAAAAGAATTATCGTCTAAAAAGCAGGCGAAGCTCTGACTGTAAAAAATAAAATTACGAAAAAAATTTCGTAAAATATAAAGAAACAGATTTTCAATTATTTTAAACGATATTCGATATTGGAAATCCAATACTGACGAAAAAAGAACGAAAAGTTGGCTGCAAAAAGCTTTTAATCGATCGGCAAAAACTTACTTGGGACGACGGGTGCGACAGGCGATCCGGAAAAGAGTATTTAAAAAAAAAGACTGAATTACGAAAGAAAACTGATTCACTAAAGCACTGTACTGTACGCGTGCGTTCGAAAGCGACATCCAAGAGCGGCGTGGAGTACTCCTCACGTTTGCTAGCAAGCCACTGATCTAATTCCAAAACGTACGTACGGAAAGTGACGTAATGGCGCCGCCATCTTGCTCGCACGGGGGGAGCGCCCTCGCCCCGCGCCCGCTAGAAAAAAAATGCAGTACATAATCAATTTCAGAGGTGTCGGAATGTTACGAAGCTTTTGCCTTTATGGAGTCGTATCACGTTAGCTTTTTTTCCATTAATCGATTGTGTCTTATTGAATACAGTTAGCGAGGACTCGCCCTTTGTGGAAATTTTTCTTTTTTGTCGTTTCTTCTTATCATGCGTTTTGATTTGTTATTTTTACGTATGTAGTTGTTCACCCTATTAAAGTACATGTTTAGCATTTCAACTTTGAACTTGAAAGTTTTTCGGTAATTCGGCAATGATGGTATCATGACTGTAGCATCACAGTACATTTACTCAAATATTTTGTATACCCGTAAAAGTCCTAAACATAATTTCTTTAAGAAAGAACTAACTCTAACCTCATCATGGTTTAACTAAGATAAACGACTCCTTTATGGGGAACTGTATACGTTTTTATAATAAGATTCCGGAGCATAATTTAAGATTATCGTTTCCTAAGTTTAAAACTTATATTAAAAGTATTTTAATTGAAAAGTCATATTACAAAACTGTAGAATATGTGTTAGAAAAAGACGTATTATTATTAAGTATTATGATTCAAAGTGTATTCCATAGCACTTAAGTTTATTTGAAAAGAGATTCCTAGAGTTTCTTGCTCATTCGTCCCAGGGAGGTCAGCACAGTGAACGAACAGTAACTTTGTAAATGACATTTTGAAGTGTAAAAATGTTACCTATGGAATGAATGGTTATTTGACTTTGTTTGTTGAAGTACATTACAAAATAGGTAACAAAAACTCATCATCGTCATAGTATTTGTTATATGTCGCCATCCTGGTTCGTTTTTTTTTGTTGCTAGAATATAGAAAGGCTCGATTCTCGTCGGATCCGATAAAGAATGTAATGCTTTTTGTCAATTTCAAGGGCAAGGGAACAGGTGAAATTACATTCACTTGGGACTTGTCAACTTACCTCTCAGAATGACTCTAAGATCTTAGCGATTTAAAGCTCTGAGTGGCACTGCAACTGTTATGGACAGGTGCCACTTACCACAGGGCCCACTTGTTCGTCTCATCATTTAATATCATTAAAAAAAAATAATATTAAACGGAATCTTATTATAGAAGCGTGTACCGCATAATGAATTTGCGTCGTTGAAGACGACTCTCCAGAACAGCCAATATATTTTTATTCCTCGAATTAATGTTGTTTTTTAACACTGTTTAACCGACTTAAAAAAAAAAGGAGTAGGTTCTCAATTCGAGTGTTGACTGCCTCGGTGGCCGAACGGTTACCATGCCGGACTGCCACGCAGTCCCAGGTTCGATTCCCGGGCCGGGAGAAATATTTATATGGCCTACATTTATTTCTCTCGTGAGTTTGGGTGTAATTTGTGGTTGTCTATGTGTGTGTCCATATTCAAATTCAAATTCAAATTCAAATTCAAATTCAAAATAATCTTTATTTCATAGGTAAGCATTATTACACTTGAAATCGTCACAATGGTTAAACTGTACCGCTCATTCGTAAGGCAGATTCCCCTGAGAAGAATGAGCAAGAAACTCTAGGGGTTGCTCTTTGTAAATAATATTTACAATATTTTTTTTTTATTTGAAACATCACCACCCGCGACACAGGGTTTCCCTAGTGCGGTGCTATGTTGAGTGTGTGCGTTATTATTGTTATTATTATGTTTTTTTTTGGTTAGTTACATTTTTTTAAATAAATTACGTTTTCATAAATGTAAGATGTTAATTACTTTATACTTCTCTCTCAAAGACACTCCGGGGGTCTAGATTGTAAATTTTACTAACAGCTTTATTTGTTTAATAGTATTATTTGCTATTATATACCAGGAGCACGACTTATTAGTCCTGTCACTTAATAACATAAAAAAATTTGGAAATTATTTGAGCCAAACATATATTTTATCGTGTTCTTAGGTTTTTTTCAGTTATTACCAGTGATCGGAATAAATAAAGTTTCTTTACCTAAACTTCGAGGAACATAGACAGAAAATGGAGACTGCCTTACGACAATATTTTTTAGGTTTTGGATCTTTCCGGGATTCCCCAATCCCGTCTCATAGTCATATTACAAATTTACGTTATTTGGGATAGGCATTTTAACTTTGCGACGATTTGTTCCAACACCAATTTTTTGGAACGTTTAGGAAAATTTCGACTTTCTAAAAATGACATGAAAATCGGGCCAGAAAGTTAAAACGTACTAGGGCACGATGGGTCGATGCGATAGTTTTAGGATTCCGCAGGAAGTCCATAAATCAACAGAATGTTTGAAATATATAGCGTTATTTTTTTAATCAGAGAGTGTGGAGAAATTGGAAACCATAGAATATACAAAAAAACTGTCTTAGGAACTATTAAATCTTTTTGTGAAAACAATTTTGGCATAGTCAACTTTTTGGTCAAGCGTGATTCTGATCGACTCAGTTTCATGAAGAATTAGACATGGATTTGGATTTCCCCATAATGTCCCATGTAAAAAAAAACAGTCTGTATATCTTAACAACTCTAATTAAACGTATTATGTAACTGTTTCCAATTTGGCGAGACAAAGCCTTTTGCAAAATGTACACTTTACAGAAAAAAGTTATTAAAAAAACAAAGAATTCGGAATTTTCCTAAATATTTCGATATATTGGTGTTTTTTTTATAACATCAAATGACGGGACAAACAAGTCGAGAGCCTGATGGTAAGCTACACGCCTATCCATAACAGTTGCAGTGCCACTCAGAGCTTTAAATTGCAAAGATCTGAGGTGCACTGCCACTGCGCCCGACACCCTGAGACGTAAGTTGACAAGTCCTATGTGCCTGTGATTTCACCAGCACCCTTACTCTTCAAAACCGGAACACAGTAATACTGTTATTACTGTTTGGTAGCAGAAATAGGTAAAGTGGCAATACTCTGTAGTACTCTGTAGTAGTACGAACCTGTTGGTGTTAGAACAACTCATCGCAAAGTTAATGAAAATAAAGTCTACCTACTCATCCCAAATAACCTCAATTTTTAATGTACTTAAGATATTTCCCCAACACCGAAAAGATCCAGGACCTAAAAAATATTGTCGTAAGGCAGTCTCCACTTTCTGACTCTGTTCCTCGAAAAAACTCTACTTTCCGATCGCTGGTTTATTACACATTGGATTTTTTCGGATCTAAACCGCTTATATCTATTTTTTCGAACAAGCCAACGTTTCGGGCCCTTTACAGGTCCCATGGTTACTTCACGGTTGGCTGAGATGCTAATGTCATTAACCAATAACGTCTAATATAAATGTAAATCACCACATTCTGAACTTATAGTTGCTAAAACTCGCTATAATTACTGAAACTGTAGATATTACTAACAAAACTGCCTCCGTGGCCAATGGTTACTACCAGGGAAAAAGATTTGTATGGCCTCTATTTATCTCGTGAGTTTGGATGTAATTTGTGGCTGTCTAAGTGTGTCCATGACACCCGCGATACAGGGTTTTCCTAATGCGGGGCTATGAGTGAGTAAAAACTACTACAGTAGCAATTGCCTTGTGAAAGAGTTCGTCCAGGGAAGTTCTGCCTATGTAATGCTCACATTACAGCTTGACGACAGAAATAGTACTACTGTCACTGCTATTTTCTACCATTATTACGCGAGACCTACGTGACAACAGAACCCATCGGGAATCAAACCCAAGTCTTTCTCATTCAACGCCCAGTGTGCATACATGTGACTACATCATCTTTCTACAATTAAAAATTATATTATTATAATTTCCTCTAGGCCTTCTAGTGTGACAGATTATTAGATAGGCTGGCTAATTGAATATGCACGATGAGGCGTCTGAGTGACTCATTTGAATAAATGTCAAACGGATAATAAACGCGGTTCTGTGGGCGGTGACCCTTGAGAATATTATTGTTTTATTAATGTTTTATAGATATGGAAGCTTATTGAAATGATAATAAGTGCTATAATACTATCATTACCAACCATTTTGTAATTGTAAGTAAAGTTTTAAGAGCAGTAGAGCTCCTTGTGAAAGTTCGTCGAGGGAAGTACTGCCACCTTGCCTATTTCTGTCGCCAAGCAGGTGCTGGTGAAATTACAGGCACATGAGACTTGTCAACTTATGTCTGAGGGTGACGAGCACAGTGGCAGTGCCCCTCAGATCTTTGCTATTTAAGGTTATGGGTGGCACTGCAACTGTTATGGATAGGCGTGTAGCTTGCCATCAGGCGCACGACTTGTCCGTCCCGTCACTTGATTTTATAAAAAAAAAGTAAAAATATAACCATAATAGGAAATGAAACTATTTTTCCGGATTTAAATCGCGTATATTTGTTTTTTCAAACAAACCGACGTTTCGGGCCCTTTACAGGTCCCATGGTCACGGTATGTGTAACAATCGCGAAAACCTAAGAACTCGATAACCTTAATATTAAGTTTACTGAAAATCGCGAAAAACTTTCATAGTAATTAATCAAAGCAACAAAACGCTATCACTAGCAACGTCGAGCCATGTATTTGTATGTCCGAGACGTCTCCAAACGTCTCAAATGTCAACAGTCCCCTTTACACACACACTCTATCGAGTCTGATCAGGGAGCGTAAGGGCTTGCGCGCGGGAAAGCCTGCACGCGCAATCGTGTGCGATTGCCCCTGTTCGTTTTTATTACAACGTAAGACCGGCAACTTTGGAACGCACGACTGATAAGCACAATCGCGCGGTCCTTCCCTTTTCCATCCAACGTCTTTACACGCGCGCTCAATTGCTGTATCACGCGCGATAAAGTGTCTGTGTAAAACCCTCTAACCTCAAAACAAATGCAAATCGATTCGTTCAAAAATTAAAAAGACGTAACTATGAATCGGCATGGATAGTTATCGAATACATATTTTTCAGGCAGTCATTCGAAAGAGAGTAACATCCCTGTTGGCCAGTGTGAGTTTGATACCCTTTCAAAGGTAGTTTATTGGTTTAATATTAACAATTTATTGCTCAATGCCAAGAAGACAAAGTGCGTTAAATTTGAATTACCTAATGTAAAATCCACTAGCCCAATCATAGAAATAAATGGAGAAAAGTTAGACCTTGTTAACAAAGCTGTCTTTTTGGGAGTGACCTTAGATAATAAACTCCAATGGTTTCCACATATATCTTCCTTGGCCAGCAGATTAAGCTCTGCTGCATACGCAGTCCGTAGAATACGTGAGCTTACCAGCAGTGCAGTAGCAATACTGCACTTCCATAGTATAATGTCCTACGGGATTCTCATGTGGGGTAAAGCGGCAGATACACAAAACATATTTGTGTTGCAAAAACGAGCGATTCGTTCTGTGTATGGTTAGGTTCTCGGGTTTCTCTCAGAGAAAAGTCTAAGGAGACGGGTGTCATGACTGTGGCATCACAGTACATTTACTCAAATATTTACATAATTTCGTTAAGAAAGAAGACATCCATCATATTAACCTTAGAACTAAGTCCAAACTCATGGTATCACGTTTTCGTTTAACTAAGATAAACAATTTTTTTATGGGGAACTGTATACGTTTTAGCAATAAGCTTCCGGAGCATAAATTAAGATTGCCATTTCCTAAGTTTAAAACTTTCATTAAAAGTATTTTAATCGAAAAGTCATATTACAAAATTGTAGACTACGTGTTAGATAAAGATGTATGAAAAAAAAACGTGAGTCCAGATTCCACACAAATATGATTCAAAATGCATAGCATTCAAGTTTATTTTAAAAAGCAATCCCTCGAGTTTCTTGCTCGTTCTTCTCAGAGAGGTCAGCGTAATGAACGAACAGTAGCTTAAAAAATAAGTTTTCAAGTGTAGAAATGTTACCTATGGAATAAATGATTATCTAACTTTGACTTTGAGAGGCAGCACCAACAGTCTTCTTAAGATGGTAGCAAAGAGGATGGACAGCCCAATCCTTAAGTATTGGATGTCCTACCTTGTTCATGAAAATGAACATTTTGCTTTCTACTAACATAGTTGTAAGTACCTATTAACACCATGCAGTTACATGTCCATATGGACATGTAATAGCACCTACTGTCTGAAATATAATGTTTAATTTAATTTAATTTCATATATCGGATAATTATTGTGACAATTATCAAAGAAAATAAAGATTGATAATTTCAAACCCTGCTATGTATATTACTTGACGTTTAGGTAATGCACTGCCTGTTCCAATCTCTAATAACACACCGAACAGTTTCTTAGCTTTCTGTCTCAAACTCAGTCTCAACAAAAATACAATGACTTGCGCTTAGCTGGTATATATTGGCCATTAGATTACGGAACCCCATAATTGTCCCATAATAAAAAGAACAATGTTGATACGTTTCAAGATGCTGAATATCCTAGAGGTACAATGTCATGTTATATAAGTTATGCACTCCGCAATGACGTTAATGGATCAGGATCTTCCGACGATATAATGAGGAAGAGGGCCATCTTGATCACGACTAGACAAAGCTATATGTGGATGTATATGTCTTGATACTTAGGATCTACGTTTGAGAACAGTGTGTTTTGGATTAAATTTAACTACGGGATGTGGTGATAAACGTACTTACCTACCCATAACAGTCGCAGTGCCACTCAGAGCTTTAAATCGCAAAAATCTGAGGGGCAATGTCACTGCTCCCGTCATCCTGAGACATAAGTTGACAAGTCCCATGTGCCTGTTATTTCACAAATACTCTTGCCCTTCAAAACCGAAACGCAGTAATGCTTACGTTACTGCTTGTAAATAGAAATAGGTAGGGTGGACCTCTTGATAATGCTAATTCTGTTATACAGTAAAATTGGAAACACTTGTTTTTTAGATACTCCTCTTTACGGTCTTAATTCGTATACATGCTTTGGCCTATGTTCGTAGTGAAATTTTTTAAATAGCTTAAGTGTTATTCCGTATAATACACTTTACAATACAAACAACAATCGGGCAGCGCGGCGTCAACGCCGCATATTCTATAATCCTTGTATTTCTATCTTCTGTAGTATATACAGAAGATAGAAAATACATTAATAGATAGAAATACATTACGGTACTTAAAGTTCACTCTTAAATATTTCGTTTAGCATATAGACGTATTGCTTTAAGTGGACTGTGGCTTTCGTAGTCCGTTATGTCGTCGGCTAAATACATAAACCTCGTACATCCATTAATGTCAACTGAAAAAACACAATTGCTTGATAGGGAGAGTGTTTGTGGTACCGTCGTTGTTTGCGATTTCCATAACACAAATGCTTTAGTTACTTACTTTAGGTTCATAGCAACTTATGTGATGTCGTATATAGTATAAAAGTACTAGAATTATATATATATAATATATTATAATCTATGATTACACCTTTATTTTACACCTAAAAATGGTCTAAAAATTATATTATAAGCTTTAATCGTTCGTTATTGTGCTTGAAATGTAAAAAAAGGATTTTGTCCAAAAACGGAGTTACGTTGTTTTCAAATTTAGTCGACTTTAAATTTTTATTGAATTGATATTCAACTATTTTTATGTGAACATACTCCGCTAGTTTGTTATAATTATTAATACAAAGTTAACACTTAACGAACACTTAGAAAAAATTCCTTCGATCCATCCGTCCGAAGCTGATGAAATACTTTCATAGATTTCTCATACGTGTGGCGCACTGTAAGTTTCCGGAATGAATAAGAAAAAAATACTATAAATGGTCAGAAATGAATTTGTTATTTCTCTAAATATTCTCCGTTAACGTTAATGTACTTTTTCATACGAATGAACCAAATTTGAAAACATTTGCGCCACTCCTCCGTGACAATCTCTGAAACATATTGTTCATACTCTTCGACAGCCTCTTCAGGTGATGAAAATCGTTGACCGCGTAACTGGTTCTTAATTTTTGGAAATAAATAAAAGTCACAAGGTGCCAGGTCGGGAATGTACGCGGGATGGCTCATAAGGTCAACGTTGTTCACTTTCAAAAATTCATTTGTCTGTCTGGCCCTGTGAGAACTGGCATTATCGTGGTACAAGATGATACGGCGTTTACGGTTATTTTTACAGAGTTTGTCAATAACTTACGGCAAACAAATGGTCATGTACCAATCACTATTCACGGTACAACGACTCTTCAAAGCAACAGTTGCCACGTGTCCGGTTTTATTTAAAAAAGAAGCAATCATCCGTTTAGAGGTATTTTGCACGCGCACCACTTTGGTTGGTTTCGGCTCATCTCGAAAAATTCATACGCTCGATTGGTGCTTTGTTTTGGTGTCGTGCCTATAAATCCATGTTTCGTCACCTGTTACTATATCCCATACCAAATTTGATGCCCCTTCGTTGAATCTAGTAAGCATGGCATTGCACCAAGTGACGTGATCTGTTTTTGAGCCTCATTCAATTGTGTTGACCTGGACAAACTCTTTCACACGGAGCTCTACTGCTACTTGTAGCAACATACGTAAGTTACCTTTTTAATCTGATGGACAAATACCATGAAGAAATCTAAACTCACTGTATTATTTTCATAAGTCAGCATAATTAGGTAGACAAAGTAGGCATTCCCCTTTTGGGACATTGACCTCACCTAAATGTGTGAATTCAGACCAAACTACTATAACTTATAAATACTTTAACGAATCCAGGTTACGTAAATCTTTTGCGTTGACAGAAAGGTTTAACTAGTTCCAAAAACCTCAGAAATTACAACTGTAAACACTAAATTTTAGGCACAGTCAGTGGTATTGGTATCTGATTTCCACAGCAGAACCATAAACACATTAGAAGTGCTTAGTTTACGTGGCACGTGTGCCAACAACATCGAGTATATAGCCAGAAATAGAGACGAAATAAATGCCATCCATCTCTGACAACTCATCATGCAAATGAGCTTACATACTTTCGTTTGCGCTGAAATCACAAATTAGAAACTTAAATAGTACAGCGCCAATAACTGACCTGTATGCACGTCTCCATATATTCCAAAAATATTCTGTATTTATTGTAATAAAGATAATATCTCTAAAAATGGGGGGCTGTTCCATTCGGCGGTGTGGGAAAAACAGCAAAACATCTAATTACAAAACAAACCGAATCACATTTCATAGGTAATTGAATATTAAAGATGTAATTTTTCAATTTTCGTCCATTATAACAAAACTCAAGTTAAACTGCTCGATTTGAAGTTAAATTCGGGTTGGCCAACCCGAGCGCAGTTGTCATGGTAATGATTTGCCAGAATACTTCGTCTCTATTTCTGGTTATATACTCGATGGCTAACAATAAAAGAAGTTCCACTTGCTTTAGTTCAGTCCGTCATTTTGATTTATACGTTATGGTCGTGTCAATTATCTCGCACAAAATCTCGGAAACCGTAGAAAGAAGCCTTAAGTCGCTACTTCGGAGTACAAAAATGATAGTCGGACTTGTAATCTATGGTGCTGTTTCATGTCATCGTTAAGTCTTATTATAAATATTTAATTTTAATAAATTTTCTATTTATCGTAATATTTTTTTTTGTTATAAGAAACTAAAGTAAGTCTAATACTAATATGGTAACTTCTTTATTTGGAGAATTAAGTAAACATCTCAAATTCGCAGTCGTTCAGCTATTGACCGCTAGATGGCAGTATATTGTATAAATTATTAATATTAAAAAAAATTCTGTATAAAATTAAAACGACGTACACTTTCGAATCAAAACTTTCGACGATGTGCCAACAGGCTAAAGTTTAAATTAAATTAACTTTTTCCCATCCCTACGATAAACGTCAAATGAAGTGTAACAACAATCATATTAGTTTGTATGTCCGTTAGTAATGGTTTCTTAAAAATATTCGATTGTGTAGGTACTATTTAATTAAGTTTTACAGTTTGTATTGGCGTTTATATTATTAATTTCTAAGTTATATATATTTGTGAAGGAAAACATAGTGCTGAAGCCTGCATGAATAAGCTTCACAACCCGGAAAACTTGTAAAATCTCCCCAAAACCCTATTTAGAATAGGCCCGTGAATGTACTAAAAATATTTTAATATTCTTTTGATACAGATTACCAAAATCTACGGAGTTTGTCGCAAGAACTAATTAAAACAATTTATGTTGTCATAATTCAGAAGTGAGATATTAATTAAATCGACAGTTCCATGCGGGCGCGGTTCAAGTAACGAGTTTGAGCGGACTGGGCAAAAGTTTTTTATTTTTTTTTAATATCAAATGACGGGACTAACAAGTTGTACGCCTGATGGTAAGCTACACACCTGTCCAGTTTCGGGCACTGCCGCTGCGCCCGGCATCCTGAGACATAAGTTGACAAGTCCCATGTGCCTGTAATATCACCAGCACCCTTATCCTTCAAAACCGGAACGCAGTAATACTGACATTACTGCTTGGCGGCAGAAATAGGTAAAGTGGCAGTACTTCCCTGGACGAACCCTTTCACAAGGAGCTTTACTGCTGCATACTGTATAAGATATTCTTGAGTAATCTTCTTCGATTGGTGTGAATGCTTCGTTATTAAGTAGTCTGACATTTGCAAGGTTGCCAATTTTTATTATTTTTTAAATAGTCATGTAGTTGTTGTCGTCAGTTTTATCGATAGATTGTGAAAGAAAGTAAAATTTTGCCAAAAATGTCTGAATTACGAGTTTTACGACGTTCTAATGATAACCAATTGCGTTATTGTCTTCTTCATTCTTATTTTAACAGTAGGCTCACGAGTATCGAAAACAATTTTAAACCGACTTCAAAAAAGGAGGAGGTTCTCAATTCGACTATGTTCTTTTTTTTTTCTTTTTTTTTTGTATGTATGTTACGCGATAACTCCGGTATTTGTGAACCGATTTTCATGATTCTTTTTTTGTTGGAAAGGGGGTACTTCCATAGTGGTCCCATTTCATTTTGAAGGTAATCATCCACCTCTAAGGGTGGATGTTCACTCATGAAGAAAAATTTTTATAAATAGCGCCTAACTTTAATTTAGGAGCAATTACTTTTAGCAATTATTTAGTTGATTTTGCTGTTTCTCCAATTCAAGGCGTTTTTCCCTCGATATACTTTGAGTAGTGTCGTAGTGAGAACCTATTTTTATTATCTCCAGTATCAAGTCCTGTATAGTGGCGAACTAGGGGATATTTCAATGAAACTTAGCAAATAGACGTAATTCCACGTACTTTTGAGGTCGGTTTTTTTAGTACTCTGTACTGAGATTATTATTCATACACATTTTAACAAGAATTTTGAATTAAAATGAAAAAGTTTAAAACATATCGCCTGTTTGTATTTTTAACTATGTCAGTTCCAAATGCAGTGTATCTATGTATAAACTTGCAAAAAAATTGACAATTCAAATGAACCTGTGCTCAGCAGTCGGACGAATAATGAGCCGATGATGATTCAGATTAAAACAAATTCAGTCGATAAAATATTTATCACTAGCAGCTTGCAAGCGAGAAACACTTTTGCGCAATGAGCTGTCATTTTACTCCATCTTCGCCATCGCGTATATAACCAGAAATAGAGACAAAATAACGGTCATCCATCCCTGGCAACTCAACAGGCAAATGAGCCTAATGTCACTTTTAAATATCAAATCTCGTTTGCACTGAAATCACAAATTAAAAAGCTAAAATAGCACCGCGCCAACAACTGACTTGTGTGTACGTCTCCGTACATTCCAAAAATATTCTGTACTTATTGTAATAAATATATTATATCTCTAACTATGTTGTTGTTGGGCTGTTCCATTCGATGGTGTGGGAAAAACAACTAAACTTCTAATTATAAAACAAACGGATTCACATTTCATGGGTAATTATATATTAAATATGCAATTTTTCAATTTTATTTCGAATTCGGGCTGGCCAATCGGAGCGTAGTTGTCATCGTAATGATTTGGCAGATTAGTTGTCAAACAAATTAAATGACATTTCTGGTCTGGTATGTCTCTATTTCTGGTTATATACTCGATGATTTTACATTAATATTTAAGTTGTACCTATAGTTTATAAGCAATGAAATGCTGAACAATTTTGCATTTACGGTATCCTTGATAATACTACCACAAACACAACAATAAACGAGTCTACTATTTGATATCGTTTTTTAAACAACAAGCGACAACTGACGTGTCAGTTTGGTAACGTGCGTCCAGCGATATGTAACGCGAGTGCACGGCGAGATGATGCGGATGTGTGCGTCTGTACACGGCGCGCGGGTGCAAGCTCACATACAAGCCGCGCTGCTACGTTTGTACGAAGTTACCCTACTTGTTCTTATTATACAATAATAATAACGACTAAAACTCTTTATTTACGTATTTAAATTAACATTTTAAATTTACTATAAATTAAATTCTGATTCTAATTTCGCTTGTAAATAATCGCCTGGTGCTAGCACTCATTGCTATTTTTGTCCTCTGAGTGACCTTCTGACTCTGACCTAGCATCCCCGCGTCTCTCAATACCCGAAGCTGTAATGTCTGTACAGGCCCGAGCATCGACTCACTAAGGCAGTCAGTAAAATTACTTTAACAAAAAAAATGTAAATGAATGAAGAAATAAATAGGTAATTTATAATTAGGTAATAGTCAAATTAAAAAGGCTATTAGGCTTCTGTGTTGCGTGTGTGTGTGTGTGTGTGTGTGTGTGTGTGTGTTTGTGTGTGTGTGAGAGAGAGTGTGTGTTTGCGTGTGTGTGATCGTGTATTTAAATAAACATAATAAATAAATAAATAAATATAACAATATCACATACATTGCTTTGAGCTCTTTGTGAAAGAGTTCTTCCAGGGAAGTACTGCTACCTTACGTATTTCTGCCGCCAAACAGTAATGTGAGCATTACTGCGTTCGGGCTTGGAAGGGTAAAGCTGGGACTTGTCAACTTATATCTCAGGGTGACGGGCGCAATGGCAATGCCCCTAACATCTTTGTGATTTAAAGCTCTGAGTGGTGATAGGCGTGTCGCTTACCACCAGGAACACGACTTCTTCGTCCTGTCACTTGGTATTATTAAAAAAAAATCGGAAACAATGATAGTACCACAAATATAGAAAAGTTAGTTTTCCTAACCCGGGACCTCAGAAATGGCGACACCATAAAAACCAGTTTGCAGGCCACTCGACCACGGAGGTCGTTAGATGTGTGTATTATGACAATGATTAATTTTCCTCTACTTTCTCGATTAACATAAATTTATAGCCGATTCTGTTTAATATTTAAATAATCTAAATCTTCTAACTGTTTGTTGTGAGTCGATCTTTTACGTTAGTGTTCGTCGTGCCTGCCTTTCAGAGCAATCTTGACTCACATTACAGTCTTTTAGATGATGCAACGCCACAATTTAAAAGCGTATCAATCAATCATTCGTAAAATTCTGTACATTTGCGAGTCTTGTCCATTTGTGCTCACGCCAAGCCGCGGGCGTCCACCATTTAAAGCTTAGACAACAATTAGTCTATGTCTATGTGACACGACGGCCTTGGTAACCCAGCGGTTAGCATTGTGAGCAATAAATCATAAAGTTCCGGTAGAATGAATTTAGGTAACCAACTTTTCTAAAATGGTTCTGGTCTGAATGCCTTTGAGGAATTCGCTACTGTAGGACATACTCATAGTACAGTTCTTTATTTTGAGACCAGGTAAAGAAAGGTCAGGTCAAGGTCAATCTTTAACCGACGAGCTTGTGTGAAAGCATTGGTGAGGCGAAAGGATATCAGGATCGTGGAAGACTGTGCATATCCCAATGGAAAAACGATGTATGATGATGTAAGAGCAGGTATTGAGTATGGTTATCCAACACATTATAATACTCTCAAATAGAGTAAACTTACAAAAGCATACAAAGAGATATTAGGATTTTGGCGAAACAGAAAAGCACTTAAGGATATTTGATACTTTAAATACCACGTCAAATTTACGTTAAAAATGGACCTGTCCATATTTTGATATCTCTAACACCGTATTATGTCTTCTTATAACATATGTAGTTTAGGTAAGACGCCGCTAGGTGGCGTTGAACCTTTTCTGTGTATTTTCTAAAATGCGCTATAAAGTTCACAATCTTATAAGAGACAATGTGGCAGACGTTGTCATACGTTTGTCTAGTAATTGTTTTTACGCCAGACTGCATTTTAAGGCTGGCCGGATGAAGGACTATTTGTTTGTTATTTAGATGTGATGTGTGTGATGTGACCGAAGAGTTTATGAATTAACTAGAGCACCTACAAAACTTAGCTATCCGATTTATTTTCGATCTCCATAAATCTGACCGTATTTCCGAATTTCGCGCTCGGTTAAAATGGCTCCCAATTCGCCTTCGCCGTGATGTGCATATCCTGTCCGCCCTTTTTAATATACTTCATGATACCAACTCCCCTTCCTACCTTCGTTCCCGGTTTCAATTGCTACCCCCTCACACCCGTTTAAGGCGTCCGTGCATCACTAAGATGCTCGTTTGTCCTAACTGTAAAACAAATTTCTTTTTTAACTCCTTTTCTTCTCGTGCAACGCAATTGTGGAACAGACTTTCTTCTAATATCCAGTCTAGCCCGTCTATCGCTTCTTTCAAGAAAAGGTTGAAAGCGCACTTTCTTGCTGAACTATCTTGCACGCTATTGCCCAATTATAACCTTAGCTCTCACTGCCCTGGGTTGGCTGGAAGAGATCTCTTTTAGAGATGAATCCACCTTTGCTCACTTTCTATTAATCTAATATTTCTGTCGTATTTATTTGGTGCAATAAAAAATATATTAGGACAGATAGACAGACACTGATAGATAATTCATGTTCTATGTTTAACCGATAAAGTCACTTCACCAACAAGTGACTACACCAGTCTCATTTTTAAGTTTATTGTTACGATGTTTTACCACAATGATATTCAATTATTTTTGTGAAGTTACTTCACTAGTTCATAAAAATTTGCAATACAAAGTCCAACCGGATCGACGGAATTTGTTCTAGCGTTCGACTAAGAACAAATTCGGTCGATCCGATTCGATCCGAACCAACCTCTTCTAGCAAACCATGTCAGACGCTATGCCAACTAAGCCACGGAACGAGCGCCATCAGTGAGAAATCGATGAAAGCTTTCCTTCACTCATCCCGGTATTTTTACAGCTACCAGCAGCTGACTAGAGATGTAGCCTTAATAATTGTAATTTTTTTATAAATTTTTTGTAATTTCTTATTCAATTATTTTTGTGAAGCAAAAACAATGTTCAAAAATAATTTTACGCTCACGCGATGCGCTCTTCCTACCACAAAATGGCGGCTATTTGGTTTTGCAAATTAGAAAAGCATTCAGTTTAAATACAAGTTTTTATAAATAAAAATTATTATTCTGCATTGCTAAATAAATACCCTCCGTACTACCAACAAAAACATCTCAAATAAAATGCAGTAATACACTGCAAATCCTGCACTTATAAAACACTAATGAAATTTTTGGTGTACTTGGATAAATATGATAATATTTCGTTTGAGTGGTTCTAACGTTTACCATAAACTTATTCCTTAAAGTATAGTTTATAAACATTTATATTCAGGGTAAACTTAAAAAAACGCTACTTACGGTATGTTTTCAATAAATAAACACCGAAATCACCAGCCCAAATAATAACACACACAATTGTCGTGACGTATTTTTGAAGTTGTTTATTTTTTTTTAAATGACAGACCCAGGCATTAAAAACTTTATGGTTTGTTAGAGTAGTTACCGAAATAGCAATTAATATTAGTTCTTTTACCTGTTATAACTTCGATATCCGATAAATCGGTATAAAATCACCACCTCTAGGTGTGGTATGCGTCTACGGCTGCATGTATCGCGTGAGCGGTTAAGATGCGATTTTGTACCACTGGAGACAGACACTGTTTGATGCCAAGTTCATTTAGTAAGAACGAGACGTTTGAACGAAACTCTTACCACGATACCCCAAACACAAAATTTACAGAGATAGAACCTTTTTTTAGATAAAACCTTTTTTTTGTAATATCAACGGGACATATGACGGGATAAACAAGTCGTGGGCCTGATGGTAAGCTACATGTCTGTCCATAACAGTTGCACTGCCACTCAGTGCTTTAAGTCGCAAAGATCTGAGGGCACTGCCACTGCGCCTGTCACCCTGAGACAAGTCCCATGTGCCTATAATTTCACAAGGACCCTTCAAAACCGTAACACAGTAATGCTGACATTACTGCTTGGCGACAGAAATAGGTAAGGTGGCAGTACTTCCCTGGGCGAACTCCTTCACAAGGAGTTCTGCTGCTAAACCTTCACCAACAACATGTTTCCACATGATATCTTCCTTTACTCAGTAGTGCAGGCAAGCAGGTAATTGAACTAAAGCAGAACTTAGGAGGCAAGCTTTCTTCCAACTATGTAGGTTGTCACTATACTTATGGGCTGAAGGGATAATCGCTTCAGGGAGTGCAAAATTAAACACAAAATAGATGCAAATAAGTAGCATTTACAATATAACTAAAAAGTATAATTTTAAATCTCGCTGAAAGCTTTATTCTTGCGCTTGTTAAAAGAGAATGCGTCGTAAAAAACAGATGTGGCTTTAGTTAGTGTTATTTTAAGAGCTAGTGACGTAACATTGTAAGTCATTCCAGTACTAACGTTGACAGGGCAGAAAAATCATTACCATGTTTTAAAAAGGGGAAATATGTTATTTTATGATATCAAGTGGCGTAAAGAAAAAGTCTAGTGGTTCCGGCGGTAAGCGACACGCCCACCCCTAACACTTGAAGTGCCACTCAAAGCTTTAAGTTACAAAGATATAAGGGTCACTTTCACTGCACCCGTCATCCAGATACATACAGTTAACATGTCCAACCTGCCTGAAATTTAACCAAAACCTTTAAAAATCGGAACGCCGTACATTACTGCCTGGTAGCAGAAATAGATACAGTACTTCCCTGTATGAACTTTTTTGTATTGAGCTGAACTGCTACTTCTTTTCTTTGCTTGTTCTTTCTGGAATGACAGACTCACTACGAAACAGCCCAGTTAAGGTAACATTCGCACTTACGTCCTATCACGCCTGTTTTCTGCAGAAGTAAAAAGTCCATGAATCTCAATGCTCTAGGTTCTTGACATATTTCTTTCGCTTCCGTTTTTAATCCTTATGTACATACCTGTTTCCTCTTCATCATCATTACAGCCTTAATTAATCCAAATATCACTAATTATATCCCTGCCTCGCGGTCTTTCGATTTTCTCATCTATAATGCGTCTGTGGTATCAGATACCCAAACAGCTGTGGCGATGCGACCTCCTCCATCGTCATCCCGCCTTTTTAACACCTTTTCTCTGGTTTCTGGCCACATACTTTCAAATTCTGAATCGTTCTTTAGTTCCTTTGCCTCATCATTCTCACTTTGTTTCGTTCCGTCGACACTTTCTACCTAAAGTCTGAAGGGAGAACTCCTGCTCGTCTTCATCACAAATTTTGATCTATTTTTACCAGTTTCCGTTTTAAATCGTGTGCCTATTTAATACCATTAAAATTCAGTAATATTTGTAAAAATACAGCCCTTACGGAGTAAGTTTTAGTGTCTCACACCTTTTGTTGTATTTAAGTGGGGAGTGTTTTTGATATTGTACCTGTGTTTTTTACCATTTTTAGCTACATCCTCCATTTGCCTTATACAATAAATTCATGTGGACCGAGTAATCTATTTTATTGCTTCCATATTGGCGTTTACAACCATTTCACATCTTTCCCTTGCGGTTTTCTGGTTTTCTGTCGTCTTCAATAAGCTTCTTTTTTCCTGCACCATTTTTAACGCCTAATCAGTGGTGCTTACTTGAGGAAACAATTTTTTCTAAATTGGTTGTGGTCGGTCGAACCCCCGTAATTCACTGTGTTAAATGTGGTATTCATAATACAGAAACCCTTCTAATTTAAGATAAGGCGGCTAACCTCTTAAGGTGCAAGATCGTTTTCATATCATTCTTTGCAGCGCTTCGTTGTCGTTTAAACTACCTACCTTTACTGGGTGTATGCCTTCCGTAATTTGCGCCATCCAGCACGATCCTCTGGTCTCGCGACTTTGACGATATCTTCTACCTATCTTGCCGCAGGACGTCCAAAGTTTTTGTATCCTCTTCTTAGCCGCCATTCTGTTGTCACCTTACTCCATGTAGGTATGTTACTGTGTTCCTAATTTATCTCCTGAACCAGTAATCGAATTTTGACAAATAAGATGTCAATTCGCCCGAAACGTTAGTTGACATGGTTGATTGATAGTATGACCCGAAAAAAATGTTTTTATTAGTTCGCTTTTCCCTCGCAATCTATTTACATTAATCTAGTTATGTCTTCCCTTTATCATGAGTGGACACAATATACAATTATGAAGTTAAAGAAAACATATTTATATTGTTCCAATCGAATTTATGTTTTATGTTGCGATGTAAAAGAATTATTTTCGCTAAAATTGTAAGTACATTAGTGTCGTAAGTACGATGAACTTAATAGAGACGCACACAAGGTCGTACAATACTCAAAGAAAAAAAAGAAATAAGACGAGCGTAAACTTATAAAACGTTTTTGTCGCACGATTGAGCTCATTGAAATTGATATAACATCTTTGACTTGAATAATATTCGCAAATGCGTCATGATCCATCAATTTTATATTTGTCTTTTTTTAGTTTAATGGACTTGCTCTTGAACACTACCTAGCTCTGGAGCAAAGATATGATCTACGATGGAACATAGCAATAGCTGGTTCTTATTTAAAATAAATCCATTCAATTAACTTATTGTGAAATAATTAGTCATAGAATCATATTTTCTGAACAAATTTTTATCATATGTAATAATTTTATTTGTAACTAAAGAGCCACCGAATGTTCACCATTAATATTATTATTCTTTACCGATTCCACTGATCGTGTCCCATCCGAAATTTAACATGTGGCATTTTAATGAAACTATATTTTAAGGCGTATACATCTTATTAGACCTGTCTGGAAACGTGCAACATCAATGTTACACAATGGAGCGAAACAAAATCAAGATGGCGCCGTTCCCGCACTTTCTGCTGTCAAACGTTCAAAAACAATTGAATGATAATAAGAGAAATTTTATCGAAAAGATACGAAAATGTTTTTGTCAATTAATTTTTTGGCATGATAAAGCGAATGTATTTTTATATGAAGTACATTGCTTTGACTTAGCTTAGTGGACTAAGGTCGTGAAACCTTCGAACACTTAACGCGACGCAGTTGCAATTCTAATTACACTGCTCGTGGTTGACAATAGGCGGGTAACACAAGTCCGCAGTACGCTGCTTCCAGCGTGATAATTGTCCAGGTTTTATATTCTATTGAA
Organism: Hyposmocoma kahamanoa; assembly: GCF_003589595.1. NCBI lineage: Eukaryota > Metazoa > Arthropoda > Insecta > Lepidoptera > Cosmopterigidae > Hyposmocoma > Hyposmocoma kahamanoa. The sequence goes on along the minus strand of NW_020653743.1, from coordinate 2,412,423 downwards.
AAAAAACACACACTCCCTTAGATCAGCTACTTTCCTCTTTATTAATCTTACTGCCTCAAGCGAGAAGCTCAATTCGTCTACTAATTATCTGTTTCATTGTCTGTGTCATTCTTCGACAATTCAATTTAGAAGTGTTGCCAAAATCTTTTCTCAATCGTGCAAAAAAGACTGGTATAATCTTAGAATAATAACGCATAGAAACCTAGTCCACACACGCTAAGTGAGGCAAATTGAAGCACTCCCAATGGGCCTACACGAGCGGGCGGGCCGTCAGTGTTCAAGGTCAACTTGCACCGCGAGCAGCTCAACAATTTTAGCTAAAAATGACGAAATGTGCGGTAAATGAGTGTAAAAATACGTCAGACAAACATAAAATAGATACTAACATCACATTCCACAAGGAAGTAACGCGTTTCAACTTGTATTTTTATATAAATATTCACTAAAACCGAAAATTAACCTACTACTAAAACTAGCCTACATGAATTTGATTTTTGCCTCACTTGTGACAGTTCGTTTGATATGAAACTATCATTCTATGCGTTATTATTCTAAGGGTATAATATAGATTCGCATGTTGTCATCATGTTGCAATCCACACAGGCACCTTACTGTAGCAGCTGCTTTGCAGCGGGGCACTTCACTAGACGGCGCACTGCGTGACGTATCTTGTAATTGTCAAGCCTTGGTAACCTAATGTTTTGACATACCGCCTCTCAAGCAGAGCCTCGTGGGTTCGACTTTACGATTTACTATGAGCCATAAGGTGAAACAAAACATCGCGAAGAAACCTGCGCACATTTGCAAAGCAATTTAATGTTGTGTGTGGAGTTATCTATAAGCCTATGGGAACTACACAGCCCAAGTCCTCCCGTCGTGGGAGAAGGCCTGTGCCTGGCAGTAGACTATATATAATCTAATGCTTCTAATGCTAATGCTTCATATAGTACTGACTATATCCCATAAATTGTAGATGTCTAATTATACACTTCTGTGTGTTGCAATAATACCTAACGTACCTATGTACAGAGCAAGTTACTACTCTGAGTAACTTCCGCCCTTCCGCTACAACTGTATCATTGTAACTTGTGCTAGTTACGACGACGTCTAGGTACAGTTAGACTGTACTATATCTTTATATGTAAGTAATGCCGTTTGACTTTATGCTTACCTAATTATTGTCAAATGTGTTTCGGAATATTTACTCTCTCTTCTTTTTGTTCTGTAACAGCTATCGACCCAATGCTGAGCAAAAGTCCAACACACGCCATTGCTACCGATTCTAAGCCTTCCTTCTTCATCCAATTTTTCAGTCAGAGGTGGAAGTCAACTTCAGCGCATCGGTTGTCTGTCTACGCATCTGTACTTTTTGACATATATAAAATATCAAGTGACGGGACGAACAACTCGTCCGCCTGATAGTAAGTTACAAACTTGTCCATAACACTTGCAGTGCCACTCAGAGCTTTAAATCGTAAAAATCTTAGCACTGCCACCCCTGGACAAATTCTTTCACAAGAGGCTTTATTGCTACAAAAAACTATTCCTTGGATCTCCATTCAACCACCCATCTGTGATCTTGTATGTAATCTTGTAGAATCTCTACAAGAACTCTAAATTACATTTTCTCAAACATGCTCGGAAATGTATGCATTACTTTCCAAAAATGAACACGGAGAGTTTGTCATTTATGGACCGTGCGACTTCTTCTCGGCCAAGTCCTGCAAAGTATAATAATAATATAATATAATAACGCACACATTCAACATAGCCCCGCCCTAGGGAAACCCTGGGTCGCGGGTGCCATGGACAAATACAAAGACAACCACAAATTACACCCAAACTCACGAGAGAAATAAATGTAGGCCATACAAATATTTCTCCCGGCCCGGGAATCGAACTTGGGACCTCTGCGTGACAGGCCGACATGGTAATCGTTCGGCCATGAAGGCAGCAGAAGCAGAGGAGGTAAGTATGATAATCCATTACTGTCCACTTCTTTAAACTTTTATATCTACTCCTACTACCTAATAATAAACTATGTAAACAGGCAAAAGAAAAACTCATACAACCAACTGCCCAGTGTTCATAATTGCGAGAATTAAAAATATCTACCTATATACTTAAAAAAAAAGAAAATGGCGGGAGCATCTAAAGTGTTTTGGTATCTTTTGTTTTTTCGCCTTTTTTGTTATTTTGGTTGCGAAAATGAGTGCTAGTGAAAAGAGCAATAACGAAAATAAAGAATCAGATACACAATTATTGCTAGGAAAAACAATAACATTTCTTTTATCAATTGTCGTAACACGTGAAATATAACTTTTAATATAATTTTTTTTTAGTTTTTCTATTACAGATCTTGCTCTCTTTAGTCTTTTATTATGTCCTAACATTGTTTGAGAAAAAAATTTACACAAGCCTCGACGGGAACGGCGATTGCTTGACTCGTATTAATACAAGGCCTCGCTGACGCTCGTCCTTGTAACTCATCGTCCAGCAATCCCTTACTTCCCGGCCTCGGCAATAATGTTGGCATTGCCCAAAAAAAGGATTGGTTGGACATGTAATATGAAAAAGTATAAATCTTAAAAACATTAATAATAAATAACAATAACGATGTATTACCACAAAGGAACAGATATTGAAGCCTTTGTTAGAGACTCTAAATTCTAAGCAGTAAACCTATATTTATAACTCATCAAACCGTCAACCTCTGAAACTAGTCTTAAATAAAAAGAAATCATCTCATTATGTTTTAAATCTAGTCTCTTGTTTTTCTTATCATATCGATTAATTAAATCTAGCTAGTAGTGGAGGATGCCAGTTCCTAGAGCGGTGAAAAGGGTCTATATGGACGTCCTAATGTTCAACGACCATTTGGTCGGCCCAAATACCGATGAAGAGACGAAGTGGGGAATGACCTCCGCGCCCTGCACGCAGAGAACTGGGGGACACGATTCGAACCTTACGATAACTCAGTTGTCGACCGATTTCTTTACATTTTTGTTCACAAGACTGGAATCGAACGTCAAAAACGTCCGTACGATTACTAGAACTTCTGAACCGACAAAGGCTACAAAAGTTATTCAGAACACTGTTATCGAATGAAAGTTACCGAACGTCCTATTGTTTACAAAGCAAGAATGTAATATGGAAATCTCTCATTATTTTAAATAAAGTCTGGATTTTGTTCAATTTTATTGATTTATTTTAATGCAAGACTAATGCATACCTATATTTTTAACCGACTTCAAAAAAGGAGGAGGTTCTCAATTCGACTGTATGTTCTTTTTTTTTGTTTTTTTTTTGTATTTTCATGATTCTTTTTTTGTTGGAAAGAGGGTATTTTCATAGTGGTCCCATTTCATTTTGAAGAAAATCATCCACCTCAAAAGGTAGCTGTTCACGCATGAAGATTCATTTTTATAAATAGCGCCTAACTTTAATTTAGGAGCAATTACTTTTAGCAATTATTTAGTTGATTTTGCTATTTCTCCAACTCAAGGCGTTTTTCTCTCGATATACTTTGAGTAGTGTCGTAGTGAGAACCTATTTTTATTAGTCCTGTATAGTGGCGAACTAGGGGATATTTCAATGAAACTTAGCAAATAGACGTAATTCCACGTACTTTTGAGGTCGGTTTTTTTAGTACTCTGTACTGAGATTATAGACCTTTAAAGTCTTAAAAGTGTATATAAAAGGATTTTAATTTTTCTTATGATCTATTTCACCGAAGTCCGGGTACGCTGTTGGATAACGATATCGCATCCGAATGCGAATGAAAAGTTTAATTCGGAATATTCAGAATAACTCGGAAAGCGCCCTTCGATTCGAGAACGACACCCAATCGAACGATTCGGTTAAAATGTCGATAAGTTCTGAATCGGCGTCATGGGAGGAGATAGCATAAGCCAAGGCGCATACATTATTTCACATAATTTTATTTACTATGTTAAAATTACGATTAATTTATCATAGTACAAAACTTGTACTTGTAATATTTTTAATCAAACATTTTATTACTATTGTAACGATTCTTGTAATACATTATATTAGTTATAATAAATTTAACAAATCTCGAATAATAAATTAAAAACCCTGAGAGGAGACCCGTGCTCAGCAGTAGGACGTACAATTTGATTGATGGTGGTGATATAACAAATCTGATTAGTTTAAGAAATGATAAAAGTTTATTACTGGATAAAAGTCAGACAATTTTTAAAAGTTACTTGCACTATAACGCCTATTCAAAAAACCGAAACAAAAACTCATAATTTGATGCCCAAAGAACAACCGCTAAGTTGCCTAACGATTCTTCTAGTTTATTAATTTTTTTAGATTTCATAAAGAAAATTATTGAAATAGAAAATTCTAAATTGCAGTTGAAATACAGCAAAATATTATAAATTTTCAAAACTAATATTTCTACAAATCGTGCTTTTCAAATGACAACGTTACTTTTGCGGTTCACAAAATCGAAATAACATTAAAACCTGTACAGTTTTGCAATTTACAAAGGAATATATTCTACGCAAAACAAATCCAGATACGCAGTAAATTAAACGAAAACCACTCTTAAACAGATCTTTTGATGTATATTTTGTAGTTTTCCAACTGCTTTTGGAAATCGGTGGTACGTGAGCCCTTCTGTAGTAGACAGGTTGACAGTTGTCATATTGGATTGTAACATTGCAAACTGTTACCTACGTGGATAGATTTAACTAATATAAACACAATATAGTTAATACCTTTAGTACATCGTGTTTGGTCAGTCTCCCACCTATCTTTGACGGGGATGTTTGTTTCAATTACATACTTCCTTAGAAAACATAATAATTATATTTATTTGGCCCCTTGTTGGGCGTCATAGTTACTAACACGAGTAAAGGCTATATTATATTTAACAAGCTTTTGCTCGTGTTTGTTTTAGTTTGATTTATTATTACGACATTAGCCCGTTTGTCCACCCAAAATTGTAATGGACGGGTTATTTTCTCAACAATTTGTTGTGAATTTATTTTCAAAGTGTTGTATGACATGATTCCCGATACTTCCTTTATAAATGGCTATGATAAATTGTCGGTGGTAGGGGTTCTCAAACCCCTTAGAATAAAGTAATTTCCAATATATTTGACGAACTGGAGAGTTATTATAAAGTAATTTAAGATAAAATTATTATACAGGCATCCTTATCTATATTCGTATAATTGGCGCCCAACAAGGTTCTACAGTGTCCTTTAAAACATTAATTTGTTTATTTAAACAATTGAACAGCTTAACCAGTAGCTTTTTTAAGCAACTATAGAGCTCCTTATGAAAGAATTCGTCCAGGGAAGTACTGCCACCTTACCTATTTCTGCCGCCAAGCAGTAATGTTGTAGCATTGTCTTGTGTCTCAGGATGACGGGCGTATTGGCAGCGACGCTAAGATCTTTTGCGATTTGAAGCTCTGAATGGCACTGCAACTGTTATGGATAGGCGTGACGTATACCACCAGATGCACGACTTGTTGGCTCCGTCTGTAACATCTACAAGATAGAAAACGAATACTGAGAATACGATGATACGTTACGGGCAAAAAAGTTGTTAAAAAAAAACAAAATAAAGATCAGTAATAAGCACTTGTTTGTGGCTTAGTTGGCATAGCGTCTAGCACGGTTTGCTAGAAGACGCTTGTTTATTTTTTTTTTTTTTATTGAGTCAATACAATTGCATGCTATCTCAAAATTAGGTGACATTATTAAACAAGAAACATATTAAGATAAGGCTGAACTTTAGCGTCCAGACTAATTTTAAATAAAACTGTATGACAGACGCTACGTGTTTGTGTCTGTGTGTGTGTGTGTATGTGTGTGTCGAGTCGAAGGATTTTTTTCTAAGTTTTGGATCTTTGTATTAATAATTGTAACAAACTAGTGGAGCAAGTGGTGCTGACACATCCTGACATTCAATAAACTTAAATACGATCACTTAACAGTCTATACTACCTCACCTCGAAATCAAATTTTACCCGTACTAATACGGTTCATTTGGGTCGAGCGGCAGGCACTTAAAGCCATTTCAAAAATGTATATCGTAGACTATACAAGTTCCATTTAATTCAATTGATATAAAAAAATCTTTGGTATATGTACAGTACTAAATACAGCGGTTTTCTCATTGACTTACAAATAAATGGACGGGTCTAATACAAAAACCACGAAAAAAATGTCCCAAGTCAACCTATTTAAACGTAGTGACATGTAAAGGAATACGAAAAAGCGAAAACGTTGAATTTAAATTGTAATGCATCGCCGTACTGTCTAATTTTGCTTGCTTCGCTGTCAGTCGAACAAACGAAGACTAAAGCGTGAATGACGCTCTGTATACGATTTTAACGCCCTATAAGTTCGGACACTTTTTAGCGCGGACCCGACGTCCATATAAATTGTAAGTCAATGGGTTTTCTTGTAAAATTTCGAGGTAAGTTAGTGTTTTTTTTCTCTTTTAAATTTTTAAGAATCGTGTTTTCCCACCATATAGTAATCAGTGTACATCCTCAATTTTACTATTTATTTTTTCCAAAATGATCGATTCAACACTTTCACTGTCATGTGGAATCAACCGAAGCCATTTGAGGTAGCATAGACAATTAATAAGTACTTACTGGAGCTGCGTTAAGAGTAACGACGGTAGAAAAGTTTATGTTATTAGATCAGTTTATGGAAGCTGCGCAGACAGTGTGAAATGTATGAATGAATGAAATACTCTTTATTGCACATATAATTACAATTAAAATACAATACAATAGCTTAAGTATAATAGTAGTAGTAAGTCAATGTGCAACAGGCGGCCTTATTGCTATGTAGCAATTTCTTCCAGGCAACTTTACGATAGACATTTCGGATATGCAAAAGGAGTGCAACCACAGAATATCATCATAAGTACACTGCATAATAAGTAATAATAAAAATATATACATATCCATAGATAGATATACATATACATACAAATAACAATAATACTATTAATACATACATAACAATAAATACACAATCATTTTAAATGCTTATACACTTTTAATAGAAAAAATGTATGTACACTCCAAAAAATGTATGTACACTCCAGAGTAGCTGGGACCGTAAGAAGACTCAAATACGCTGACCTCAACCAGTACTACACCTTTGTACCTTTTGAGGTAGAATCTCCAGGTCCAGAAGACCTAAGATGCTTTTCGTGTTCACCTCATTAAGGCCTCCAAATGAATAACCGTTATCATTCTACTGAACCATCGATTAAATATTCTATCTTCATCTAAATGACCTTTACTTCTATATTATATAATCATATTTAGTTTTGAACCAAATAATAGTAGCTACCTGTATTTTATTTTGCTTATCTTTGAAGTTCTGAACGTGCGTGACCTTTTTGTCCGGTATGGCCGATAGAAGAATATTGGAAACACGAAGTTTTCGGTATCGCTGACCGAAAAAAATGTTTATCGCGGTACTGGCTGCACGGGAAAAACAATAACAAGGTAAATTTAGTACAATCAGCCACACTCCATGCTATAGGAAATGTTATTTAAAAGTGCAAAATCGACCATGCAACTAAAGTAACGATATAATATTTTCAGTAAGGATTTTTTTTAGTGTTGCAACGAATTGTATAAGGCCGAATACTGACCGAATATATGGACGAATTTTAGAGTAATAATAACGCACACACTCTGATAGGAGAGAGTGGAAGAAAAATAGATATTGTGCCGACCCCACCTAGCGTGGGATAAGGACAGGAAGAAGAAGAAGAATAACACCACAAACAGTCATAGCCCCGCACCGAAACCCTGTATCGCGGGTGCCATTACACAAATTACGCTCAAGCTCATGAGAGAATTAAATGTAAGCCATACAAATATTTATCTCGGCCCGGTAATCGAACCCGGGACCTCTACGTGCATGGTAACCGTTCGGCCACAGAGACAGTTTATTAAGGTATAGTCCGCCACGCTAGCCTAGTGGGAGTATGGGACTTCACACTTTTCCCGAGGGTTGCGGAATCTTCATAATGTAAAATCGACTAGCCTAATCATAGAAATTAATGGAGAAAAGTTAGACCTTGTTAATAAAGCTGTCTTTTTGGGAGTGACTTTAGATCTTCCTTGGCCACTAGATTAAGCTCTGCTGCATACGCAGTCCGTAAAATACGTTACCGATGTTGCTACTGCTAGACTTGTTTACTTTAGTTTCTTCCATAGTATAATATCCTACGGGATTCTCATGTGGGGTAAAGCCATATACAAATCATATTTGAGTTGCAATAGCGAGCGATTCGTTCTGTGTACCAATTAGGTTCTCGGATTTCTCTCAGAGAAAAGTTTAGGGATACTGGTATCATGACTGTGGCATCACAGTGCATTTACTCAAATATTTTGTATGCCCGTAAAAATATACATAACTTCGTTAAAAAAGAAGATATCCGTAATATTAACCTTAGGACTACGTCCAAACTCATGGTACCACGTTTTCGTTTAACTAAGGTAAACGGTTCTTTTATGGGGAACTGTATACGTTTTTACCATTTCTTAAGTTTAAAACTTACATTAAAAGTATTTTAATTGAAAAGTCATATTAGTAAATTGTAGACTACATGTGAAATAAAGATGTATGGAAAGACAACGTGAGTCTAGATTCCCCACAAATATGATTCAAAATGTATTCTATAGCATTTAAGTTTATTTGAAAAGAGCAATCCCTAAAGTTTCTTGCTCGTTCTCCTCAGGGAGGTCAGCGTAGTGAACGAGCAGTAGCTTAAAAAATGACGTCTTCAAGTGTAAAAATTTTCCCTATGGAATAAATGATTAAATGACTTTGACTCTTTAACGTGCAAGTTTCATCACGATGTTATCAAATTAAATTTCGCTCATAAATTCCGAGAAACTCAGAGGTGCAAGCCCGGATTCGAACCCACTACCTCCGCTTGAGAGGCGCTACGCGGTACGTGGCACCGTTAGGCTACCACGGCTGTAACGTGAGTTTTGATTACATAACAATAAAATACAATAGAAGTGTCGAAAGTCCTACTTGAGCTCAGTGCACCATTTCCGCTTTGTATGGTACGGCTGTGTCGTTCTTTCGTGCAAATTCTCTAAAATCGCAGAAAAATGCCTTATTGTGCTGTTTTGGAGAGCAAAAATTATAGCTGCACTAATAATATTACCCGTAGTAGTATTTCCAATCAACGATAAGTCTTATTGTAATAATTTTTCTGATTATGTATTCGTTCAGATGTTAATCGTTGGTCGTAGTCCAGCTACTGACCGTAAGATGGCAGAATGTTGAATAAAATTTCAATATAAAATCAAAACGTCGTAACTTGCAATAGAGGTATTGAACTTCCAACGATATAGGGACTGGGTAAAGTTTAAATTATATTAGCAATCCAGAATGTGTTTTAAATTAAAATCTATGACTATTGTTTTGATAGCAATCGAGGCTTGTGGCACTTCCATTGTTTGTTTTCTTCCGTAGTTCTGATTAACTAGTACAACAATTGGCGCGCAAATCGCATTATGGCGAAGATCGCGCACCCTGCTCTATGATTGGCTCGCTGTCACTACGTTTCGCCAATCACGTCAATTCTTGAGTACTTAGTGTTCATTTGATTAGCTACCTTTTTGATCCCTTAGATAAGTAACTTACATAAATTACATCTCCTTTGATCTGTTAATTAATTAATAAACGAAAAAGTGCCATGAGTGTCATGGCATAAGTGCCGCTTTGCAATATACGTTTCGGCATTAATAAAAAAACATAAAAAGTTACGTGATAATTTACTGTGCGTTTTCTTATTTCTTCCTCTTATTTTTAGCTATTAGATATTGAACTAAATAGTGACATAATATTCGTTATTCATAAGTAACCGAATCGTCGTTGCAACTCTATTTTTTCAGATCGAAAATCATGTGTATTTATAATATTGATTGTAATGAATATTATGATGTTTTACTACCATCCCATTAATTTGTTTGCGGAATTAATACAAAGATTGAACAGAACAGTGACAGTAAACAAGACAAACAAAGTTTACAAAAATAATTGAATATCAATTCAATAAAAATTTAAAATACAGCGAATAGCGACATCTCTCGCCAGGACTGGTAACTGTAAAGGTAGTAACTGAGTGATAAATCTTTCATAGATTTCTCATAGATGGCACTACGACTAAAAGTCGTTGAAAAAAAAACAAATACAAAGACACGACGCAAGCACATAGAAAAATTCGTGAGGTCCGCTGGTTCGTTCCGTGGCTTAGTAGTTATAGCGTCTGGCACGATATGTTAGAAGACGTCGGTTCAAATCGAAGGAATTTTTTCTGAGTGTTCGATGCTGAGCAATTTTCAACTTTTGTGGTAAATGAGAATTTATAACTACAGAGTTTCAGTTGAAAACCAACATTTTGCATGTTCTCTGTAGTACTTAAGAGTCTATACTAGGTAATATGCAAGTGGCTTTGGTTGATTTCGCATACCAGTGAAATTGACGATATGCACTGATTACTAACTTACCTCGAAATATTACAAGAAACGCGCTGTATTTAAAAAGTACTTTACATATACATTTAAATATCAACTGAACTGAATAGAACCCGTATGCTATATGATATACATTTTTCAAATAGCTTTAATGTCGTTTGTAAAAAAAATAAATTGTGAAATAAAGCCAGTGTCCCTGCCGTTCGATCTAAGCAAAATGAACCGTATTAGTAAGGAATAAACTTGAATTCGAGCTGAGCTAGCATCGACTCTTAAAGAGAAATCCAAATCCCATCTACATAGAAAAATTATGTGCAAAATTAAATATTGTATTTTTAAATTACTCGTTTTAGCCTGTTTTTGGGATTTAATATGATCGGATATACATAGGAATACATACTATAGTGTAGCGTATAGCATATTCCTTAGGTGTATGTGTATCATATATTTTTTATAAAACCGTTATTTAGCAGTAAATACTTTAAACATTTGATCTAGCAAACAATTTCCCGCTTCTCCTCCGGTGACTTGCCTTCAATAAAGACGCACAAGATTTACGTGACGAAATACTGGTCATTCCTCGAATATAAGTTTGCCAAGCTATAAACAAGTTTGTACAGTCTGTTGAAGTTACCGAAAACCAAAAGTACATATCAGAGCAGACACATAATGTAGTCGTGATAAGCAACCAAAACTGTAGATGGTGATGATACATTTCGCAGCCTCCTCAAGATGTTACGTGACGATGTAACTTAGCTAATTAGTGGCTATTGCGACGAGTTATAGCTGCTGTCCATTTCCTCACCTAAGAATATTGTCGAGTTTGCTCCCAGAATACTAATAACCTTTAGTTTATTATTAAGTTTGATTTTAGTTTCTCGACTTGTACCAAATTAAACAAATTTAGTTTTGGTTGAGTTTACGGTTAAATTATTATGATTTGGCCAACTTATTATTAAATTAAATCTATAGTATAGTTTATACCCAATTTATTGTTAAATAGTCATCATTATCGAACTTAAGAGTAATTCTCTTGTCGGTGAAGCATCTTCCAGTCATCTCTCAAACAAACCAACTCCTTGAACTCCTTATACGACACGACACCGGCCTTTTCCTTTAATTTGGTCTATGTAACTGCGCCTAGGTCGACCTCTTCTCCTCGATCTTTCCCTCCAAAATGGTCTTAAAGAAGTTGTCGTGTCGTATCAAATGTCCAATTATTTTCCCGCGTCTATACTTTATAGTATTCAGGAACGTTTTTTTCCTGTTTCCCATTCTCAATACTTCCTCATTGGTTTTCTTTTCTATTCAACTTATGCCCTTCATCCTCCTTCAGCACCACATCTCAAAAGCTTCTAATCTTTCGTTAAGTAGTCATCACTCTACAAACAATATGCATTTGTGTTACCTTTGGTAGGTTTGTACAGCAAGAATAATAGCGGGCCGGGTTCGATACCTTGCGGAACACCACATTTATTGACTATATTGATAAAACACAGTCATTTTTTTAGATCGTTTATTTCTACAGTTTGTTTGTTTTAAAATAGGAAACCAACTAGCTTAAAGCCACTCCTCCAATGCCCAAATTATTCTGTTTTGATAGCAAAATGTCAAGCGAAAAGGAAATCAAACGCATGAGTCATGTCATAAAATATCGTAGTCGTGTGCAGTTTTGCATAAGTGTTCTCCACTAATTGGCGTACAAGATGAAATGCAACCAAACTAGTAGCCTTTGTTTATTAACACTCGCATTATTCCTATTTAATTATGTAAGCTTATAAACAAATCACAGAAGCTTCTTCTTCATGCGTTTCTCAAATATTTTGAACAGCATGGCCACTAAAGTTATAGGGCGATAATTTTCAAAGAACGTTTTTGCGCAGCTTCTAGATCAAAAGCATGATCTACATCTATCTTGTACATTTTGGGAGAAAATAAATGATATTATTATATTATTATATATTATATATGAAAATTTGAAAGCGAAATCATTCCAATTTTTCATGCCTATATTGTGTATTCATGGATATCTAATTTATAAGCTGAGTTCGTGTTAAGGTCATGTTCAGAATATGAAACCAAGCACCTTTAAGTAAGGGATCTTCTGAAAGCGTGCATTCGAGTGGTTCTTCTATTAGTAGTTGTTATAAAACAACCCCCTTTTAACTCAATTCCTAAGGGTTTAACATAAGCTTTTAAACATTTTATAGTCTTGCATCGTGTCCTATACATTTTTTGAATGCCCTCAATTATACTACCTATACATTTTTATGGTATATCTCACAGAACAGGAAAATTCATATGATGTTTTATCGTTAAAATTGTTACGCCTTCTTTCTCAGAACGTATTATACTACAGATTGTATCAGCAACCACTGCTTTCTGCCTGAGCAGCACCTGCCGAAGTAAGCTTCACTATCTCGTCTATTTCTACCGCAAATCACCAATTTGAAGGGCACGCAGACAAAAGTTAAGTGATTTAAGATCTCATATCCAAACGGCTAGAGATGTATTTGTACGTACATTCTTGGTATCCCAAATGTATCTACATTACAGTCAGCACTTATCAGGTGGACCATCTGACTGTTTGTTCATTTGAATGCTATAAAATATAAACCTTCGTGTGAATATTCACAAATATATATATATATATGTATATGTATGTATGTATGTATATATATAAATATATAATAATTCCAAGAAATCTATTAAGGGATCAAAATAGAAAAGCAAACATTGAGCGCCGTAGGTTTCGATGGGCAAATTTTATATAGATGAGTTTTCGCTTCAACAAATGGATTAATTAAATTTTTGTTCATTAAGTCATCCGTAACCCAGTAGTTTATTCATAATAAATGCGCCTATCCATCCCCCTCGTGGATTTCGATATTGTGTATGCGAAGCTTCTCAGTCTAAGCCACCGCAGAAATGTGGCCTGCTTGTCGGTTTTCTATTGGATGTATTTCGGAAAATGTGCGCAGCAACTTTACAACTGACTTTCGCTCTGACCGTTCCAGGTTGGTCCACTACAAAATCTAGTACAACTTCATCCTTATGTCATATACTTTCAACCATGAACCACTTGGCATGAAGCACTTCGCTATATCCTTTCTGATGTGTACGGTAGAGGAATAAAATACACTACTGGCATCGCTGTTTCCCGAAAGCTGCAATTCAGGGCTATTCGGGGCTAGATTGAACGGGTGTTTACTGCACAAGCGCTCACATCCTGCCTGGAAATTCGATCAGTTTTCTACTAGTAATTTAGTACGAGTAAGCATTATCCTCAGATTCGAGATAACATAATAGTTACCAGACGCCTTTTTCTAAAGGACTAATGGCAATTTCCTATAGTATAAGAATGCTTAAAGGAGTTTCTTACGAAAATAATAAGTATTATGAAAGTCTTTTCGATAGGCTCCAATCATAATTGGTGTTCAGTCGCCCTATTGACTCCCCTATCGTCTCCCCCAAGACTTTATTAGGGTTGGCAATGATTACGTGTTTTCACGTGATAAAGAATAGATGCGTGTTAATAAAGTTCAAAATGCTATGACAAATATTCATAGAAGTGTTATTGGATACACGGTCTTTACTAAACGGAAAAATAGCCTGTCAACAAAATAGTAGGTATCACTGCATAAAGCAAAGTCTTAATTTTATAATAAGTATCCAATATCTATAATGATTATGACACACTACGACATTGTTCCAAAGGAATTGCTATAACATGTGCATAAAATTATATAATGTATTACCTGACGATATGAAAATGTTACCTACACCTAGATTTAAGAAATTGCTGTTTGACTTGCTTGTGACAAATTGTTTTTATAGTACGCATGAGTTCTTGACATATAAATTTTGAAGATTGTGACCCTCTATGTAAGTTTTAATTGTAATTTAATTGTATTGACATGCGTTCCTATTTTATTATATTTTGTTTTTGTTATTTGTATTCATCATTTCAACTGATTCATTATTTTATTTTTTTTCTAATGTAATTTGATATGTAAAGTCAATAATATTTGCATGCCAATTGCTGGCGCAACACGCTGAACTTTTGTATTTGTACATATAATGTAATAATTGTAATCTACTTACCGTGTATGCTTGCAAATAAATATATCTATCTATCTATCTATTAAATACAAAGATCGAACACAAAGAAAAATTATAATATAATAAATTGAAATGGTCAAGTAGTTGTTGTTGAAAGTTTTATCGATAGATTGTGAAAAAAGGCAAAATTTTTGCCAAAAATGTTTGAATTGTGAAAGTTACGACGTTTTAATAATTACTAATTGCGTTATTGCCTGCTTTATTCATATTTTGACAGTTGGTTTACTAACCTCGAAATCTATTTATATTCATATACAATTATACAATCTATACTTTAAAATGTGTCTATTTCTAAATGTAGTGTATGTATGTATGAACTTAAAAAAATTGTCAATTCAAATAACTTATGCCCAGCAGTTAGACGAATAAACGGCCGATGATGATTCAACTGACACAAGTTCGGCGATTTATTGCGCAACCAACATTCAATCGATAGTTCGATAGAATATTTATCGACTGCAATCACTAGCTGCTCGCAAGAGAGCAATACCTTTGCACAATGAACTGTCATTTTACTCCATCTTAAAAAAAGACAGATTATAAGCACGAGCAGTGCTAACCGACATAGGTCATCACTTAATGACAAAGGGTTGTAATAATAAAAACATAGGCAACCCTAACACCGCCCCCATCTTGGCGTCATTTATCACAATCGAGAGGACAGAAACCCTCGCGAAACCTAATCAGTCCTCCCCACCCTGATGTGGACACAGTTTAATTGACGAGCTATATGTATACGAGTATTTCACCAATTTATTCGCTATGACGTCACGCTTACGTCTTCGGATAGAATGTCTTTAATTGCTTAAAAGAGAAAGACAAGATTAAGGGATAGCTGTTTTATGATAGCTGTAAAAGACGAAACGGTTCGTCCAGTGAAGTACTGCCATCTTACCAATTTCTGGCGTCTGCATTCCTGTTTTACGGAAAGTGCCAACATAGACGCATGATTTATTCCTCTCGTTACTTGACCCTTTACAGGTCTCATAGTGATGGCTACCTGTGATGAGTAAAGGAATAAATAATTCAATGCTAGAATTCAAAAAAGCATTTAACACACCCGTAACTCGGACGACGACGTTTCTGCCGCCAAGCAGTAATGTCACCATAACTGTGTTCCGGGTGCTGGTGAAATTACAGGCACATGGGACTTGTTAATTATTATCTCAAGGTGCCGGGCGCAATGGCAGTGCCCCTCAGATCTTTGCGATTTAAAGCTCTGAGTGGCACTGCTTGCCATCAGGCGCACGACATGTCCGTCACTGGATATTATAAAAAAACGATAGACCAAGATCAATAAGTCCATGTACATTAAAATTTTAAGTAAAAAAAAGTGCCAACGGTTTTATTTTTTATTGTGATGAAAAGGATAAGCCGTTACAAGAGGTAATATTCATTGGTGCAAATAATATTTCTTCAACTATAAAGTCATTAATATGCATTAATATTAGACATAAAAAGAGACATTGAAAGAGAGCGTAGGGCTCTAGCGGTACTCCGTTAATATGTTGATCGGTAGATTTTCCCGGTGCACAGAGGAAGTAAAAATAACGCCTTTTAAAGCATATTGTCAAAATTTCTACACCGGGAGCCTAAGGGTCAATTACACCAAACGGCCGCTGGAGACCCTACGTGTACAATATAATAATATTTTTAGGATGATGTTGGGGCTGCCTCGTTTTTGCAGTGAGTCGGGGATGTTTACAGAATATGAGACGGATGGTTTTGCTGCCATCCTCCGAAAAAAGACAGCATCCCTGATGCGCAGAGTGCGGGACAGCCCCAACAGCATCCTACAAACTGTAGCTGGTAGGATCACCTCTCCCATGTGGCAATGCTTCGTAAGGATTTAACCAATTGATGATACAAATATTTACTAACACTAGTAGTAGCTCTTTTTCTATTATTATTATTACTAACAAAATATGGAACTTGTTGCCTGAAATAAAAGTATTTTATTTTTTTTATTTTATTTTTTATTATTATAAACTAGTTGATGCCTTTATCGTCCCAGTCAGCCGTGATCATGGGACCTGGAAAGAAACACAGAACAATAGATACAGTAGAAGTGGTTAGTTAGCGTCAGACACGTGCCAACATTAGGTCTCGAAACCATTTTCGCTTTGTATGGTACGGTTGTGTCATTCTTTTGCATTAATTCTCTAAAATCGCAGAAAAATGCCATATTGTGCTGTTTTGGAGTGCAAACATATTACCCGTGGTGGTGTTTCATATCATCGGTAGGTAAGTTTTATTTTAATAAATTTTAAATTTTCTGTTTATCGAATGTGTAATGTGAAAAAGTGAATTGATTCAAATGCTAATCGTTCGTCGTTGTCCAGCTACTGGCCGCCGCAAGAAGGCAGCAAGTTGTCTAACCGCTCACGCGATACATGCAGCCATAGACGCATACCACACCTAGAGATGCCGGTGATGATTTTATACCGATTTATCGGATATCGAAGTTGTAACAGGTAAAAGAACTAATACTAATTGCTATTTCGGTAACTACTCTAGCAAATCATAAAGTTTTTAATGCCTTGGTCTGTCATTTAAAAAAATAAACAACTTCAAAAATACGTCACGACAATCGTGTGTGTTATTGTTTGGGCTGGTGATTTCGGTGTTTATTTATTGAAAACATACCGTATGTAGCGTTTTTTAAGTTTACCCTGAAAATAAATGTTTATATACTATACTTTAAGGAGTAATTTCATGGTAAACGTTAGAACCACTCAAACGGAATATTATCATATTTATCCAAGTACACCAAAAATTTCATTAGTGCTTTTTAAGTGCAGGATTTGCGGTGTATTACTGCATTTTATTTGAGATGTTTTTGTTGTAGTACGGAGGGTATTTATTTAGCAATGCAGAATAATAATTTTTATTTATAAAAACTTGTATTTAAACTGAATCCTTTTCTAATTTGCGAAACCAAATAGCCGCCATTTTGCGGTAGGATGAGCGCATCGCGTGAGCGGATAAAATTTCAATGTAATCAAAACGTCGTAACTTGCAATAAAGGTATTAACTTTCAACGATATGGCGACTGGATAAAATTTTAAATTGTATTAAACAATCCAGAATTTGTGACATTTTTTAAATTAGAAAATATGACCAATTATAATCAAGATTTCGTAGTGTTTTTCATTTGTTTGTGTACATTTTGGCGACAGCGGTTCCAATTGTAATCGAGGCTTACGACTCTTCCATTGTTTTTTCTTCCCGAAACATTGGTTTGCTTGGAAAGACAAATATATAAATAAGTATAAATATCATAGATTTCTCATAGATACGGCTAAAAAGTTGTTGAAAACCAAATACAAAGACACGACGCAAGCACATAGAAAAATTCGTTAGATCCGCTGGGTCGTTCCGTGTCTTAGTTGGTATGGCGTCTGGCACGGTATGCTAGAAGACGTCGGCTCGAATGTGATCGAAGGATTTTTTCCTGAGTGTTCGATCTTTGTATTAATAATTATAACGAACTAGTCATTGACTTACAATTATATGGACGTCGGGTCCGCGCTAAAAAGTTTTTGAACTTATAGGGCGTTAAAATCGTATACAGAGCGTCATTCACGCTTTAGTCTTCGTTTGTTTGACTGACAGCGAAGCAAGCAAATTAGACAGTACTGCGATGACATTACAATTTAAAAGCTTTTTCATATTCCTTTACATGTCACTACGTTTAAATAGGTTGACTTGGGACATTTTTTTCGTGGTTTTTGTATTAGACCCGTCGTCCATTTATTTGTAAGTCAATGGAACTAGTGGAATAATTTCACATAAAATAATTGAATATCAATTCAATAAAAATTTAAAGACAAATATACTTAAACATCAGCTGAAAGATTGTTGGACCTTTTTGATACATTCTGTATACAAGTGTGTTAGCGTGCAGTAAGGTGACGGCGTCACAAATGGAACGGCGTGGCACATTCAGAGCGCGCCCACTTCCCGCCGCGCCTACCTTCCTTAACTAAGGCCGCGATCATCAAAGCGGTTTCCACGAAGTATTTTTTTTTATTATTACGTAACATTCCTCTTTGGCGTCTCTTTGGAGTCTCAGAAATTTTACACATTACGAAATCTATATTTAAATTCGGAAGTGCACACACCGACAGATGTAACCGTACACTAGTAAAATCCGTTAATTAATGCAGTTTTCTTTTTTCAAAAGTCTACAGTCCGACATTTTGTGAATCAATTTCAAAGACTTGGGTGGTTCTATTCAAATTTGAAGAATAAATTCCACCTTTAGAGGTTCCACCCTTAGGGGTGGCAAATTAGGGGATGAATCCGGTTTATTGGATTGCATCCTCCATCCATTTGTCATTTTTTTTTATAATATCTTCTTCGATCTTAGACTGCAGCACTGATGTAACAGCGATCAGAATTTATAACCAACTTCCAATAGAAATGAAATCTTTAAATGGTGATAAATTTAAAGCTTATTTAAAAAAATGGTTAATTGACAAAGTTTTTTACAATCTTAACGAATTTTGCATAAAGATATCAAATATTTGACAATTATGTAATTAACTTAATTATAATGTTAATTTTTGACATTTAAGTTGTAATAATTAAATTGCAATTGTATAAGAATTGTGGATCTAATTACTTCTAACACCTGTATTTAACCAATTCATATAGGTAATAAATGTTTCTGATGTCTGATTTCTGAAAAAAGTTATTTCAAAATAAAATATTAGTCGACTGTCATGTTTCTCATTCATTTCTTTTAATTACGTACATGATATCGAGTGGCCGGAGGTTGATTTTGCATTCTGGTACATTTCTAAACGTTAGACGAAAGCGCTGTTTTTAAACTTTCATTTTATCTATAATTATTAATACAAAGATTGAACACTCAGAAAAAAATCCTTCGATCCGCCGGATTCGAACCGACGTCTTCTAACATACCGTGCCAGACGCTATACCAAGTAAGCCACGGAACGAACCAGCGGACCTCACGAATTTTTCTATTTTTTATTTTTATGTTTTCTATGTGCTTGTCTTTGTATTTAGTTTTTCAACGACTTTTTAGTTGTGGCGTTAATCTGTTAAACAATTTTTAAATGCTCTACAATGTTTTATGTCACAAGTTCTAAAAAAAGAATCCATATTATTTAATTATTCTTTTATGATACCAAATAATGGAACGAACAAGTCAACCATGTTATCGACTATGGATCTGATGATCTATAGTCGAAAACATGATCACCAGAATGTTTAAAAAATGTTCTGCTGACGTAAGAATACTACTGTTCAAGAACTATTGTATTCCATTATTGTCAACTTTGGATAAACTACACAAAGGCGTCTCACGATGCCTTTACGTGCTCGACACTGTAGCGCTTCTGGTATGTTTATGCAAGCTCTTATTGACACGTTCTGTACCATCGTAAGACGTCGTATAGCTTCTTTTATGGGAAGGCTTGGACACAGTAGCATGGCTTACTCGAGAGCTGTTTGCTCACCTGACTACCACATCGATGTACAACCGCTGGCTCGAAATTGCCTCGTGAGTCGTAGGCAGACCTTTGAGAGAATAAATTTTTTTTTATGTTATTGGATGTTGTATAAAATTATGAAATATTCTTTATTGCACATTAAAAACTACAATGACAAAACTGAACAGTACCGAAAATATTACAGAGTAAACTACACTGTACAACAGGCGACATTCCTATGTAGCAATTTCTTCCAGCAATCTAAGGATAGAAATTTAAATTTAAGAATCGGGAAAGAGGGTGCAACCAAGGAATATCTTCTAACGGAATTGTTTTAAATAAATACACCACTGATTAATAAAATTAATATAAATAATACTAATAATAATAATAAATACATACGTATACGTGTTTAATTGCCTCCATAGCCGAACGTTGCTGGTCTGCCACGCAGAGGTCCCAAGTTCGATTCGCGGGCCGGGAGAAATATTTGTATGGCCTACATTTATTTCTCTCGAGAGTTTGGGTGTAATTTGTGATTGTCTATGTATATAGCTTAGTGTGGTATGGACATGTCATGACAAGAAGGGTATTAGAAATGAATATGGAGGGATATAAAGGGCAGAGGAAGGCCACAAAAAAAGATGGATGGATTGTGTGAAAGTTTTCATGGATAAGAAAGGTGAGTATGAAGATGACGGCTGATAGAGGAAGAAATACATGTTGCTCCGACCCAACCTAACGTTGGACAAGGACAGGAAGAAGAAATACATAATTACATTATAATAATGTATACATATACGTAATACTAATAAGATTGAAAAAACGTTGATAAGTAAATAAAATACATAATAAGTAGTAATAATAATGAATAAGTAAAAAATAAAATGTCACTGTGATGTCCTAAGCTAGTTCGACCAACAACGCTTTATAGAACAACTATATGCTAAGAAATCGAATAATAATAAATACCAAAAAACCACCTTAGCATCACTCAAACCAAAGAAACATGGCTTGTTTGCGGTAATAAAAGTACAATGCAAAGAGCTTCCTGTATGAACACGCCTTAAAAGCATTAGGCCGCACCCAGACGTGCCCAGCTGACGTCTACTTTTAATTGTTATTATTTTATATTGAAGCTAATTCTTTATGTAATTCGAGGAAGGTTTTAATCAAGTCGTTTTTGAGTTGAAGTAAAACGTCGTGACGCGATCGTTGCCCCCAACCTGCGTCGGGCCATCGCGGTGGTCTCCATAGAGGACTACAACATCTACCCAACAATCTGAGAATACAGGTAAACAAAAAAGGTTAGTAGCAGTAGAGCTCCTTGTGAAATAATTCGTCCAGAAGAAGAAGAAGAAAGGAAGAAAGGCTGAAACAATAAAATTAGTATAAAAAACATGTACAATATTAAAAAACACTCCCTATTTAAATATTACGAAACATGTGTAGACAGCAAAGAACTTACTAGAATATTAGTTAGGTTACTTGGTTTTAAAGATATTACTTATAAGGTTACATTATTTAAATCTGATACTGAATAACTGAATACGGGTAACTGAGTGCTCGCTTCAGACATTAAGTAGATAGTTACGACGAAACGAAACAAAGTGAGACTGACTAGCCAAAGGAATTAAAGAACGATTCAAAATTTAAAACTAAGTGGCCAGGGACGAGAGCAAAGATGATAAATAGGCGGGATGATAACGGAGGAGGTCGCATCGTCACAACCTTACCTGTTTCTGCCGCCAAGCTGTAATGTGAGCATTACTGTCAGGGGACGCAGCGATTGTTATAGGAAATGACACTATTTTTTTCAAATAACGTTTCGGGCCCTTTACAGGTGCCATGGTCACAGCTGACATGGGACCTGTAAAAGGCCCAAACTTCGGGTTGGTTGGAAAAACTGGTTGTAGGCAGTAGAGCTCCTTGTGAAAGAGTTCGTCCAGGGAAGTACTGCCACCTTAACTATTCTGCCGCCAAGCAGTAATTTCACTGGAATACTCACGTATTCCAGAAATTACGACGAAATTGCAGTGGCAATGCCCCTTAGATGTTAGGACATGCGTGTCGCTTACCATCAGTCACACGACTTGTTCGTCCCGTTATTTGGTATCATAAAAAAATAAATATACGCGATAAAATTATTTAATTTGCTATTGCAATAGTTTTAAAAAAATGTCTTCGAAGATGTGTGACGCCTCCAAACCCGCATCGGGCCAACGAGGTGGTCTTCATAGAGAACTAAAACATATACCCAACAATCTGACGAATACAGGTAAACACAAAGAAACAGAAATAAAACATAATGACTATACAAGTGACCAACAATATGTCATACAATTAATTACACCGTAAAGTTATGAGCGACGGATGATTCGACGAAAAACGCCAGTATATTAATGGTCCGTGCCGTGCATCGAACCCGAATCTTCGAGAACGTGTGTCACCCCTTTGTCGGGGTGTGTCGACGGGCGAGTTGATAGCTTTATAGACCTTGAAGTCAGACAATCTGACATAATTACAGGTTTATAGCCACAGTACTTTACTGACTAATATGAAACTTTCATAGATTTCTCACAGATGGCGCTACGGCAAACAAGTCCCTAGCCGCTCACGCGATGCGCTCCTCCTACCGCAAAATGGCGGCTATTTGGTTTCGCAAATTAGAAAAGGATTCAGTTTAAATACAAGTTTTTATAAATAAAAATTATTATTCTGCATTGCTAAATAAATACCCTCCGCACTACCAACAAAAACATCTCAAATAAAATGCAGTAATACACCGCAAATCCTGCATTTAAAAAGCAATTGGATAAAGCACTAGTACTTGGATAAATATGATAATATTCCGTTTGAGTGGTTCTAACGTTTACCATAAAATTAGTCCTTAAAGTATAGTTTATAAACATTTATATTCAATAAATAAACACCGAAATCACCAGCCCAAACAATAACACACACGATTGTCGTGACGTATTTTTGAAGTTGTTTATTTTTTTTAAATGACAGACCCAGGCATTAAAAACTCTATGGTTTGCTAAAGTAGTTACCGAAATAGCAATTAATATTAGTTCTTTTACCTGTTATAACTTCGATATCCGATAATTCGGTATAAAATCATCACCGGCATCTCTAGGTGTGGTATACGTCTACGGCTGCACGTATCGCGTGAGCGGTTAAAAAAACAAGTACACACAAAAATTCGTTGGGTCTGCTCCCAGAACTATAAACACAGTAAGAAGTGGTTAGTTAGCGTCTGACGCGTGTTAACATTAGATCTCGAAAGACCTACTTGAGCTCAGTCCGCCATTTTCGCTTTGTATGGTACGGTTGTGTCATTCTTTCGTGCAAATTCTCTAAAATCGCAGAAAAATACCTTATTGTGCTGTTTCGGAGAGCAAAAATATTTATTACCCGTTGTGGTGTTTCATATCATCGGTAGATAAGTCTTATTTTAATAAATTTTCAAGTTTCTGTTTATCGAATTGATTCAGATGTTAATTGTTCGTCGTAGTCCAGTTACTGACCGCAAGATGGCAGCACGTTGAATAAAATTTCAATACAATATCAAAACGTCGTAACTTGCAATAAAGGTATTAAACTTTTAACGATATCTCGACAGGGTAAAGTGTAAATTATATTAACAATACAGAATTTGTTACATCTTTTTAAATTAAAAACTATGCCCAATCATTATCACTTAGTAGTCTTCACATAGGCACTTCCACTGTTTTTTCATTCCGTAACTTACTTGAGAGAACGTCGGCCTGGTATGCTGATGACGCTGGTTTGCATCCATCCGGATCGAATGAATTTTTCTCTATGTTCGATCTTTGTATTAATAAAATTATAACAATTATAGCGGAGTAATTTCACAAAAAAAAAACAGTTATAGATAAAATACAAAAATAACAACAAACCTTTTTTCATTTTTTTTATAATATCAAGTGACGGGAACAAGTTATGCGCCTGATGGTAAGCTACACGCCTGTCCATAACGGCTGCAGTGCCACTCAGAGCTTAAGTCGCAAAGATCTGAGGGGCACTGCCACTGCGCCCTTCACCCTGAGACATAAGTTGACAAGCCCCATGTGCCTGTAATTTCACCAGCACCCTTACCCTTCTAAACCGGAACACAGTAATGCTGACATTATTGCTTGGAAATAGGTAAGAAGATCTACTGCTACTTTATTTCATAGGCAAAGCAAACTACACTTGAAATCGTTATATTGATTAAACTCTACTGCTCATTCGTAGTGTAGATTCCCCTGAGAAAAATGAGCAAGAAACTGTAGGGGTTGTTCTTTCTCCATTGACTGCCTCCATGGCCGAGAATCGGGAATCAAACCCGAACTTTGTTTTTATCTCGTTTGTCGCGCAAAATGTTTACGTTGATAAAATTACTGTGCAGAAATGTCAAAACGTTTTAAAATCTGGTGGGACCCATGTTTGGCACTGCGATATTCTTTTGCAACCATTGGTTACGGCGCTCGCGATACGACAAAAATGTGTTATCACGGTGCTCGCCATGTTAGCCATTGTGATACAATTTTAAAGTGGCGGTTTTATCCTCGAATTTGGTAGCTAATTGTGGATATCATAGCTTTATCGCGGCGACATGCTACGGGGGCTGTTTTTAAGTCGTTTAATTTTATTGTTATAGAGGTAGTACCAGTTTTATTTGATTTCGGTTTACCTATCATAAGTCTGCCTCCGGAGCCGAACGGTTGCCATGCTGGTCTGCCACGCGTAGGTCCCGGGTTCGACTCCCGGGCCGGGAGAAATATTTGTATAATCTACATTTATTTCTCTCGTGAGTTTGAGTGTCATTTATGGTTATCTATGTGTGTGTCCATGGCACCCGTGATATCGAGTTTCGCTAGTGCGGGGCTATGCGTGCGAAGGGTGGCTGGGAGGTGGAGTATATTCTTCAAATTTAAACGGACCAATATTGAGGTACGCCCTATCCAACACAAAAAGAATCATCAAAATGGGTTCACAATTGCGAAGCCCAGGAAGTGACGTCACGAAGCCCTAAAAAAACGCCCTTGCTCGTGACATCAAATAGCTTAACTACCAACACTAAGACGCGATGCGTCCTTTAACATCTATTTTTAGCTTAATAAATAAAGCCTTAACTTCAGGGTGACTTTTCTTAATCTAACCTAAACTGATAGATCTAAAAATAGCATTGTATCTTTTAAACTAGTACAGAGCAAAAAGAAATCGCAATTCATCTACAATTATACAGTACTCAATTCTGCTTTCCGAAACATAACTAAAAAAACGTATTGTTGAACTGAAGCTGAATCCAGATATCATGGGTTTAATCCCATCAGAAGCACTAAAACCGATCCCCTGGGGGATCCGTTTTATTTTAAATTATTTTCTATTCCCATCGGATCCCCAATGCAGGGGATCAAGAATAAATATTAATATTTTATACTCACCTCATACCGTGGTACTTACAAGTTTATTTTTGGTAGGTACTGTGGTATAGTCAACAAGAAAATATATTTGATGAGTTGATTTGTCCTATATTTTATTTAGTTTACTAGAAATGAACAACATATACTTTGATTTTAAACTTCTTTTTCTTGATTGTACTTGCCTTACAAATACATACAGCGAGGGGATCCGTTAGGAGTTGCAAAAATATAGAGGGAATCAGATGCAATTTAAAATTGGCGGTGGATCAGTTTTGGGTATCAGATAGGAATAACCCATATTATGTTAATAACTGAATTTCGCTCGACATAGTAATGTATTTAAAATAATTGACTATAGCCCCGAAATAAGTCCCGTTCAGTGTTCTAGAAGTATTTTATAGATATATTTCAAAGAGGAAAAGAACACCATTGAAATTTATATTAAATGATTGATATAGTTCTACTATTTATGTACTATATATCTGTGGATAAACTGAGACTACTGCTCTATACTTTAATAGCACACATTTTCAAATGGTGGTTCCAAAAAAGTTCGATTGCTGGTACACATTAGAGTATTCGGAAAGCATGGATTCTCACTTCTCTCGCCTGTCTTAACACTTGTCTCGCCTACCTAACAAAATGGCGCAATAATATTTTGGAGCACAATGTTTTTTTTACTGACGGCCTCCGTGGCCGAGTGGTTTTCACACTGGTTTTCATGGTGTTACCATCTCTGAAGTCCCGGGTTCGATCCCCTAAGGGTCAGTGTGGAAACTAACTTTTCCATATTGTCTCGGGTCTGGGTGTTTGTGGTACCGTCGTAGTTTCCGATTTCCATAACACAAGTGCTTTAGCTACAGGTTACTTTTCTCTCATTTCGATGGATTTTTATTTATTTGAATAAGCATTCTACAATATTATCATAAGTATTTTTTAATATTAATCGGTCTAATTGCTCAAGATACACAGCCCCGTTTGTATGTACCGTTCATACATAGCTTTTGCTATTGACATAACCTTTACGATCGCCAAGATAACAATGTAACATCCAACAATAAGATTGTATTATAAAAGTGTGATACACTTTTTTTTCTTTGTGTTACTCTGAGTTTTAAATCGCAATGATCTGAAGGGCACAGCCACTGCGCCCGTCACCCTGAAGCATAAGTTGAGAAGTCCTATGTGCCTGTTATTTACCTAGCATCCTTTCCCTTCAAAACCAGAAAGCAGTAATGCTCACACTACTGCTTGGAGGCATAAATACTGCCACCTTGTACTTCCCTGGACGAGGAGCTCTTCGGCTACTAAATTCATCAACAATTCTGGTACAAAATATAACTCTTGCTTTAATCTGAAAACAGTCAGTTGTAGTATATACGGTCCTAACAAATATGGAAAGATTTTTATTCTAAGACCATTTGTACGATTGGATCCAAAGGGTCAACGTCAACGATGTTAGACTATGATTATCTACATTGGCGTCTCTCAGGGTTCGATTGTAGTTCCACTTTCTGTACTTAGATTGTAGTAATGACTCCCACAAGATTCAATTCTGAGTCCATATCTGTTCTTAACCTTTTATAACTCCGTAGAAGGTATAGAAATTGAGATAGTAATATATTATTTTTGTGATGACACATCTTTATTATTTAAGTTATAAGGCTCCAATATTTTTATGGCGATGTGAACAATATTATTTAAAAGAATAAGTTTACAGTTAACAACCCGTGATTGTTCTAAGTCTCTATACCCTTTAATATAGAGAATATCACAGCTCTTATACTATAGAAATAGGTAGGTCCGTGGCACCTCCCTTAGCGGCCCTATATAGAGAGACCCTACCGGAGGCCTCCGCTAAATCTCCATGAAGACTTATAAAGTATAGCATTGGGCGTATAAACCATTCAGGTAATGCGCTAAACTATGACCTTATATCCTCTCCCTAGAGTATACCTGTACCCGACAGTGGAACATATATGTATTAACATAATTATTAGGAACTTTTAAACACATGATAAACTAAATAATATTACATAATTTTATTACGAATAAATGAGAATATCAAATATTGTTAAAATGATATCCTCACGAGTAACAAAATTTATAATAACTCAGATAATAACGATGACCTCAGCAACGCAACAGTTAGCTCTATAGGCGTGTGTCTGATCCCCGGAATAAAGAATTGACAATCGGATTTTTTTCTAAATTGTTTCTGGTCCCATTGTTTTGGGTACTGCTCCGGAATTAATTTTCTTGGTCACACAGTACCGCAAATTCCCTAATTTGTTACCAGGCAATTGGTTGTTATCTGGTACATTATTATTTATAAAGTTACGACGCGGTGATTAAGAAACAGAAATCTTTTACTATGGCCACCATTTCAAAGCGCACAGTATTTTCAGTTGTTCCAAACATATTTTCGTAAGTGACAGGTAAAGAACCTTAGTGCCAAATAGTAATTCTTTACTACAAAGCACAGTAAAGAGAATGAAGCTATTAATTAGGCATTTATAAAGTAAAGTCAAATAAACTACAACAAGATTGATTGAAAATTGAATACTACATGTATGGAAAGACGACATGGCTCCAGATTCCACACAAATTTGATTCAAAGTGTATTCCATAGCATTTAAGTTTATTTGAAAAGAACAATCTCTAGAGTTTCTTGTTCGTTCTTCTCAGGGAAGTCAGCGTAGCTTAAATGTGACGTTTTCAAGTTTAAATTTATTTTACCTATGGGATAAACGATTCTTTGACTTTGACTAGGACTTAATCTCTTTTGCCATGGCGTGATTTTTAGCATCCTAAAGCAATGTTTGTAAAAACATCTAAATTCCGAAACATGGTCATAAGGTCCTTTACCTAGATAGATGGAGATAGATTTTGGGACGGGTAAAATCCCACCTGATTTTGAGCGATGATGTTATGTGTTTGTATAAGAAATGGCTACTTACTCTTAGATGCATTTGCGCACTACATTCGTTCCTAATCCAAGACAATACAAATCTAGAAAAATCGGATCCACTTCGGATGTCGCTAAGTCAGATTCAAATTACAAATATCGCTGTGACATTTCGGACTGTCATTTCTCGGATTCGGAACCTTGAATAGCCCGAAATTGTAATTTTTCGGAAACACTTCTCATCGTATCGATAGCATACTGCAACAGAATTTATTTATTGCCCATAGAAATCTTAGTAGTGGGGCTCCTTGTGAAAGAGTTCGTCTGGGGAAGTACTGCCGCCTTACCTATTTCTTCCGAAAAGCAGTAATGTAAAGTTGCGTTCCGGTTTTAAAAGGTGCTGGTGAAATTGCAGGCACATGGGACTTGTCAACTTATGTGTCAGAGTGACGGGCGCAGTGGTGGTGCCCCTCAACTCTTTGCGATTTAGAGCTCTGAGTGGCACTGCAACTGTTATGGACAGGCGTATTGCTTACCATCAAGCGCACGACTTGTTCGTCCCGTCACTTGATATTATAAAAAAAATAATAAGGATAAGGTACAGGTAAAGTAAAGGCGTAAAGGTTGTAACAAAATAAAAAGACATAAGCCAAGTACAATCGTATAAAAACACTCCCTACTGAGATTAGATACAACCAGTATCAGGTTAAAAAAGATACTTACCCCAAAGGCCTGTATTTTCTTTACTCTTTATTATAATTTATCTAGAAATACTATGCTTATAAGCAGTTCGGTTATACGATTTTTGACGGTATAACTGGTCAGAGGTTTACGTGCAGTCGAGCACGTGAGCTCGCTTCGGAATTTTAGTAGAGAGTGGCCACGGAAAGAAGAAAAGTAGGAGTGACAAAGAAAGGCAATTCCTTCGATCCGGCCGGATTTGAACCGACGTCTTCTATCATACCGTGTCACGGAACGAACCAGCGACCTCACGAAATTTTCTATGTGCTTGCGTCGTATCTTTGTATTTGGTTTTTCAACAACTTTTTAGACGTAGCGCAATCTATGAGAAATCTATGATATTTCGTCGCCCAGTTTTCACCTTTACAGCTACCAGTCCCGGCTAGAGATGTCGCTATTCATTGTATTTAAAATAAAAAAAAATCCTTTGCAAAAAAAAAGGAAACAATAATTCGTGAGGTCTCCTAATACGTTCCGTAGCTTTTGGTATAGCGTATATTTCCGTTGGTATGGCATCTGGCACGGTATGAATCCGGCCAAATCGAAGGAATTTTTTCTGAAAACTAGCGGGGTAATTTCACATAAAAAATAAATATTTGAATATCAATTCAATAAAAGTTCAAAAGAAAGGGAATTTAAGAACGATTCAAAATTGTGTGATAAAAGGGTGGGATGACGATGAAAGCAGTCGCATCGTGACAGACGTATCGCTTACCACCAGGTGCACGACTTATTCTTCCGGTCACTGGTTATCATAAAAAATCTACTTTTATGCCAAAAGACAAAATAATATAGATAACAAAACGAAATTTTGAAATCGGTGTGAATTGCTTTGTCCTCTGGTCATATTTCAATTCTTGAATATATTTCGCTGAGGGCCCGAATGTATCGATCGTGTATGGATAATAAAAATCGAAAAATGATTTACGTGACCAAGTTCCTGGACACCCCGGGCAACGTGAAACATTTTTGTACTTCCTAATTTGATATTCAAAAACAGATATCGGTGATCCTTGTTCCAGCTTATCATACATCTTTTGTAACGCTGAACTAAGTTTTGTAAACCCACAGCGTACGTCTAGGCAGTTTTCTTATTTAGGGCGATTTCAAATTACATGTTTATAGGTGTGACGCTGCAGAAGAGAATTGTAACTTTTTTATTGAAATCGGTTACCGGAAAGTGCGCGAAACCGAAGTCATCCCCTAGTTTGCCACTCTTAGAGATTGGAATATTTCCTTCAAATGGGACCTACTACACTAACACTAAGGTACCCTCTTTCCAACAAAAAAAGAATAATTGAAATCGGTTCACAAATGCCTGAGTCATTGCATAACATATACACAAAAATGACAGACGAATAGAGTACCTCCTGTTTTGAAGTCTGTGAAAAAGAGAAAATCATAAACATTAACCGTGTGCAAAATCTAAATTATTATTTTTTAATTTATCGATTGTTACGATGTTTCACCACGATGATATTCAATTATTTTTAGTGAAATTACTCCACTAGTTTGTTTAATTATTATACAAAGAGCGAACACTTTGAAAAAATTCCTTCTATCCGGGTGGATTCAAACCAAAGCCTTCCAGCAAACCTTGGCAGACGCTATTCCAACTAAGCCACGGAACAAACCAGCGGACCTTAGTTTATGCTTGTTGCATATCTTTGTTTCTGCTTTTTAACGACTTTATTGCCTCCTCTCTCTGTCGAAAGTACTAGATACTACTAATAGCATTATAGCTGCTATAGCTCACGGTTGCTACTCGTCCACACTGCTACATGGGATCTCAGTTATTAATAAGTAATTGTATTTATTGTGTATAATAATTTGGTAAAACTATTTAAATCTAATTTATTTATTTTTTTGTATAAAATGTAAGTGCGCATTTGACCTCCTTCTCACAATGACAATGAGGTCGACGATGGAGCATGTACACCTTAATAATGTCCATTCACTCTCGCTTTGAAAAGGCCTAAGTTATAACGTTCAGGGAACAAGTCTGCAGGCAGGGAATGCCATTCCGTGTCACTCCAATGCTTCGTGCGAATCTTTGGAGTACCTGTCCACAAAATAGAGATGTAACCTAAGCCTAGGTCTGGTCCCTCGGTGATGGAAAGGGCAAGGTGAAATTAAATCGTGTAATTCCATCGCATACTCTCCGTGATATATCCTGTAAAATACCGATAAACAGACAACTTACGACGGTGTTCAAGGTTCTGTAGCTTCGCCTTCACCAATTCCGAGTCACCTATATGCCTCTTGACACAGTTGTTAATTGAATCCAAGGTGGCTAATTGGTATATAGCAGAGCCATCCCAAAGGTGGTAGCAGTACTCCGTACACATCCGGATTTGTGCTTGGTACAGCTGGAGCAACTGTCCCGGGGTAGTCCCTATCTACTGATCCGAGAAATAAGGTTTTCCGGAGAGACTACGGGGTCGATGTTAAGACCAGGGCACAGCGTCAGTAATACGCCTGTCTCTGGCGGACCCGGCCTTGAGTAAGGAGTCGCTGGGTTTTGTGGCTAGCTGCAGAGATGGACATGTTTTTCTGCCCCGGTTTTGAATGTTTCCGGGGCGTCTGTCTCGTGAGCAGCTAGCGTGTCTTAGTAGCGGTCTAGTTGAGGGCCTGAAGCGAGGAGACGCGCGGGGGCACATGAGTTGCCCTTTAAGTTGGAAGCTATGTCCGAATATTGCCACAGGACAATGCGACTGGCATCTCCGGCACTAGCCTGGAGAGCTAGAATAAGCTAGATATCCTCCGGTCCCTCCAACCGCTTAGGTTTTGGGAACTGGAGAGACGTCGTGTTTCGTAGTCGGGAAGTGAGCATACCTTACAACTCCGCAACCAATGAGATTTGGTAGTGGACTCAGAGTCGACGGCTTAGCGGTGGCAACTGCTAGTTGTGCAATGCGCAACGGGAAGTGAGCGTCCCAACAACTACGGTACCTATCTGGAAAATAGGGTGGGTACTGTACGTGCACCCAGGGCGGCTCAGCCGAGGCACTAGCCTCTCGAAGAACCGGGTGAAATCAAGTAACTAGCTAATCTGGGGTCAGAACCTGAACTTATAGGATCTTGTGCGCGCACAGGTTATAGTACCCTTCTCGTATGCCCTCAGGGTAGGTAGGGAGGGTCACTATAATCAAAACTAACGTAGAAAGATATGGAGCTTGTACCGGTGGGAAGTAACGCCTAACACTGGAAAGGATGGTAAGCTTCCTTGCTACATTTTTGGTCATGGATTCAATATATCTGCCGAAGTTCAAATTGCACGACAGATCCAATCCAAGTAACTGGAGACGGTCGACTATCGGTATGGCTATATCACGAAAAGTAGGAACTCAAAGGAGTTCGCGGAGAATAGACACGCCTGAGTTTTGGTAGCGGTAAATTTGACAAGATTTTTGTCATCTATGGATTTGTTGTCTGAAATAAATACTTATTATGGGTATCCATTTCAGACTCTCGCCTCTCCCTAAAAGATGATTATTATAATTAAAATGCAACATAGGACATATACATTCATTACAATGTCACAAATACAATACAAAAAGAAAAAATGTAATGAAACTAAGAAGAAGTAGAATGAAGAAATAAAACAAACAAAGTAAGTTTAACACGCAATAAAAACATAAACACGTTTACTGCGATGTGCACTGCTGCGTAGCTAATGAATCTCAGAGCCATTAGGGTGAGGCCAGATGAGCGTAATTTTGTGAGTTGTGAGTCGCGTTTTTTGAATCGCAAACTGTGTGACTCAAAATTTCAGCGTTCAACTGAAATTCGGTTGGGTCGTCAGACGAACATATTTCGTTCAGTCGCTTTTAAGCGTTTACTTGTACGAGGTGTTTAAATCTTATAGTGTAATGGGGCAAGAAACTTGTGTCACGCACATCCAATACCAATTATTATCAGTAGAACTCCTTGTGAAAGAGTTTGTCCAGGAAAGTATTGCCACTTTACCTATTTCTGCAGCATTTCTGTCAGCATTTCTGTCTGTGTTCCGGTTTTGAAGTGTAAGGGCGCGTTCAAAGTAGCCGCTGTTAGAAACGCTGCAGCCGCACAGCGGCCGCGCGAATGTTACTTTTCATACAATTTCTAGAAACGCTGCAATCGCGCGGCCGCGCGTCAGTCGCGCTGCAGTCACGCTCGGGTGCAGTCACGATTAGTGAGGTGTACAATGGATGAAAATCGAATTAAAAAATTTATAGAGAAAGTAAAACAACTCCCTGCAATATGGAATGGTGTTCCCGAATTTTTTACTCACCTCAGCGTAATTATAAGTCGTTCTTCTGTACAAATAGTGCTTCCGAATATGGTTTCTTGTCGTTGACTATGGCCTTCCAAGAGCTGAAGTAATTCCATAAACATGGTTCTATTCATTCCAATGTCATTTTCGAATTTTTTGTCGTCATATTTCTGAACCTTGTAGTCATTTTGACAAAATAAAGGTAACGGACAGATTTTAATACGTTCTGGTATTCTTTTTTCTTATGTTTCTGCGTCAGAATCCATCGCGTAACTGAGTCTAAAGATAAAACATTTGTGCTGGTGAAATTACAGGCACATGAGACTTGTCAACTTATGTATCAAGGTGAAGGGAGCAGTGGCAGTACCCCTCAGATCTTTGCGATTTAGAGCTCTGAGTGGCACTGCTACGGTTATGGGCAGGCGTGTTACCATCAGACAAAAAAAAGCGAAAGTGACCGCTCCCCTCACCCCTTCCTCCACCCACTCCAGCACGTCGCAAGCTGTGTCCAAATCCAGCAGACAACTCATTTTGCGTCATCGTGTGGCATAAACCGGACTTTTATACGAAACTGAATGCAGCATATATTACGCAACTCACAAAATTACGTGCGCCTGACCTCACCCTTATTTACCAAAACAGAGAGTGCAGGATCTATGTTTCAGCACGCAATGGTCTTCGTTAACTAATCAATAGCGTAGTGGTATCAAAGTAGCGAATATACTGATTGTAAAAAAAATAATGTTAATATACAACCGCAGTAATAACTCTAGAGAATAATTGACATAATGATCAGTACAGAGTATTAAAAAAACCGACCTCAAAAGTACGTGGAATTACGTCTATTTGCTAAGTTTTATTGAAATATCCCCTAGTTCGCCACTATACAGGACTTGACACTGGAGATAATAAAAATCGGTTCTCACTACTCAAAGTATATTGAGAGAAAAACGTCTTGAATTGGAGAAACAGCAAAATCAACCATTAAAGTAATTGCTCCTAAATTAAAGTTAGGTGCTATTTATAAAAATGAATCTTAATGCGTGAACAGCAACCCTTCGAGGTGGATGATTTTCTTCAAAATAAAATGGGATCACTATGGAAGTACCCCCTGTCCAACAAAAAAAGAATTATGAAAATCGGTTCACAAATACCGGAGTTATCGCGTAACATATATATCCAAAAAAATATATACAGACGAATTGAGAACCTCCTCCTTTTTTGAAATCGGTTAACAATTATTTAGCTTTTATTTCAAAAACGATAGTGGCAGGTACCGTCATAAGTAGCAGTAGAGCTCCTTGTGAAAGAGTCCGTCCAAAGAAGTACTGCCACCTTACCTATTTCTACCGCCAAGCAGCACTGTAAGGAGAATTATTGCGTTCCGGTACTGAAGGGTAAGAGGCTGGTTAAATTACAGTCACAGGGTTTTGTCAGCTTATGTTTGGGCACAGCCACACGTAGCCATGTCTAAAGGATTCTGATGATTTTAATGCCATCATGCGAAAGAAAACTAGTAGATCCGATTGAACTCAAACCAGCGCCCTTGCCATAACGTGGCTGAATTCAATCACGATATATTAATAATTATAGTCGAAGTATTTTCACAAAAAAAATGTCATGCATGTAAAAAACATATACAACCAATTAAAAAGTGATATAAATAATGTTAAATTTATTACCATTCGTAAGACAGATTCCCCTTTCCTATATCTATGGATTCCCCCGAGAAGAATTAGTGAGAAATTGTAACGGGTGCTAGAATTTTCTTTGTAAATAGGTATTTGTTCACATTTATCATTTGCAATATTATAGATAGAAACTACTTGCAAGTGCTAAACGGCCCACAGCGGATTTTTTTAAGCACCCAGAAGCTGTAAGAAGCTGCTGTCGCTACAAATCTTTTTTATATTCTATATTTTATAATATAGTCTTTTTAAGCTTAGTTTCATATTTAAATTCTAAATTTAAATGTGATTGTTTTTGGCGCCTTTTCTTCACTTTTTTTTGCTGTTTAGCTTTGATAGCTATGTGCTTTCATATAAAAATTAGTAAGCTGTAAGTATACCTTCCTCACTCGTTGTTGGCACTTTAGGCTGCCTTTCCACCAGAGTTGTGCGAGGTAGCGAGGCGGTGCGATGATATGTAGCGGCGCTGTGAAACGGTGTGATATTTTCCACCAAAGACGACGTAGCCAGGCGGTGAGAGGTACGGGCACGGGCGGGGTACGGTGTGGTGGGGCGAGCGGTGGCGACGTGTCAATGTCAGTTAGTGTCATACTTTCAGGAGCTCTAGTTTCGTACACCGTTTTGCACACATTCGTCGCCCGCATCCCTCGCACACATCTCTCGCTGTTTTGCATGTACAAATACTTAGCTCCGCTAACCCTTTTTCCACCGGACCCGCGCTAAGCGAGGCTAGGAAAATAAAGTTATCCCATTGGTAGATTTTTTCCCGTCTCGCTACGTCGCACATCTCTGGTGGAAAGGTAACGTTAACCCATTGATACAGTCCGCTAAAAACCTTCTGCGTAAAATTTTTGTTTTTACTGGTTTTAAACGTCGTAAATGGCAAATTAGAATATGAAACGGATTTTTTTATTCTTGAAGTGTATGCATTGATTTTCGAATTGTGACTTTGTGTCATGAATAGCTTATTAGTTTATTTTTTTATTAAAATTACATTGATGCTATGATCCCAGTTTATGTATGTTAAGAGTCTATACTACCTCAAATGGCTTTGGTAACGAGCGATTCGTTCTGTGTACCGTCTAGGCTCTCGGGTTTCTCTCAGAGAAAAGTTTAAGGAGACTGGTATCATGACTGTGGCATCACAGTACATTTACTCAAATATTTTATATGCCCGTAAAAATATACATAATTTCAATAAGAAAGAAGATATCCATAATATTAACCTTAGAGCTAAGTCCAAACTCATGGTACCACGATTTCGATTAACCAAGGTAAACAACTCTTTTATAGGGAACTGCATACGTTTTTACAATAAGATTCCGGAGCATATATCAAGTTTATCATTTCCTAAGTTTTAAAAATATTTCGATCGAAAAATCATATTACAAAATTGAAGACTACGTGTTAGATAAAGATGTATGGAAAGACGACATCGCTCCAGAATCCACACAAATTTGATTCAAAGTGTATTCCATAGCATTTAAGTTTATTTGAAAAGAGCAATCCCTAGAGTTTCTTGCTCCTTCTTCTCAGGGATGTCAGCGTAGTGAACGAGCAGTAGCTTAAATGTGACGATTTCAAGTGTAAATTTATTTTACCTATGGAATAAATAATCTTTGACTTTGACTTTGACTTTGGTTGATTCCACATAACAGCGAAACTGTTGAATCAATCATTTTGGAAAAAATATATACTAAAATTGAAGATATTCACGGGCATGTGTGTGAAAACACTATTCCTAAACATTTACACTATAGATAAAAACACAAACTTACCTGCCTGGAAATTTCATAAGAAAACCGCACCGTATTCAATAGGTACTTTACATACACCAATGATTTCTTTTTATATCAACTGAACAATTGACCACGTATACTATACGATATACATTTTTCAAATAGCTTTGATTTCGTTTGTAAAAAAATTAGTTCTGAAATGAAGCCAGCGTCCTGTGTCCCTGCCGTTCGACCCATGCAAAAAGAAACGATATTTGTACGGGAAAATTTTTAATTCAAGATGAGTTAGTAGCCACTGTTAATAACTTTGATCAGCGAAGGTTCCGTGATACAGACCTAGGCAATATTAATCTGTTATTATCCTTTTTAACCGACTTCAAAAAAAGGAGGAGGTTATAAGTTCGGCTGTATGTATGTTTCCAGATATCTCCGTCAATTGTGGACCGATTTTGGAAATTCTTTTTTTGTTTGAAAGGATGTACTCTAGTGGTGGTCCTATTGTCACCAAGTCAGAATGTGATGAGGGGATC
>NW_020653743.1:2251881-2275036 GCF_003589595.1 Hyposmocoma kahamanoa | reverse complement strand
TTTGTTTCACTATAGTTTTAAACCTCGTGAAAGGCAAATTTTGTATAACAACCGGAATCTTGTTATAGAAGCGTATACATTGCCCCTTATATGATTTTTTGACTCTGTGAAGACGACTATCAAGAAAAGCTAGTTTATTTCTATTCCTCGTATTAATGTTATGTCTGTCACTATTTTTCACAAATGAATTACTATTCCTTTTAACATAAATTACATTTTCATAAATGTACTGTGAGGCTAGTGTAAGAATGTTAATTTCCTTAAACTTATCTCTCAAAGTTACTTTGGGGCCCAGATTGTAAATTGCCCTAACTGCACGTTTCTGCAGGACAAAGATTCTATTGATATCGGCGGCATTACCCCAAAGCAAAATGCCGTATGTCATTAGACTGTGAAAGTAGCTGAAGTAAACCAATCTAGCGGTTTCGACGTCTGAAAGCTTCCTTATTTTTTTAATCGCGTACACTGCAGAGCCGAGCCGTTTTGATAACTTACTTATATGGGGACCCCATTGCAATTTAGCATCTAACGTTATACCTAGAAATACAACTGTATCCACAAGATTCAATTTTTCGTTTCTAACTACAATGTTTGTAACCCTCTCTCTAACATTGGGTAATGTAAATTTCACACAATTTGATTTTTTCTCATTAAGAAGTAGGTTATTAACAGCAAACCAATCTTTAGATATAGCATTGTTCACATCGTCGTAGGAACATTGGTGCCTTTTAACTTTAAATAATAAGGAAGTATCATCAGCAAACAATACTATCTCATGTTTTATACCCTCCATAATTCTAGGTAAGTCATTAATATAAACTAAAAACAAAAATGGGCCTAGAATTGAGGGACACCCATGCTTATTGCAGATCCTGACGATCTCGTACCGTTAACATCGACCCTCTGTACCCTACCACGCAAATACGATTTAAGAAGGTCGAGATCACGTCCCGCCACACCATAATGGCGAAGTTTCCTGATCAGTGTATCATGATGCACACAATTAAAACAAAAAAAGCTTTGGAAAGGTCACAGAATACACCAATAGCATCATGTGAGACTTCCCATGCATCAAATAAATGATTAATCAACTCGACACCAGCGTCGGTTGTAGAGCGACCCCGAGTGAAACCAAATTGTTTAGGAGACATTAAGTTATTACTATAAAAATGTGCACACATCTGATTTAGAATAATTTTTTCAAATATTTTACTGAGAGTTGGTAGTATTGATATAGGTCTGAAATTGGTGGGGTCAGAAATACTACCAGATTTGAAAAGTGGAATAACTTTACTTTGCTTCATGAGGTCAGGAAAGACACCATCATCAACACATTTATTAAAGACACAGGCTAAATAAGGCGCAATACAATCAACTATAGAACTAATTACTCTGACTGAAAGACCATCAAGATCAGCAGTATTTTTTATGTTTATAGACTTAAAGGCTTTAACAATATCGTTTGGAAATACATGACGGAACCTTAAATTAGTGATACTAACTGCATTATTTTCTTTTAGTAAGGATTCAGCGGCGGTGGGAGATGAATTTAACGACTTAGTAGACAAAATTGGAATGTCAGTAAAAAAATTTTCAAATATTTTAGCAACTTCTGCGTCTGTGTTTACAATGTTGTCATTAAATCTTAGTTGAAAATCTAAGTTACGAGGTTTGACCTTTCCAGTTTCGCTGTTTATAATATTCCAAGTCGTTTTTACAACATTCGCGCTGCTTTTTATTTTATTATTTATAAACATTGCTTTAGCTGCAACACAAACACGTTTAAATCTTCTAATAAGTTAACATTGAAGTCACCACAAACAGCACTATATTTATTTGGATTATTTAATTTGCCTAAAACTTCATCCAATCTTTTTTCAAATAGTTCGTAAGATGACCCCCTCATTCATCTGTACACGCTTAATAAAACAAGCCATTCAAGCGCTATGCAGGATATCTCTATAGTCCGCTCAATAGATAGGCTCACAATATCTGTACGTTCTTTAAATTTTAAATTATTTTTAATAAGAATTAAAGAGCCACCATGAATAGCTTTTTCTCTGCTGAACGAACTAGCCACCTGGTGATTGTTGAAGCTAAACATGAACTGATGTTTTGATAGAAAGTAGTGTTCAGTAATACACAGAATATCAATATTATTACAGTTAATAAATAATTCTATTTCTAACTCTTTGCCTTTCATGCCTTGAATATTTTGATGCACCAGGTTTATATACAATTTATTTTATTTCTGTGTGTTTTAGGTTGGTTTTTTACTGTCATTGTGTTGCAAGAGTATCTCTCCGTTGTCTTATTAATTAATTTAAATAATTAGAAGTTGAATTATTTTCAACAGAATGATTATTGTCAGTAAACTGACCGATGTCAACGGACTGCTCAATAGAAGCAGCCGGTCTGGTAGCCAATGATTTGGCTGAATTATTAATATAATATGATAGCAACTCTGCTGTCTGTCTCCTAAAATAACTAGTAACGTAAGTAAGTAGCTTTGGTTGGAGATGACTTCATCCCAACAGTAATTATTAACTTAAACACTTAGCTTGAATTTTAGCTAAGGCTAGCTTACTAAACGGTTCGAAGACGAAGCTCCCATAGTCAAAATGACTTCTAATATTGGCATTATATTAATAGTGGTTTCTGACTATAATGAGATGAGATGAGAGCCCCACCCTACGCCTGACAGAGCCCAGATAATATTGATATTTTTTTCCACCTTTTGACATGCACATTTTAAATGATGGATACCTGATAGCTTGGAATCAAGAATTACGCCCAAAAATTTTACCTCATCCTTTTTTAATCATGACAGATTGATAGTGCTACTACTACTGAACTGCCTCCGTGGCCGAACGGTTACCATGCCGGACTGCCACGCAGAGGTCCCAGGTTCGATTCCCGGGCCGGGAGAAATATTTGTATGGCCTACATTTATTTCTCTCGTGAGTTTGGGTGTAATTTGTGGTTGTCTATGTGTGTGTCCATGGCACCCGCGACACAGGGTTTCCCTAGTGCGGGGTTATGTTGAGTGTGAGCGTTATTATTATTATTATTATAGTCGAAGTGGATGTGTAGATCTGGAGCATACCTTTTGCGAGAAAAAATTACAGCATTACTCTTTTCTGCTGACAGGGAGAGGCCGTGGTCGATTTTGTTGTTGTTCAGTGAATTCATACGACACCCGGTTTCTTAGCTTTTTTTGTCATTTCAATTTGACGCGAATGAATCAATACCGTTGTATCACTTACGTTGAAGGCTGCTGCTATTAGAACTTGGTTTAAGATGAATCTGCTTCCATTATGGCTTCCAATTCATCGTTATCGACTTTCGTCTCCGTTAACCACGGGGCTCATTGTTGAGATCAAAATTTCCAGAACGGAAGTGATCAAACCGAAAACGCACTGTGCGCTTACGTACGCTACCCGGTCCATATATATCGTTGATATTGTACGGTGCGTTGGTGCCACGACAGAACTTGTATTCGAAAAAAACACGCAATTTAGATTTTTCCGTGGTCACAGAAACAGCCAAATAAAAACATCGAACGGTAGAAAAACAAATTAGCAACTGATTTTTTAAAAGAATTATAGCTATATAATTCACTATAATTTGAAAATGAAACTCTTAAGTAAAATTAAAGATATATAACTATATATATATAACTTCCAACTTTCCAGTATTTGCAATCGGCAATTTCATAGGTAAGGACCTAATATATGCAACGATACTTTCTTGCATTTAATCCACCGAAAATAGAAATGTTTGAATTACTACACTTATGTTATGGTTATAGAGAATGTTATCAAAGAAATATTTTAGTATGTTATTAATGAACGATGCGTTTTTTTTATTTCAGAGTTCCGTTACTGGATAATGCTGACAGACCACACTGACTGATAAGGACTGTAATTACTAACAAACTGTTAAACTCTGGTACATCGTTACATATATTTTGTGTCTCTGAGCCGATTTCATCAAGTAACTAGATCAAGACTAATAAATAATCATGAAAAATATTTTTAAGGTTCCATCACCTTATGAACAATTAGTAAATGATAACGAATCAGAAAGGCTTAATGTGCCGTCAACTAGTTTCGCTGGTGTAGGAAAGTCAACTAAGGACGAAACAGTTTGTGATGCACCGGGTAGAGAAGAAAGCCTTTACTCAACTACGACTAAAACGAAAACCAATGCGAATGTCAAAACAACAAGCGTAAATGATTATAACATTGACAATAAACTAAGTTTAGCTTCAGGTTTTACGATCAATCATTTTGAACAATCTGGTGATGAGGCGCAGGTCAGTAAACTAATCAACACAGAACCATCGATCGCTGATGGTGGCATGAAAAATATCTTACACAATGTTAGCCACCAAATTAAGCTTTTAATGCTGTATATTGTTCGCGGCTTACAACAAAACTGTCAGTTTCAAGTAATTAAACATATCGAAGGGACGGGTAAGCTTGATGATTTATTATTCATGTATATTGATGATGCTATCATATTTTTAAATGCACAACACAAATTTAATAAAGGTTTAAAAATAACAGAAGATCAGTTATTAAGCGCAGAGGGCGTTTTTAGTATTACAAATTATTTTCATTGCTATAATCATATATTGCATGAAATAGAACTCAAAAAAGGTTTAAAAGACAGGACATTCATATTGAATAGCAACATTTGTTTTGACGATTCCGTTTTAGAAAGTTTTGAACTTATAACAGGTTCATCAAGATTATTAGATAACAAGATTTTAGACATAAGAGAGACAAAGTACTATATTGTTAAAAATAAATCTAGTTTATATGAAAAAGTAGCCGATTTGTTAACAGAGTCAGAACAACTATCGACCCGTTTCGCTTTGTCGTCTAAAAATGAAAAGGAAAAAATTAGACAAGATGAAGTTACAAAATTTCTTGACAGCGTAGTGTTCGTAGTGAACCAGCTTAATGAGACCAAACTTGGAGATATAATTGAAAAGGAAATTGATCATTATGTAGGACATACCGATAGACACTCAGAAACTTGCAAATTTAAATTATATATACAGGACTGGGTAAAGCTAAAAGAAGGTCGATGTCTGACAAACGTGGATATACAGCGACAGTTCGCCATTTGGGGACAGGAAACTTTAAACCAAATCAGAATGAATGACGTCAAAAAGTACGGATGTACTTTTGAAGAAAGCAATGAAGTGATTGTGAAGATATTAAACTTTTTAAATAATGATAAAGACACAAACGTGCTGTGTCTTTTTGATCAAGAAACGCTGTTCAGTAAAATGAAAGTGTGTCAAGTTCTTGAACATTTTGCTAGTCAAAACATTGACGAAAAATTCATATTTTGTGACATTAATGATTTAATTGAACTGGAGCATACTAAAAATTGTCTTGTGAAGGCATTTAGTTCGCAAACATATAACATACTGTATGTATCACTTCAAAACAATAATTTTCATGACATTGAGGTACTAAATCGATTGTTACAAATCATAATCCAGTTTAATCGTAGCGCTGAAAAATCAGTTTACGGGAAAAGCAACGAAATCGCTAAAAATAAACTACGTAAACGACTAATAATTAGTATTCCTGAAGAAGAAAAAACGATGTTCGTCAAAAAAATTTGCTTATATAACCTCGAAATCAAAAGCTTTGCTCTGAATGATTTTGGTAACAGTTTCAGGGCACTCGATAAAAAATCCAGGCAACTCCTTATGGAAAAAGGTCGGATAAAGCTTCACGGTAATTATGTAACAGGTTTACTTACAGAAAACGAGTTAGCCCTTTATATTCGAGATGAAATGTTGTTTAAATTTATTTCAAATGAATTAGAAATAAACGACATTTCAGTAGTCACTAATCACTATTACAACAAAGAAGTAACACAATATTATATAAACCGTTCATTATTGCCTGTAATTATACATCCCAGCATAATTTCCAGTTCTAAATTTCGCTTTGCAAGTGAAAAATATAAGGAGAAATATATAAATCG
Source organism: Hyposmocoma kahamanoa (assembly GCF_003589595.1). Taxonomy (NCBI): domain Eukaryota; kingdom Metazoa; phylum Arthropoda; class Insecta; order Lepidoptera; family Cosmopterigidae; genus Hyposmocoma; species Hyposmocoma kahamanoa. The sequence goes on along the minus strand of NW_020653743.1, from coordinate 2,269,021 downwards.
AGAAGTTATTGTTGTTTCTTCAAACAAAAAGTTATTTGAGTATTATCGTAAAACAAATATTAATGTACACTGGTTGAAGGAAACAAATCATGAATACATCTGGGTTACTTCACAAGGTACTCTCACAAATCTTCGAGGGTATGTGAAAGCGCATGATCCAGATCTTGATCTAGATTCAGATTTTTATCTAGATTCTGATTCGGATACAGATCTTTATATAGATTCAGATATTGATTCATATTCAGAAATTGATTCAGATTCTGATTCTTGTCCAGATATTAATCCAGATTCTGATTCCTATCCAGATATTAATTCAAAACGAGATTTTGACTCAAATCAACATCCATATCGTGAACATAAAAACTATATTCCAATCACAAATATCAATGACTTGATTAACGACATAGTGCTAATTAGCGCTTGTCCTGGTATGGGTAAATCAATCTTGTTATCACATATCGCAGAACAATCGAAGAAAGAAGATACTTCGTTTTTTGTTATTACAACAAACCTAGCAGATTACGTTGAACAACTCGATAACCTAAAGACGGAAATAAATATAACATTCAAACAGGCATTACACTTCGTTTTTATTACTACACAAATCGAGTCCCCGCAAATTGAAGAAAGCGATAGTGCTTTTAACCTTTTAACAGTTCAAGAAGATGGAAACGTAGCCTTTTCACCTGACGCCCGTTTTGATCACTTTAATCACTTACGTGCAATGATATTCTGTAAGTTGTACAATCAGGAGAAAATTGTGCTGTTACTTGATGGTTTTGATGAGATAGCGCCAGACTACTGTAAAACAACTTTGAAACTTTTACAGACGCTAAAACGTAGCAAGGTGCGTAAAATGTGGGTAACCACTCGTCCAAACGGCATGACAAAAGACTTAGAAAACGTTTTGGAAACTTTCGCATACACATTGAGACCTCTATCAAAACATGACCAGTTGGCACTTATCAGGAGTTTCTGGCAAGATAAGATCATACTACAAAACGAAAATAACGAAATACTGCCACCTGAGGAGGGCCTTTTGAACTCGGTAAATATGAGTAATTTAACTGCTTTACACGCTGAAACAAACCAGAACCCAAATGAGAGAACACTGAGTTTCATGAGTGTGCCATTGCATTGTTATATGTTGGCTGAAGTATGGACCAATGATTTCATAAAGTGTTGTTTGCAAAACAATGATATGACTGCCGTCTCTAATACACTTTTAACAACATTCGACTTATATTCAAAATTTTTTAATACAAAATGCGATGAACTCCTGCACAGTGAAAACTCAAAGAATTCAGAAAATAGATCACTTCAAGAGGAAAAGAAAATTGTGGAAAGCGATTATGGTAAGTTGGCTCTATTGGAGATATTTGACAAAAAGCTGCTCACAGAATTGATTCCAGACGAAGACAGGATTAAACTTCTAACTCTGATACAAAATGAAAAGTTAAAAACCGGTATTGTCACTGAAGTTGTCGACAACCAATATCGATTTGTACACAGAACTTTTGCGGAATATTTTGCAGCACATTATCTGGCTGAAATTTTATTAAGCCCTATTAATAATAAAAGAAAAGAAGCCGCTAAATTACTATTGTACAACAGTGTTACCAGTAATTCAGAATGTTATTATGTCTTGTTTACTTTCTTCAACTACATAGTTATTTCTAAGAGCAACAACAAAGATATTTTTGAAGCAGCCATATGTGGCGATATTCGTAAGCTGTCTGAAACCGAAAACCTGAACACAATGTTCGACCCTCTTAACAGGACACCGATGCATCTCGTTACTAGCAACTTATTCAAATTTTTAAATAACTTTCCAAATGCTTATCGGGAAGTAGAGACGTCGTTCACATCGGACACTAATTTCCATATTTTTATTCAGCGCCTGTGTCAGTCAATGATAGAACGTTTTGCCGACACACTATTTTCATGGACGCCTACACATTATTTGGCACTGTGTCCCTTTAAATATATTTCGGAAAAAAATTCCATTCTAATACAATATTTCAACGATGACACACAAGATACTCTTGGTCGAACACCACTGATGCTGTTAATTTTAAATAGCTCCCTCTCCGTCCGCTGGACTAGATATAGTGTACCTTACAATTTGACATGCGTCAATACTCAAGATCACTTTTTAAAAACAGCGCTACATTATGCTCTGAAAAATTTTAGGAACAAAATTGTTAATAGCTCTTATAGAAAAGAAACACGAAAGAGAAGAACTACACTAGAAACTATTGAACATCTGGAACGAAAATACAATCCCTACCCTGGGAATAAATGTATTTGTTCCGATGAAATTGATCGTATTTCATCCAGAGCTTCTGAGAAAAGGAATCATATGTTTGAAATTTCGCTTTGGCAGAAACACATAGAAGTTATTTGTTTTCTATTAAAACACGGTGCTCGTATTGACATACAAGACAATGAAGATATAACGTCTTTAGACATCATTAATTCCGTGGGTACTGAAGAAACCAAACATTTATTTGAACAATTGTCTGATTATCAAAAGCGTATAATAGATAAATATGATTGTGACGATCTTAATTTAATCCGTGTAAATTACATTGCTGAACATGTAGAAAAACATGGCTGCAATGCCTCTATCTTTGAGGTTGATGAAGTTAATACACTTGACCATGTGGATTTTGCTGCCCTTTATAATGCTGTGAAACAAAGCGTCAGTAACTGTGTAAAAAAATTTACGAATAAAATACGTCCTTGTTCGCAAACTCTGGGTGCACAAACTAAATGCCTTGTAAATAGTAACATAAAACGTCTTTTGGTGTGTACTCTGTCAAGGCAGTTGCTTCAGGATTATGACCAACCAATTTTGCCCGAATTTATAAGTAATTTATTTACCCTCTGGTTTATAGATGAAGTGCTTCCTGAGGTAGCAGAGAGTTTCATTAACAATACAGACATGCTAACACTATCCCCTAATAATGACAATCATAGAAACATTTTTATCTTCATGTTAACGAAGACTAAAACCATCGCTCAAATATTAATGTCAACATTTCCTCATTTAGTTGACGTAGTAGATGCAAGAGGAAGAACCGCTCTACACTATGCTGTTAAAAATAGAAATAAACATTGTGTCACTTCTTTAATAAAAAGCAATGCGCGTGTTGACATCATAGATAACTTAGGTAAAAAACCTGTGCACATAAACAAGTTGAGCATATTAAATTCCAGTGATAGTTACGATAGTGATATATTTGATTTCATAGAGACTTTGTCTCTTGAAATTGCTAATCCACTAGTTTTGACGATGAACCTGTATCTGATACAAACACAAATCGACGTGGACTTTATATGTTACGTACTACGTTTCAAGAGAACCATAGCACACGTTGTACTGTCGCATTACCCAGACGTCGTAAATATTAAAGATCACAAAGGGCGAACGGCCTTACATTACGCTGTAGAAGATGAAGACGTAGCAGCAGTTTGTTTCTTAATTGGTAAAAATGCCCAAGCAGACATTGCTGATAATGACGGTAAATATCCCGCGCATTTGAAAAAGGAGTACCCATTTTACCTTGCAAAGAAAAATACCAAAAGAAGCAGGAAGCAATTAAGAAACGTAAAAGAGACTTATGATGATCATAACAAAAAGATGCTTCACTTCATTAACACCCTGCCTTTCGAAGTCGCAAAGCCCCTAATCCTGACAATGGCGTTAGTTCCTCCACTTACACCGTCTGATCATGTATTGTTAACTTATATTTCTGAACATCAACTTAATACTATAGCTTCCGTTTTTTGGGCGGAATATTCTTACTTGGTGCCATTCCCTTAAGGAAAATTGACATATTTGTATACTGAAGTGATGTCTTTAATAAGGTTGTTTAAATATTACTATATACAAGTTATTGTATAAGATTTTACATACAATTTATTAGTATTAAGGACAATCACTCGCCTCTATTTAATTACAGATTACTTTCCATATAAACCATATCGTGGTTAGAAACCTGTAATACTGTGTATCTGTTCTCCTTGGCTCTAAGTCTGCTAATTTTCTTGAAACCACGGGTCATTGTAATTCCACTGAGATCATATTTAAATTATGATACTATGTTATTCTGCTAAAATCTAGTTGCAATGGCAATTGAGCCTCAATAGAGCGTCATTGATCGATCGATGTTACTCACTATAAGTACAATGGATATTACTACGCACATCTTAATTTTTATGTCGTTTAGTCAGCAATTTGATCTTTAATAACATACATTTTTATAACATAAAACTATCTTCTAAGCAAAGTTCGAATAATTTGGAGACAACGACATCGATTGCCATCGAATCGACAGAGCAGAATACCAAACAATTTCAATGGCAGCTCGATCGCTAGCCTCTGACAAGCCACTTCTCGTTAACTTTTAGCAGAACAAATGCACAACCGAGCTGATTTAAAATTAGGAGATTGGGGCCCAGGACTTCACGCTCACACAAACAAATACCAGAACATATGCTCTTTGTTACTTGGAACTGAAATGAATGGAGTCACCGTTTTAAACATCTGCATCTATTATTAGTGAAGGACGAAATTTCTGACAATTATTTCAATGCATCTGTTTTGAAACTCTAAAGTATCTGATCTAGCATTGGAACACTTAAATTGAAATTTTAACACAAGCCTTTTTTATCAGTCTAAGTTGATAATAATAAAATTACGGTAATTAGCGGTGTGAAATTTATAATTATTTGTACTTTTTATCAATCGTGTGTTGCGAGCGTCTACACTCAAGTCAATTAAAAGTTATTCGATATAAGGCAGGTCTTATTGGAAGCGGCATGAAGTTGACTCATTTCTTATGTGTATAACGCGGTGTCACAAATTATTTAATAATTATCCGGTGCGTTGGCTGTTCATAAGCTTAAATTACCTTTTGTATCGATCCACAGATAGAAATGTCTTAACAAAACTGAATAATAAGTTGGTAGGGTAGTAGTATTAGCCGTAGTCGGGGCATCTTTTCATACTTCGGTTCACACCGCGAACTACGCTAACCGAGTTAACTAAACTAACCCACCGATCCCGCTAGCTGTGTAAAATATGTCGCCCTAGCTAGCTAGCCGAACGAAGCTAGCTAACTTAGCTCACGTAGTTGCACGCAACCAACTATGCCAGCTAAACTAACTTAGCTAGCTTTGCTCACGTAGTTGCATGCAAAGGTAAGCTACGAAAATACGTAGTAGCAACATATAGTGACTATATATATTTACATAGCTACCGAGATCGTTGGGTTAGTTTAGTTAGCTCGGTTAGCTTAGTATGCGATATGAACTGCAGTATGAAAAGATGCCCCGGCTACGTGAGCTAGGCTAAATTTGCTTTGCTTCGTTGGCGGTATGGCCTACGTATTATGATAGCCAACCTCCGCTAGGAGATTTCACTCCAAGGAATATTATGTGCGTTGGAACTGCACTGTTAGAAAAAAATGTTAACATATTTTTAATGTTGACAAACCCGTTATTTGTTATTTTGCACATATGTATAATAGTTTAAAAGTACTTGTTGATTATGTAATACGTTAACTTTGATTGTAATTAAACTATTTTTTTCGAAGTTGTGAATTTTTCATTTACCAACCTAATCCAATTACGTTTGTGAGAGTTGGAATGGCGGGTGTACCTTAACGGATTTAAGAATAGGGGCTTGTCACCTTTTCCATCAAAACAAGGAAATATACTGACATACGAAGAGGCTGTATGTTGGAACCTTTGACTACCCAAATAAATCGCGGAAATTTATAAAAAAAATTACGAAAATATTTACAATTTTGATTTCGCTACAACTTCGTTATGATAGAGGTACAAATTCTTTAAGAATAAGTGCTAAATAGTACAATTTTGGTACATTTTTTTGGTATCAAATATGTCAGGATTCGTTACGATGCACACGGCCCTCTGAAGTCTCAACATATTTTGTCTTATTCCTCAGAAATTCTTAGAATAATAACGCATAGAAACCTAGTCCGCACACGCTAAGTGAGGCAAATTGAAGCGCGCCAAAAGGGCCTACACGAGTGGGCGGGCCTTCAGTGCTCAAGGTCAACTTGCACCGCGAACAGCTCAAGAATTTTAGCTAAAAATGACGAAATGTGCGGTAAATGAGTGTAAAAATACGTCAGACAAACATAAAATAGATACTAACATCACATTCCACAAGGAAGTAACGCGTTTAAACCTGTATTTTTATATAAATATTCACTAAAACCGAAAATTAACCTACTACTAAAACTAGCCTACCTACATGAATTTGATTTTTGCCTCACTTGTGACAGTTCGTTTGATATGAAACTATCATTCTATGCGTTATTATTCTAAGCAGAAACTAATCAGTAGATCTAGCTGATTTATTTTAGAGTACCTACTACGAAGATTTTATAGTTATTAACTAAGGTTATTAAATAAATACTGGTAATCCGAGGTACACCCGCCATATTGACAGTCAATACGGCGGGTGTAACTTTGATATTGCTATAACGTCGTTTTGATGGAGGTACAAATTTTTAACTGACTTCAAAAAAGGAATAGGTTCTCAATTATTCGTCTGTTTTTTTATGTATGTTACGCGATAACTCCGCCATTTGTGAACCAATTTTGATGATTTTTTTTGTTGGAAAGAAGGTACATACCTCAGATGTGGTGCCATTTAAATTTCAATAAAATATTCCACCTCTAAGGATGGCAAACTAGGGGATTAATGACTTTTGAGGTCGATTTTTTTTAACCGGAGGTTAGGTTATTAAACAGAGGTACTAAATAGTGCAAATTAAGTACATTTTTTTATACCAAATTGATCCTAGTGCAAATAAGTACATTTTTTTATACCAAATTGGTCAGGATCCGTTAAGGAACACCCGCCATTCACTCTCACTTACGTTTGTACATACGTTACACAATTGGCATAAAGTTAATTATGCTGTGTACAAAATTCGCTTCTTATTATAATATATAATATTATATTATAAATTATGTAAAATTTAGTAGCACATTTCACACGACGCGTTTTTAGGCCCATGGCGGAGACGGTTCCTCACGGTAGCTGCAGCGTCTGCGGGGTACTAGTAGAACCACACGAGGCGTGGTCGCCCAAGTGGTTCTAATTCTGCGGTCGGTTCGTCGGCTACGATCTCGAGGGTGCGTTAACTTAATTCACCTGAATTAGTTCACCTAAGTGTACACTATTAAACATAATTTTAGTAAACAATTTTATACATCTAATTCGCCTGGGTGCATTAGATAAACATAAAAGTAAACTATATTCACTCCTATATATTTAATATGGAATCTTTTTGTCAGTGGAACTCTGGCTTCACTCAAGTGCTCTGGCCACTCGGGACACTTTCAATTGTTTTTGAATAAATAACGCCCTCGATCGACGGTTCAACGGTCAAAAAAAGGTAATTTAGCTCACGTGGTTGCACGCAACCATCTACACCAGCTAAGCTAAGAAAATACGTAGTGGTTTATGGATACGTGTGGGGGTGAAGGGCGACATATTTTACATAGCTTAGCGGGATCATTGGGTTAGTTTAGTAAGGTCGGTTAGTTCGTATGAATAAATGCCCCGGCTACGTGAGCCAAGCTAGATAAGCGCTTCATTCGCGGTGTGGCCGCTCTTAAGTGTAGGTTGTCCATTTCGCACGAGTAATTTACGATAGACGCGAAGTTGACATAGTGTCTATGTGTTGGCTATTAAATTATAATTCCCTGGCAATTTTTTATTATTTAAGTATTGATATTTTTATCGTGCAATATTATTTAATATTAGAGAGAGAAATACATTTTTTTTTTTTATTCAATATCTAAATATTAATTGCCACGGAAATTAGGTAGTGAACGTTAGTCCGATAATGACCCATTTCAGAAATGCCATCGCACAATGTTAATGAAGAAAAAAAAATTAAAAAAGACAAGATTCTTTAATATTATCATATCAAAAGATTTTGGTAAATTTAACTAGTCCTTATAACGTAATTAGTAATTATATAAAATATTATATTATTTAAATACAAGCTCTTGTGAATGATATTGACACTTCGATGACTTTCTAGAATGGCGGCCCATCTCAAAAACATGTATCATAGGCACATAAGATCAGCAGGCATAGAGAAATTCGGTCGTAAGATCTGCTACTCGGTCTGTAGCAGCTGGTAAAAGCGGTAGCCCCGGTTTGGCAACAGACGCTGGTTCGAGTCCAGTAAAGTCGAAGAAATGTGTGTTTGTGCAATCTTTATTTCAATATTAATAACAAAGTAATGAAGCATTTTCACAAAAAATATATGAATATTTTGGTAGTAAAAACATCATGGTATTTGTAGCGTATGCGACCTGATATACCTACACAGTCTCGTGTTTCCATGCGTACTGGGTACACCCAGTAAGTATCACACGAGCCGTTGAAGAGTTACGTCATGCAAGACAGCCGCTGACGCGACGCCGAGCCAGTGTTTTCAGGACAGGAATAAACATGACAGTATTCAATAAAATAAATATTGCAACACCTACGAGTATCATAGTTAAAATGGTATTTTATGTCGTTGCACAATGAGATTTTTAAAAGTAACAAGTACAAGATTTTAAGACCTAGTTATGTAATGATTACATACAATACTTTTTCAACAAGTAAATAAAATAATGAAACACAACCAATATCTAAAGATTGTTCTTTAACAATCCACGACAACAAACAGACGCTACAAAACAAAAAACCAAAAAGACAGAAGGGTCCGTGGTTGGTCAAGTACCGCTTATATTTTAACCAATCAGGAGGCAGTAGAGCGTTTGGGTACCATCATATTTGATATGAATTTTTTTTATAATTATTGTTTGCCGAATGGTTACGCCTACGACTTGTTATGTAACATTTTGAGACATTAAATAAAATAATTTTCAGTTCAGTACAGAATATAGATTTTTTGTTCCGAACTAAAAAGAGCGCCTTTATGATTTAGTATAAGAATATAATTAACAGATTAAAGTACAGAAGTAGAAAAGAAACTTATGCGCGTGCAAACGAATCATAATGCGGCCCCACTAGTGTCACGTGATTATATTTATCACTGCAAACGTGACATATGTTGATAAATGTACGATTTTGGTTTGGGTCACCATTCTCAGAAAGCTTCTTGAATTTTATTTTAATTTCTTTTTGTTTGATACATAATCATACTATTGTGTCAAAAACTTACATAAAATATAAAAATTAATTCATAATTATTATAATATTCTAAAAAACTTTGATTGATTTTTTGTGAATATTGCGGGTATATATCTTTTTATATTAAACATTTTAAAATTGATACAAAATTAATGATATTACAATTTATTTGTCACTACATTTACTTAACTACAAAGAGATTTCAATTAAATATAATCTCAACAATAAGGCCACTTCTCAAATTAATACTACCTACTTCTTAAGATTCTTCTATAGTCTGTCTTTTATGAAGATGGAGTAAAATGACAGCTCATTGCGCAAAATTCCTTTTTTTTTCCCTCTAAGCGCTAAAGTGTTTCCCCCTTGCAAGAAGCTAGTGCTTGTAGTCGATAAATATTCTATCGATAATCGGTTGTATGTTGGTCACACTTATGCAATAAAAATGGCAGAACTGCTGGGCACAAAGTCATTTGATTTTTTAAAATGTTATTCTTTATAAGTTCATACACTGCATTAAGAACTACGTATTATGTCTATTAAAAATACAAAGAGGAGACATATTTATAACTTTTTCACTTTAATTCAATTTTATAGATAATGAAATCCGCCTATTCTTGTTAAAATATACATAATATGAATAAGACTTGATTTCGATCCTAGTAGGCCAACTGTCAAAATAAGAATGAAGACAATAACGCAATTAATAATCTTTAGAACGTCGTAACATTCGCAATTCCAAAATTTTTGGCAAAATTTTACCCTCCTTCACAATCTGTCGATAAAACTGTCGACAACAGCTACATAACTACTTAAAAATTTATGAAACTGGCAACTCTGAAAATGTCTTTTTACTTCGTCGCCAAAAAAGACAGACTATTAATTCACGACATTTTATACAATAGAAATACTGTTCTTCTTCTATCTCTATGATTGTTGTATTTTAGTAGCAGTAGAGCTCCTTATACAAGAATTCATCTGAGGTACTGCCACCTTACGTATATCTGCCGTCAAACAGTAATGTGAGCACTGCGCTCCTGTTTTGAAGGGTAATGGCGCTGGTGAAAATGGACTTGTCACAACAGTGGCAGTGCCCCGTCAATCCTATGCAATTTAAAGCTCTGAGTGCCACTGCAACTGTCATGGATAGGCATATCGATTACCACCAGGCGCAGGACCGTCGCTTGATATCATAAATAAATATTGTATCTAACTAATCTCTCTTACTTGAACTTATAGGTCGTGATATGCTCACGATACTCAAATTACTGCTTGGCGGCCATTGACTTACAAATAAATGGACGACGGGTCTAATACAAAAACCACGAAAAAAATGTCCCAAGTCAACCTATTCGAAATTTAAATTGTAATGTCATCGCAGTATCGCGCTGTCAGTAGAACAAATGAAGACTGTCGCGCTCTGTATACGATTTTAGCGCCTTACAAGTGCGGACACTTTTTAGCGCGGACCCGACGTCCATATAATTGTAAGTCAATGTTGGCGGCAGCAATAGTCACTTAGAATGGATCTGTCGTCCAATTTGAACTTAGAATGGATGGAAAAATTCAGCCAGGAAGCTTGGCATCCAAGTAACTTCAAACCGGAGCAGTTGCTTCAGCTGTACCAAGCACAGCGCGACATCCAACCGGGCGGCTCACCTAAGGCACTAGCCTTACAGAGAACCGAATGAAGTCCGTGCAAACGAGCTGATCCGGGGTTAGGACCTGACTTAGATGGTCCCTGTACGGGTTCGCTCGCACAGGTCATAGTGCCCTCGTCGTATACCCTAGGAGTCGGTAGGGTAGGGGGATTATAGTGTAATCAAAACTAATGGAGAAAGAAAAACTAATGTACAAGAATCTTGGATTCAGTTGAAAAGCTGCTCAAGAGGCTTATAGGCGACTCGGAAGCAGTGGATGTGAAGCCGCAAAGCCTTGAACAACGCCGTAAAGGTGTCTGCTTATCGGTATTCTCCAGGATAAATCACGGAGAATGTGCGAGGGAATTGCACGATTGAATTTTGCCGTCACCTTCGCGATCATCGAGGGACTAGACGTAGGCTGCGGTTCCACCCCATCTTGTGAATATTCCAAGGATTTGCACGAAACGCTTCGCTTTCACATTTATATGGCGAATGTTTATGAAGTGGAATTCCCTTTAAACTTGTTTCCTGAACGGTATAACTTGGGCCTTGAGCTGAGGGCTTGGCGAGAGTGAAAAGGCATTATTTAGGAGTGTATACTCCATCGTCGATTTCATTGTCACTTTCAAAATGTCAAATGTGCACTTGTTTTTAAATAAAAAAAAGTTACGGTGGCAGTACTTCCAGGGTGACACTGGAAACCAATCTTTCCGATTCAGTGTTGCCATTTACACCATATTTTTTTACTTATTATCTGTCAGTTTACCAACAATGGTAGCAATACTGCATTATGATGTGATTAAAGCCATATAATTAGTCATTTTAGGTTTTCTACTGCGTTATTACAGCGAAAACAATAGTATCTTGATCATTTACTTATAGCTACAACGCTGTAGACGTCACAGACTTCAGTCCTCTTACTAAAATCGTTGGCGAAAGATCTTTCGTAAACTCGTCTAAAACCTGCAAAGAGAATTAATAATTATTAATTGTTTAAAGCATACGTTCCCAAACTTTTTGGCTTACCGCCCACTTAGGAAAGATAATATAATTTCAACATCCACCAACCACAAACAATAATTGAAAACTATACATAATTCAGAATACGTTAAAAAAATATAACTATAAGAGAGAACTTTTGCTTCAAAAATTAAATACACTAAAAATCTATCGACTTTACCTCATCCCTATAACAAACGGCAAATGAAGTGTGACAGGAATCATCCTAATTTGCGTTTACTATACGAACCTTAAGATACTGTTCACTGATGGCCTGGTCATCTGACGTCATAGTGGGCGACAACTTCGGTGGCGGAGGCAGCTGTACGAACGTCACAGCAGTGCCTTCTTGACATCGTCTTTTGATTATATTGTTTACACTGAAACGAAGAATTTGTTACAATCACTATCTCTTTCCACTTTCTTTGGTATTTTAATATACTTTTAACATAGTGTTCAATGTAATAAGAAATGTTACATGGAACGCATATGTCTAGTGTGGTGCTAATGCCGCTAGATGGCATTAGCAATATTCTGCAGAGTCCAGTCAGTTCGAAGGGTGTTTTTGTAGCGATAATAAATTTTAGTAAATCTGTTGCTTAAATCGACCTCTCCTACGTAAAGTATCGTATGTCGAAATTGCCAAGTTTACAGGGGAGCGTTTTAAAGTTTTGAAATCTCTGAAAATAATGAACATAACACGTGACTTTAGCATTTCTCAATTTTATTCGGTAAAGCTCGTTACTCACATAGAGTGATCATCTAATAGATCATCATAGTTCATCTAACCGATATCTAGCATTCTATAATATATTGAATAGAATAGAATAGAATAGAATCCATTTATTACATAACGTCACAACACAATCCTACACAGTAAGAAATAAAAAAAATAAAAAATAAAACAAAAATAAATTAAAACTGATGTGTTTGTGAAAGTGAGGTGAGTGAATGAAGCAGTGATGCTGATCATCATCACAAGACGCTAAGAGACTATTTCACCCTCCGGTGAGTCTCCATGCGAAATAGTAACGTGTGTTTCATCGGAAAGTGATTGACATAGGTACTGTACAGTAATGAAATAGGTACTCACGTCTGCACGTAACTAAGAGGCATTCTCTGGTATATGCTGGTTGCATCGTCGCTGTCCGACGGCCATCTTGACTCCTCTAGCACAGGCCACTCCGTCACCTGCAAAAGTTCAAACAAAAAATACTGATGAGTGCATGAGTCTTCAGTAACGTTTATTTTGTGGCTTAAGAGTAAAACGTGATGAAAAAGAGGGCTTGCTGGAAGTTGTTTCGTAATTATTTTTACATAGGTAACCATTGATTTATAACTACTAATTATTTTATTGTTAAATATAGTAAATCTCTTTTTAATCTGTAACGTAAAGAAATTTGCCCAAAAGGATGCCTAAAATACAGGTACACATTTACTTAAATTAGGCAATAGGCTTTACTATGAAGAATGTATAATTTAGATTTCCTTCCTAATGCTTATTTTAACACTATAATACATTGAATTACAATTATATATAATAGCTTTATTTACATTTGTTTTACTTGTCATATTGAAATAAATTTATGTTTATCTTCATTTGTCGCTAGCGACCGCGTAAATTATATGTATACAAAATCTTACTTCTTCTTGTCACCGTTAGATGCGCTTTACAATTTGCCACACAATTTTTTTATATAACACCAAGTGACCCGAAACTTTTTATGTATGCCTTGTTCCTCATACTCATTGACTTACAATTATATGGACGTCGGGTCCGCGCTAAAAAGTGTCCGAACTTATAGGGCGTTAAAATCGTATACAGAGCGTCATTCACGCTTTAGTCTTCGTTTGTTTCTTCTGACAGCGAAGCAAGCAAAATTAGACAGTACTGCGATGACATTACAATTTAAATTCAACGTTTTAGCTTTTTCATATTCCTTTATATGTCACTACGTTTAAAAAGGTTAACTTAAGACATTTTTTACGTGGTTTTTGTATTAGACCCGTTGTGCATTTATTTGTAAGTCAGTGGTCATACTACATAACTATTAAAATTTTTACAAAAACTAGCAACCCTACAAATGTCATCTTACTCCGTCTTCAAAAAACACAGACTATATTAAGTTACAAAAATAGCTATATATTACTCGTCGCGACTAACTAAATACCCGACTACGTTGTATTGCATCGCGTTTAACAAACCTCTTGATTTATTGGTCCATTAGTCAAACATAGAAAGAGACCAGTCGAAACATGTAGCTTCCATTCAATTCCGCGACAATATAAGTTAAGCCTTAGGGTTTAGAGATCAAAAACTCACGCTATGAGTAGTAGCGTTGATCCTCAACAATTTAAGCAACTCCTCCAATCGCTCCTGGACAGGTTTTCCGGCCGCCAGGTCCTCTATCCGAGGGTCCACATCTGAGTCCATGCCCACTGACACCGTACGACCGGCTTCTGGAATCAATAGCGTTTATTATAGTGGCGTGTCGGCGTTACGGGATTTACTCCCGTTCTCTGTCCTACAATCGTCCGAAATAATTTCTGCCATTAGTAACACTCGACTTTATTAAAAGGTGCATGATGCGAATTAAGCTACATACTTGACATTCTTTTGATTTGATCGAGTATTACGTATTTGACAGTAATTGTTTCGGACTGATATTGAATTGATAGAAGAACTAGTGTCTGAGCCGAACATAATCTAGGAAATAAAATCTACTCGACTTCGGTGGCTAGGAGCCGCCAAAAGAGTGCATTTGGGGCAATCCACGCGTCATCGTCCAGTGGGCCGTCCATGATATCGCTGGATGGATGCAGTCGCCAAAGACCTTAAGGAACTGAAGGTGTCTGAATAGTCGGAATTGGCACAAGGCCGACAGAAATGACGTACTTTGGTGCCGGAGGCCAAGATCCACTTCGGGTCGCTGAGCTAGCGAAGTAAGTAAGTAAGCAATTGTTTCGGGAAGTAGAGAACGAGAGTAGACCGGGGTCCAAGGAAATACCAGTATTTATGCTAAACCAATGTTTTATTATCACCAGTTAAAAACCTGTACCAGGATGCTATAGCTACACTAACCACGAGTGTTGGAAAATCTGTATTGTGTACTCGTATAGTAGCTCGTGATAGAATTGGAATTAAAACTATTTTGTTTATTATACCGCCGGGACCAGTAAAGAACCCGAAACTATAGCATAATAAACAGTGATCGGAAATGAGGGTGTTAATCTGCCCAAAGTATGAACGTTTTCTTAATATGGACATGCCCATTTCGTCATCAATGCGTATAAAATTTCTTTTCTTTTTACTGTTTATTTTCTAAACATTCTAAAATATAGATTGTCTCATGTTTATTTTTGAAATGGCTAAAGTATTTAAATACGTATGGTCTGTCTTTTTTGAAGACGGAGTAAAAGGAGTTCAATGCGCAAAAGTGTTGCACGGTGATTCACGCTCCATACTAAGGCGGTCATAAATACGTAACTCCGAAATTATTATTATTTTTTTATTTTATTACGTTAAAATATGATTAGGTAAACGTAAATTAATAAAATTATACATTTTAAAAAATATTTGACAATATTTAGGTGTAAAAATGTCTCGCAGTAATTTTGTTTTTAGACGATGTATCTAAAACATTTTATACTGCGACTTTTAATGGTAAAACTGTGTAAATAATGATTATTTGTATTAACAATAACCACAAATGAATAAATTAAAACAATAAAAATACATAAAAAAGTTCATTTTACAAAATACAAACAAAACACAAATTATACCAAAATACATTAAATCTCAACAATATTAACTTTAAATACATAACAAGTCTAATACAGCTTTTGACAGTACACCTTTTTTTTTAACAGGTAACTTTCGTAGACCTGTTATGAAGGGATCTGAATGAAGAAGCAGCCTATTTACTAAATCTGTGTTGGTCACAATGCGACTCATTTTACGCGTATGATTTTTTCTAAAAGACTTGATGTATTTGTTAGTCGCTTCAGCTGCTTCTTCAGACAACTCTCCGATTGACAACAAACCGTAATCTATAACATTAGCACCATGAATTAGAACTTTGTGAACGGAAGCAGGCATGTTATACCACGGATACTCGGCAACTAACTGCCGAGCCGTCTCTAAAGCGAACTCTTCGAAGTTCGTCTTATTAATATTATATCCCGAATTTAAACATTGAAGGATGATCCAGCAACGATCTAGGAGATCCTTCTTGATCCCAGTAATTTCAGCGGAAATTTCTGAATTCGAGAAAAACCGCCTGGCTGTATTACCATCGTTTGATGTTCCGCTTCCGCCACTTTTAGGCTTATCCACTATAAGCCCTAATCTTTCTCTAAATTGAGTCTGAACATATGATTTTTTTGCAGCAACAAGCATTTTGTCATTAGCGGACCTAGCTTGCCATTTCCTAACATCTAACTTGTACGCGACATGAACAAAATATTCAAAAAAACGTATTAACGCGTGAAGAGGTGATAAACCAAATTCATATTTACTCTCATCGACTTCCTTATTTAAACATTCGTCAATTTTGTTCATTTCACTGGGCAAGGCGTTACAAATAAAACATTTTGATGAAGAAACACCACTAAGTGCATTACACACTTTACCATCTACCATAGTAAGTTGCAAACAATGAGTAATGCGATATTCGCGATCTTCTTCCTTGATAACAGTAGGCTTCAAGTTCCTTATTTTATCTTTAAAATGAGCTTCTTCCTCAACTGACACTGCAGTCGATTCCTTCAAATATCGGAGGCGTATAGGACGACAGTATCGAGTTGATGAAGGACGAGGATTTTTCCACAAAACTACTGAATTTTCTTTGTTATCGGTTGTCAAAACAAGCTGAAGTGGCACATACGAAGTAACAAACAGGCTACTGTCTTCAAGAGTGGAGTCAGAAAAACACTGTTTATATTCTGAATGCCCTGTACTGCCATCGAAACCCCATTTCCCTATCAAAGATATCTTATCTAGAGACTCATTAGGTACACTATCCAAAACATCTTTTTGAGACTTGAGAATCCGATTGGCAGTATGATCTAATAAACTTTGAAGTTCGACTTCGGCGGATGATTCTGTAACAGTAATGTCTGAAGGATAACAGTGTTTTTTAGATTCCACGACACTTTGGTAAGATGGGAAAATGGTTTTTGAAAACTTATTGTCTATAAATTTCTTTACTAATATATATTGATGTCGAGTTAACTGAGCTTCAACAATGAGCGATAAAACTTCGCTAGAATCGATTTCAGGACAAGACAAGCTATCGGA
>NW_020653743.1:2226610-2251781 GCF_003589595.1 Hyposmocoma kahamanoa | reverse complement strand
TGAAAATATTGATGTACAGCGAACTGAGTTACGTGTATCTCAGAGCTGTACATCAATATTTTCAACGACATGCAGCCAATCTGAATATTTTTCTAAGAATTTAGATCTAGTACGATTCGACTTTGCCCAGTAGTGGGAAATTCGTTTACAAATATTCTTAATTTTAAGGCTTAAAGTCTCTAAATCAATATTTTCGATGTCGTCAGAAAGGGATGATGTTTCGGTCAAAGTGCTCAGGACGTGTTGCATTTTTTCATTTGGATTACCCACTTTAGAGTGCCAAATATCAAAAATTGTCATCCTCGATACAGAACATTTGAAAAATGTACCTAAAACAATATGAAAGCTGAACTTAAAAAAAAATTAAAAATTCAATACTATGGACATGCATACTTTGACACCCCTTTAAGCCAAGAAGAGGCAGCAAGATGCAAATGAAACTTATAGCTCTTAATAAGGACATACTCCTTATTCAAAAACCATATACCTCAGGTGCAGCTCAGCGCAGCCAAAAGTTGTAGGTCTAAAGGAAATTAAGTTATGCCAAAAATTTTCACCAAAAAACTGCCTTCAATAAAAAAATTATATAAAAAAAATATGCATAAAAAAAATTTAAAAAAATTAATAATAAAAGTACATACCATGCTCTTGGATCTCCATGCTTTCACAACACGTAAACACTTGATTTGGAATAGTGACACTCAAAAACAAAGTGATTAAGTTTCGATGACTCACACGTGGTGATAATTAGTCTCGCGATGCGCTCACTTCCGATGCACAAAAGTGAATGATAACGTGACCTAATTACATTGATATTTATAGTTTTTGGAAGCTTGTTAACTAGTTACTAACTTAGTGAGTTGATCTAACCGGGATAAGCCAATGATTTTTTTTGATTTATGGCCTATGGGGGAATCACAGTGTGTTGCCCGCTTGCAAATATCTAGTTAGTGATTGCAGTTGATAAATATTCTATCGACTATCGACTGAATATTGGTAACGCTTATGGAATAAATAGCCGAATTTCTTTCACTTGAATTATCCTCGAATTCATCCAATTACTGAGCAAAAATTCATTTGAACACTGTATTTAGAACTATGTTTATGAAAAATACAAAGAGGAGACATAATTTAAAGTTTTTCATTTAAATTCAATACAGATAATCAAATCCGGCTATTCTTGTTGAAATTAATATGAATAAAAATTGATCTCGATACCAGCAGGCCAACCGTCATTATAAGAATAAAAATGGTAATAACGTAATTGGTAACCATTAGAACGTCGCGTCGTAACATTCACAATTTAGTAATTTTTGGGAAAAAATTATCTTCTTACACAATCTATCGATAAAACTATCGACAACAACTACATAATTATTTAAAATTGTATGAAAACTGGCAAACCATTTAAATGTCGTTTTATTCCGTCTTCCAAAAAGACATGCTATAAGTACATATATACAAAAACACCTACAATATGATTGTCACTAATTACAGGTTTCTTCCCAGGATATGGTTTTTTTTATTTTTCCGACATTTCGACGGAACGTCATTAAATACCACGTTTGGTACGAGAAGTCGTCGAGATTACAAAGTACTAAACGTTTAACCCTGAAGATGGAATTAAACTATCTAGTGCGTGGAATCCGGTACCTAGTGCTTACAAGAATAAAAACAAAAATAGTTTGACGTCAGTTTCGCGCGTGGATACAGCGAGTCTGGTTTGTGGCACGCACGCACGCACGTTACTCTAACTTAAGTTAAGATCAAGCTCATTTCATAGTTTTTATTTTTAATCTTTTTCAGTAACTATGTAAATCAAGAGTCAACCGTGACCACGGGACTTGTAAAGGGTCCGAAACGTCGGTTTGTTTGAAAAAACAAATATACGCGATTTAAATCCGGAAAAATAGTCTCATTTCCTATATGTAAATCATCTTAAATTGATTTAAATATTTTCTGGGTCGGAGAAGGAGAAGAGAGTGCTTGCGTGTATGCGTGTGTGTGAAGGAGGTGCGGTGTACCCACCGTGCAGCGAGGTGGGCGAGGGGGGCTCGGCGGGGGCGGCGGGGGCGGCGGGCGCGGCGTGCACGGCGTGCACGCGCAGGCGCAGGTGCTGCCAGCCGCGCGCCGAGCGCACCACGGCGGCCAGCTGCAGCGCGAACAGCCCGCGCACCGTGAAGGCCTCCTCGCGCGAGGGCCGCGCCAGCTCCACCAGCCACACGTCGATGTACTTCAGCGCCGCGCTCCTCCTGCGGGACACCTCTACTAGTGATGCGACAGACCTCTGCTGCCGCACCTTTTTCACACCCGTTCCAGTGGATCTGCTCTCGTTCGACAGTCCGTCCGTAACAATTACTGTCAAATAACTAATTCTCGACCAAATCTGGTGAAAACACACGCACGTGAGACGTTTCGACTTATGCCTCAGAGTGTATTTGCGATTTAAAGCTCCGAGTGGCACTGCAACTGTTACGGACGGGCGTGTCGTTTACCATCAGGCGCACGACTTGTTCGTCCTATCACTTAGTATCATTAAAAAAAATCAAAATACTCATTTCACTCATTCATCCATTCATTCAATGTCAAGTATGAAGCTTCGTTCGCATCATGCGTCTTTTAATTACTTACTTGACAGTTATTCAACTGCCTCCGTGGCCGAACGGTTACTATACCGGGCTGCCACGCAGAGGTCCCCGGGTTCGATTCCAGGGCCGGGAGAAATATTTGTATGGCCTACATTTATTTCTCTCGTGAGTTTGGGTGTAATTTGTGGTTGTCTATGTGTGTGTCCATGGCACCCGCGACACAGGGTTTCCCTAGTGCAGGGCTATGTTGAGTGTGTGCGTTATTATTATTATTATTGTTTCGGAAGGATGTCGGACGGGAAACGAGGTTAACCCACTTGCTTCCGCAACTTTTATAATGGAACTTTAATCGGAAGTTTGCAACGTTGGCGACGGATAAGGCGCTAGCGCGATTTGCTTTGACATGACATTAATTTACGTTGTAAACTTACAGTTAAATAGCAAACACGCGTACATTTTACAACAGACAATTATAATTATATTTAATTTTGATATTATTAAAAAAAACTACGGTTGTGTGACATACGTGAGAAATTTTTATTTGCCAAAATTTCGCCAGTCGTAATATGCGACTCTTGAACACATAACAGAGAGCTTTGTGATATGTGTGTAGATAAAACAGTGTATGTAACTGTACATAATTAGGCATTAAAATACTCTTGAGATGTTTTTATGAAACTCGCCAGTCGGTCCGTTTCAAAAACCCTCACTCGTATTTTAATGCCTTTCATTATATAACAGTCACATAAACAACTATTGTGAAAAACGTAAATTAAACCACGTCGTTACAAAATTGTATTTCGTACATTGACTTACAATTATATGGACGTCGGGACCGCGCTAAAAAGTGTCCGAACTTATAGGGCGTTAAAATCGTATACAGAGCGTCATTCACGCTTTAGTCTTCGTTTGTTCGACTGACAGCGAAGCTAGTAAAATTAGACAGTACTGCGATGACATTACAATTTAAATCTAACGTTTTAGCTTTTTCATATTCCTTTACATGTCACTACGTTTAAATAGGTTGACTTGGGACATTTTTTTCGTGGTTTTTGTATTAGACCCGTCGCCCATTTATTTGTAAGTCAATGATTTCGTACATTTTTATGAACTGTCACAGGGACAATTCTAGATTATTTTTAGTATAACACGTACCTCTCCACGGCAGCCATGTCCAAATTATGAAAGTGCCGACACAGGCACACGTTCTTATTGACGCACAGAACGTCGGAAATTATCCTGACGTACTCCAATGCGGAGATGCGAGCGTCATTGGCGCGACGCGTCGGGAACAGAACATCGCCCGACTCCAGGTCAAACGAGTCCGTTTTGTAGGGCGAGACGGAGCTGAAACAAAAAAGTGTCATTCACTGTTCGATTAAAAGTGTACGTAGAAGATTTTGTAACACACGGTTGGCTAAGACAATATCCTGTTGTCAGACGAAATAACAAGACCAGCAACAACTATTTTTTTATGTTACCAGGTGACGTGACGAACAAGTCGTGCGCCTGGTAATAAGCGACACGTCTGTAGCAGTTGTAGTGCCACACAGAGCTTTCAATCGCAAAGATCTGAGGACCGTGTAGTTTCACCAGTACACTTAGGGCGCTCCTTTACCGCGAACATGCTCTTGTAATGTAACAGTTCAAAAGTGTGCAATACAGCGGTGAGGGAGGTGAACCGAGCATTCGTTGCTCAACACTTGTAACATTCGGTAGCCTCCTTCACCGAGAACATTCGCCTGTAATGTAACAATCTGTTCAGATTGTAAGGCTGCGACTCCACCAGATGTAGTGGAAATGTTTTCAAGTCTTTCCTTAATTAAGGGCCTGCGAGGGCCGTTGTGTATGTACCTTTGAGTCCCTTTGAGAGCCTCTGGGCACCTTTGAGTGTGTTTGAGTGCGTTTGTGTGCATTTCAGTGCCTTTTTCTGCTTTTGAGTGCGTTTGAGTGCCTGCGAGTGCAAAAGCACTCAAGACACTCAAGACATTCAAGGGCACTCAAACGCACTCAAAGACACTGAAATGCACTCAAAGGCCCTCGCGGACTCAAAAACACTGACACGCACTCGGTGGCACTCGCACGCACGCCTTGCTACCTCGCACTTCTCTGGTGGAATCGCAGCGTAATCGAATGTTGAATGTTGCATTACAGGCGAATGCTCGTCGGTGAAAGAGGTATTGTGGTAATGTAATACTCAAAAACGAATCTTGACAAATTGCTCGTCCCGTCACTTGATATCATAAAAAAAAATTGCCTACCCCATATAACTGCCTCCGTGGCCGAACGGTTACCATGCTGGACTGCTACGCGGAGGTCCCGGGTTGGATTCCTGGCCCGGGAAAATATTTGTATGGTCTACATTTCTCTCGCGACTTTGGGTGTAATTTGTGGTTGTATATGTCCATGGCACCCGCGACACAGAGTTTTCCTAGTGCGGGGCTGAGTGTGTGCGTTATTATATTGAAAATGGAAATGGAGAACGCCCGGGCGAATTTTTAATTTTTTGGAATTTCTACCATAGAAAAATCTCTCGCCGCGCGACGAATCCTCTTTTTTGAAAAATGGTTAAACAAACTTACTCTCTAAAGAAGTCCCTGGGCGGTGCAGTGTCCCTGAAGCCGAGTAAGACCGTATCGGGCTTCATGGCTCCGAGTCCAGATAATCTTGTGAGATGGGCTGCACCGCTGCGAACTGATTCTGCCAAACACAGTTCTACGAAGGCTTTTACCTGTAATATGACAATATATTTGAACTGAATTGCAGGGCAATCCTCGTTTAATGCTAATTTAACAGCTGCACAAAGCTTCGACTTAAAAGATATGCAGCGCCATCATAATAGCTTGAGGACGTAACTGTTTTCAGAACATTTCGGAGTAACTCAAAATTGCATTTTATTTTGGAATTCGTGCGAAAATAGTATTTCAAATATGTTTTGTCATATTATATAATGTTTCAATAAAATTTATGTATTTTTTTAAACGCAAATATGCTAATAATTGTTTCTTTATTGTTTCGTTGACAGCACTCGAAGTTACATACTATCGCCTTCGTTAGCTGTCAAATTTGGCCTCTTATTTGGTGACGACTATAATAGTTGATACTACTTCAGCTCGAATCCAATTTTTTTCGGTACTAATTAATACGGTTCATTTTCTTGGGACACTGGCTTTATTTCAGAATTTATTTTTATTAAAGCTATTTGAAAAATGTATATAGTACAGTACACAGCAGCGCTATACCGGAGCAGCTTGCAACTCGTTAAAAATTTAGAAGACTGATGTATCGTAAGCTACATTTTAATTCATTATTTAAATAATAGATGGCGTTTACACAAAACCGAGAAGCAAAGCTAATAAGGACGCTGAAAATGAATCATATTGCTTTAGATCAATGTATGATGGTAAGAAATTTTATATTTGTTGAATACAGCTCTAGCTTAGGCGTTTCCACAAAGCAGGAAGTAGGTGTAAACAACCCTCCTGTGTCCAGCCGTTAAAGCAGTTACTATGTAGAATTACACATCAACTGTGAACTGACAACCGGTACTCTCACATATACATCAGGTACATCTGTTCTTAAATGTTCTTAAATGTTCTGTTCTATCTCATTTTGACAATTTTACAGTATGAAGAAAAAAGTTGTTTGTTATAATATAAATACGTAGTTTTCAAATATTTTTATTACACATACACTATGTATTTTTGTTTAATAAATCAGATGCTATATAAATGACGCATTAATCGTGTAAAGTTGTCAAAATTGAGATAGTACCGGTTGCCAGTTCACAGTCGATATACTAAAATGTATTTGTGTATTTACCTTTAGGTGGTCAATAAGCTTCAGCCAGTATTTGTGTTCAGCAGCGAGAGGGTCACCAGAGCCATCCAGCTGGCCCACTCTTACGTGGCCTATTACGAAAAGACCACCCTGCAACAATTTAATGTTCGATTCATGAAAGTTAGGTATGGAACCTGCATACTTTGTGGATTTCTCAAGACTGTAAAATGGCGTTACTTGGGAGTCATTTTCGTTTTTGGAAAGGAGTCTAAATTTAGTTAAGGACTCTCAAAATTCTTCACCGTTTCCATGTTCTTTTTAATCAGCACCAACCCCCGTAGTATACCGCCTCGATAAAGCTATTATATCCACATTTAGCTCTCAGATTCGAGTGATAAACCGGCATTTTAAAATTGTATTACAATAGCTAACATGGCGAACATCGTGACGTCACATTTTATGTCCTCGTGAACGCCAACCAATGACTGCAAAAGATTATCACAGTGCCAAACATGGCTGCAAGGTCACAGCTGATTTTAAAACATTTTGACAGTTCTGCACAGTAATTTTATCAACCTAAAAATTGAGCGCGACAAACGAGATGATAATATAAATAATAAAAACAAACAAATTGATATACATATAAATAAGGTATTTACCTGATGAGGACAACTTTTTTAATACAGCTCAACACATGAGAGTAATTAGAAACACGTAAATAGTAACTAATATGATGTAAAAACAGAAACTACAAAAACCCGATATTTTCTGTTTCATCGATTTCGCAGCGATAATTAAACGACAAAGATAGCTGTATACGCAATTTTATATCGTCGTCCTTGTTCTTCACATTATATAACAATAGTTAATTACTAAATAAACGAACTTAGCTTTATCAACTGAAATAAATGTCGTCACGGGGAAGTTTATCACACATATACTGCCATGCTACAGCCACAGCTTATGTAGGACTGTAAGAACTAACCTTCTTCTGGTCATTAACGAAGTCGATCAATGGCGCGGCCTGCCGGGGCGAAGCGATGAGCAATAACATCTGCGGCCGCCAAAACTTCACGTGCTCTCGTCGGGGATCCAGGAGAAGCAGATATTTACGGACCTGGAAAAAAATATCAAGGACTTTGCTATGGGATTTCTTGATTATTGGATAACAAGTCATCGTAAAAAGCCACTGTTTAAAATGCAATTCTCATAAAAATGTTATCACGAATTACTGTCGGAAACTGTGGGTCAACTCTTGTCCGACATCTGTCCGAAAAAAATACTGTTAAATAAACAATACTCGACCAAATCAATATGAAGCTTCATTCGCATTATACGTCTTAATTTGGCAACGGCTTTCTAAAAGTATTATCAGACAGACATGACTGTCGAATATGGAAACACTGGCTAAAGCTAACTGGAAGGTCAACCCCTCACAGACCGGTACAGTAGTTGTTGTGTTATGTAGTTTCAAAGTAATATAGATAGACTAACATTAGTTGATAAGTGTTTGTATAACTAACAAATGATATGGATTTTTAATTATCTGAAATAAATGATTGTCATTATTATCAATTTGGTCGAGTATTTCTTTTTTTATAATAATAGGTGACGGGACGAACAAGTCGTGTGTCTGGTGGTAACCAACACGTCTGTCCCTGACAATTACAGAGCTTTAAATCACAAAGATCTGAGTGGCACTGCCACTGCGTCAGACGCCCCGAAACGTAAGTTTACAAGTCCCATGGGTCTGTTATCAGCACCCTTACGGAACACAGTAATAAATTCAAATTCAAATTCAAAATAATCTTTATTTCATAGGTAAGCATTATTACACTTGAAATCGTCACAATGGTTAAACTCTACCGCTCATTCGTAAGGCAGATTCCCCTGAGAAAAATGAGCAAGAAACTCTAGGGGTTGCTCTTTGTAAATAACATTTACAATATTTTTTTTATTTGAAACATCAGAGATCGAGACTACCTCCATGAGCTAAACGGGTTACTACTACGGATTTTTGTCATCCAAGTACGCAGAAGTTGTATAATAACCTTTAGTATAAAGTTTTTGTTTCACTATAGTTTTAAGCCTCGTGAAAGGCAAATTTTGTATATCAACCGGAATCTTGTTATAGAAGCGTATACATTGCCCCTTATATGATTTTTTGACTTTGTGAAGACGACTATCAAGAAAAGCTAGTTTATTTCTATTCCTCGTATTAATGTTGTCTGTCACTATTTTTCATAAATAAATTACTATTCCTTTTAACATAAATTACATTTTCATAAATGTACTGTGAGGCTAGTGTAAGAATGTTAATTTCCTTAAACTTATCTCTCAAAGATACTTTTGGGCCCAGATTGTAAATTGCCCTAACTGCACGTTTCTGCAGGACAAAGATTCTATTGATATCGACGGCATTACCCCAAAGCAAAATGCCGTATGTCATTAGACTGTGAAAGTAGCTGAAGTAAACCAATCTAGCGGTTTCGACGTCTGAAAGTTTCCTTATTTTTTTAATCGCGTACACTGCAGAGCCGAGCCGTTTTGATAACTTACTTATATGGGGACCCCATTGCAATTTAGCATCTAACGTTATACCTAGAAATACAACTGTATCCACAAGATTCAATTTTTCGTTTCTAACTACAATGTTTGTAACCGTCTCTCTAACATTAGGTAATGTAAATTTCACACAATTTGTTTTTTTCTCATTGTATATCAACCGGAATCTTGTTATAGAAGGGTATACATTGCCCCTTAAATGATTTTTTGACTTTGTGAAGACGACTATCAAGAAAAGCTAGTTTATTTCTATTCCTCGTATTAATGTTATGATCACATTACTGCTTGGCGGTAGAAATAAGGTGGCAATACTTCCCTGGACGAATTCTTTCAAGGAACTCTACTGCTACTAAAAAGTAGATTATCATTTATTTGTCAGTAATTGTTTGAGAACAAAGAGCACAGGGCTTGGACCTTACTGAGCTATCCTTTAAATACTTAATAGACAACATCAAATACATTGCTCCCATCCCAAAGTAGCTAAAGCACTTCTGTTGTGGAAGTCTGAAACGGTACCACAAACACCCGTATATAGAAGTTAGTTTTTCTGCATTGACCAGCCGGGGATCGAACATGGGACGTCAGAGGTAGCGACACCGTGAAAACCGGTGCAAGTTACTCTACCACGGAGATCGTCGGCTCCGGGAGCTACGTGGTCTGGCCTACCACTTTAACTGGCTTGTAACTAGTGCCACTGTAGCTTCGGTCACCTGGTGGAAGATGAGGGCCTGACTGAGGCTGCCCCACTTGGGCTCGGCGGCGGCGGGGGACAGCAGGTGCAGCGCCACGACCAGCGAGCAGCAGGCCAGCGCCGCGCCGCTGGCGTACGCGGGCCGCAGCGCGAACATCAGCGCGAAGCAGCCCAGCAGGCCCAGCAGGGAGGTCATCCAGTTAAAGTGCTTGAACGACGGTCTGGTGACGAGAGAAGCGTATGTATCGACTGGACCTCCTCGATGTTTTCTTCTTCAACTACCTCTATGTACACGTCTGGTATAAATACATATTTCTGTAGTTGAGAGGTAAAGGACCTTAGTAGTGGGTGGTGTGGCGAGACGAGGATTGAAATTTGTATGACAAAATTTCAATTCTCTCCTAGCCCGTCTTCGGTGGAAATGGACTGGATTGACGAGGCAAGAATTGAAGTATTTGTTGATGTAATATTGAACCGTATTGCTGCCTACAAAGAGTATTATACTCATTGACTTACAAATAAATGGACGACGGGTTTAATACAAGAACCACGAAAAAAATGTCCCAACTCAACCTATTTAAACGTAGTGACATGTAAAGGAATATGAAAAAGCTAAAACGTTGAATTTAAATTGTAATACCATCGCAGTACTGTCTAATTTTGCTTGCTTCGCTGTCAGTCGAACAAGCGAAGACTAAAGCGTGAATGACGCTCTGTATACGATTTTAACGCCCTATAAGTTCGGTCACTTTTTAGCGCGGACCCGACGTCCATATAATTGTAAGTCAATGATTAGACTCTACAACGGAAACACAATTTCTTGCGCGAGCTCGCGATGGCTAATAATATCAATCGCGAGATTGTGGGGTACGTACGATTTGAGATTTAAAAAAAGATACGTATTTAATAATAATAATTTACGGGACATGTTATTACATGCGCGTATTTATCGCAATGTGAGCTGAACAGCACTGAATCTTCATTATTCACAATCACAAAACGAGGGCACGCGCGAGCTATTAATATCAATTTTTAACGAAAAGAGGCCCACAAAATTTCGATTCTCGTCTCTCCTCGCCAGTGGAAAACCACCATAAGTCCGCATTTTGGAATTTAAACGGTTCTACAAACCACCAATACCATTCAAAAACGGAACGCAGTAATGCCCACATTACTGCTTGGCGGCAGCATAAGAACCTCGCTGTGTACTGGTCTCCTCTAAATGGCATCACCATTGATACGTAACACTCACCTGAAATTAGGGGCAGATGCCAAATCAAGTCCTAGACAAGCCAGATTGATAGCGAAGTAGCTGGTCATGAACAGGACGGAGTTGACTTGTGCAATTGCGTTCAGCGAGCCGGCCATAATGCCGATCTGAACCAGCAGCCAGGATGCTATTACAGCCAATACTGGGTTGCCGGAACGAGTAACCATGGGGCGTAGCAGTATACCTTAAACAGTTAACAACTCATCATTAATAATAATAATAATAATAATAACGCACACACTCAACATAGCCCCGCACTAGGGAAACCCTGTGTCGCGGGTGCCATGGACACACACATAGACAACCACAAATTACACCCAAACTCACGAGAGAAATAAATGTAGGCCATACAAATATTTCTCCCGGCCCAGGAATCGAACCCGGGGACCTCTGCGTGGCAGTCCGGTATGGTAACCGTTCGGCCACGGAGGCAGTTCATTAAGCCCGGAGAAAAAAATTTTTATGAAATTTACATTAGACCCAATGTTAGACAGACGGTAAAAAACATTGACTTACAAATAAATGGACGACGGGTCTAATACAAAAACCACGAAAAAAACGTAAACGTAGTGACATGTAAAGGAATATGAAAAAGCTAAAACGTTCAATTTACATTGTAATGTCATCGCAGTACTGTCTAATTTTTCTTGCTTCGCTGTCAGTCGAACACACGAAGACTAAAGCGTGAATGACGCTCTGTATACGATTTTAGCGCCTTACAAGTGCGGACACTTTTTAGCGCGGACCCGACGTCCATATAATTGTAAGTCAATGGTAAAAAACATTAAATTTAGAAAAGAATAATTGAACCTTGTAGATATAGTTGTATATTTAGATGCTAAATTACAATGGGGTCCACAAATAAGCAAGTTATTTGGACAGTACTTCCCTGGACGAACTCCATGACAAAGAGCTCAACTGCTAAGATTTTTATGAACACTCGAGATTCATCACGATGTTTTCTTTCAAAAATAGTTTTTCATAAACAAAGTTTACTAAAATCGAAATAAAAAGACAACCTGTTCCAAACTTAAAGTTACCATATTACGTAGAAAATAATAGTCAGTTAAGTTTAGCAGTTTGTGAGATAAATGATAAAGCATAAACACATCATCTCAGATCCATTATTCTCGACGACGATGCAAAGACAGGAGATGTATGAATAACCAATTGAAAATCGTAATTTTAACAACTGTGTAAACAAAAATAACTTAATCATATTGATTGTTTAAAGACGTGTTTACTACTTTTCACTTTTGTGAATAATGAGGTTAATATTGTTACGTACGCTTCAATGTGACATCGTCTTAATAAATAAAAAGTAAGATACTAACCAAATATGTTATCTTTAGCTAAAGCCTCCAAAACTCTTGACGCACCAATCAAATTTGATAAACCTGCTGAAAATGTAGCCATCAGCATCCCTGCAAAAATTGATAACGAATTATATTCCAGTACCATAATAACGCTATCAACGGATAGCATTATTATGTAATACATTGGGGCCCAAGGCAATACCTTGTGGCACACCTAACTTGAGTTGAGACAAACACAGTACTCGCATACGCATTTATTGATAAAATGGTAAAAAATAAATGTCACAGAACTACATTTATATTAAAATGTAGGAACGTTAATATATCTTAAAGTTTAGAAATCGTCGTTGACAGAAGTAGATAAGTAACCTACAAATGCACTGCACATGTGCTATCTAAACGTTTTAGTTCTTACAATAATCTCAAAATGGACTTACCAACAGCAATAAAAGGTGGCCACACATTAATAGGCAGTAAATACACGTAGTTATTTCTAAGCAGGTCTCGGGAACAAGTTGAAGCGGTAAGGAAGCTCAGAGCTACATATGATAATGCAGTGAAGAGCAAGGCTGTCAGGGTGCCTACGGGTATACTACGGCCTGGGTTCTTTAGTTCACCTGGTAAAAATAATAATGGGGTTAATAAACTCTCATATTAGCGCCTGTTATATAAATACAGATAAAAAAGAAATCCAATATTTAGGAATGCTGCGCAGTGTCTGTCCTGCACTTCCTATACACAAGGAATATTTTAGGGCCAAAGATGTTACCTTGACCAACACCTGTTCAAGGTTATTAGTACAAATTGAACAACCTCTCAGGACTATATTACTAACAATAACTACTTTGATTGTTACTATTTTAAAAATGACCATAAATCCTTAAAAAATTAAGCCACTTACCACTCATATTAGCGCCAGCCATAACTCCAGTGACTCCCGTAAACAACACTCCAAATACTGAAGCAAAATCAACCATTTGTCCTGTATTTGTTGTATAGTCTCTGCCATAGTCCTGATATAAATTTTCGTAGAATGTTTTAGATGAAAGGCCTGTATAGTTGAAGAATGTTTGGTTGGTCAACTGATTTGTATCTGGTTTTGGAATCTGGAGGCAAAGAAAAAAATTTTTAGAATGTCTAAGAGCATGTAAGAATGTTCCAGAATCTTACCTAGAAACTTACCTCCTGAGATGGCGCCACAAAGAAACTGACGAACGCGCTACTCAGACACACAAGCATGGTGACCCATATCGCCAGACTGGTTCTTGCGAAGAGTGAGGCTCCAGCTAAAGATACTGCAAGACCAGCCGCGTTAAGAATGGAACGGTAAAGGAAACGGTACCACCATCCATCTGGAATTCCTTGGCTATTTGGGACCAGATATCCTGAAAGCGATGAATTAGACGTTGAAAACAATATTATATAAAAAAAAATAATAAAAAAAGATGTGTTATATAATGGTTACATATTTGTTGTAGATTTTATTTCAATAATAAAAAATTATGTGAAAAAGTGTTTTTTTCAATTATTTATAAAATTAAACATTACAATTTAATGCGCAACTGTCATGTCAGTAGAGGTTTTGCCTTGTGGATATTTTTATTACTTTAACAATATTTTAATACTTTTTGATATCTTATAAAAATTTGAAAACGAACACGTATTTATTACTCAAAATTTAATGAGAATAATTAACGACGTTATGGCGGATTCCATTTATGGACATTGCCTATTTGTGCTACGAATCGACAAGACCTAACCATCATAAAAGAGGAATAATATTTTGCAATTTTTTAATAAAACGATAGAACACAAAGAAAAAGT
Source organism: Hyposmocoma kahamanoa (assembly GCF_003589595.1). Lineage (NCBI taxonomy): Eukaryota > Metazoa > Arthropoda > Insecta > Lepidoptera > Cosmopterigidae > Hyposmocoma > Hyposmocoma kahamanoa. The sequence goes on along the minus strand of NW_020653743.1, from coordinate 2,237,747 downwards.
CCTTCGACTTGACAGAACCTGCGTCTGTACTAAACCAGTGTGACAGATCCAAGGGATTTTTATAGGTATTAATAATTACAACAAACTATACTCTAGCCAAATTCGATGCAGGTTAAAAAAAAACAAAAACATGTTTTCTAGGATTTTCACCTTAACCACCTTTCACAATATTTCACAGTATAGAAATTCGATTAGACTATTGAAGTTATGTCCGTGACGAATATTGATAAAATTTCAAATTACCAGGAAGTGACTTGTAGTCAACATAAAAATTATCAGTAATAATTTTTTTTATGATATCAAGCGACACGCCTGCCTATTCACGACAGTTGCAGTGTCATTCACGAGCTTTAAATCGCAAAGATCTGAAGGGCACTTGCCACTGCACCCGTCACCCTGAGACATAAATTGACAAGTCCCATGTGCCTGTAATTTCACCAGCACCCTCACCCCTTTAAAACCGGAACGCAGTAATGCTCACATTATTGCTTGACGACAGAAATAGGTAAAGTGATAGTACTTCCCTGGACGAACTCTATCACAAAGAGCTCTACTGCTATTTGTGTGTTTACAAAACTGTTCATTCCTAATGTTTTTTTTTTATTTGAAGGAAGATATTGTAAACATTCTGATTCAGGTAATTGATGCTACATGCGATATGTTCTAAATTAATATAAAATAAAATCTTTGTTTCCTTTCACCTTACATTTTCATCTTTCAAATTCCAATTACCCGAGAGCACGCCGAGACTAGTATTTGGCTAGAGTATATGTAAAAAATAAACAAATATCACATAGTAAAACATCGTAACATTCATTACAATAAATATTACAATTTATTCTGCTTACCATTGGATCCAAAGTTCTCAACAAGAGCTTCAGTACACGCGGAGATGCAAAGAGCACTCGACGCAACATTGGCGAAGAAGAACAATGTCCCGATAGCACCACCAAACTCTGGACCCAGAGTTCGGCTTATCATAACTGTAGTAAAGCGTTAAGGAATGGAAGGAATTCGATAAAAATAAAAACAATTCCGCCATCTTGGTGCATCCGCTATAATATTGTATATACAATGACATCACATAAATTGTATGGTATTGTCATCTGGTTACGCACATCCACCCAAAAGAAGTGTATATAACAATGTACTTGTATGTATAGTGCATGTATTTGAAACCCTACCCAATAGAAGACAATATTTGGTTGTACCCCTCTTCCACCTCTTAAATTTCTATCATAAGGTTGTCTGTAAGAAATAGCTAGTTAGCAATAAGCCCGCCTGTTGTATATTAGCTTATTTCGTGATATAAAGAATATTTCATTCATTCATTCAGAACGAAAGCGATTTTTTCCAATCTCATACTACTCCTTATTGCATTTCCTTTCTTTTAAAATAAAGTTTTATGTCATTAGTCATTGTTAGTGGCGACATTTAGCGGGTCATGTCTGTACTACTAACAGTACGGCATGCCATATCGTATTGACATTACTCTAGCGATTTTGTCTAGAAGCGTCTTAGTTTTGCTATAAAAATTGCAATGCATGCCATGTAATTTCTCTTTTTCCTCTGAAATAAAACAAACGGTTTCACATGCCATATCATCGAATCATTCCATTTTCTCTTCTATTATATCTTTCACTACATTATTATTCTTAGATAAACCTCTAGGCGCATATAACAAGCCACCTTTTAATTAATATTAATAAAAGGATACAGTAAACTCCTCCGCCTTCAACAGCACCATTGGTGGAGATAGCACAAATTGACATCACAGTAAAGAGCACTATTAAATAGGCCATTCCGAATTGTGCTAGAGTCACTAATAGACCTGCATTGCCCACTAGGTAACCTGGAAAAAGAAATAGAAATGTTTGTATCACAAAGACAATAACGTCACCTTCGCAGATTACCTTTCATTTTACCATAGTAGAAAAATCTATACATTTCCCCTTTAATAAACACACTTGTCTATTTCTACCTTAGTAGAAACACCTGTCTATTTCTACCTCAGTAGAAACACCCGTCTATAACAATAATAATTATTATTTATTTTCTCTCCACATACAAGGTAAACTTGATAAATGCTTAATGACTAGAGAGTTTTAATATTAAACCTTATTACTGAGAGACTGGTGGCTGAAAAAGGTGTAACAATATTTTACACTTTACTACAGTTTTTTAGTAAAAGAGGATGAAAATTAAGTTACAATTCAGAAGAATTTATGAATATAAACATTCATATGTGTTGTTAGGTAAAAGAGAAGTGAATTGTATATTTATACTTGAGTGGGTATGTAAATGTGCAAGACTTCAAGTATATCTAACTCTACTGTTATATTTAAGATGTCATTATTATATCGAACTTAATTTAACTTGCTGGACGTTTGGTTTGACTTCAAAGTCCACAAGAATCTTATCATAAATAAAAAAATAAACAGTAGAAACACTTGTCTATTTGTACCTCAGTACAAACATCTGTCTATTTCTACGTCAGTACAAACATCTGTATATTTCTACATTATAGAAATAGTTATCTTTTTCTACCTTACAAACTTTCTACTTATACAGGTCAACACATACATTCCACACGTGTCAATTTACATTATGAATCGTACTTATTATCCAGTTGAGTGACATAATAAACATGATAAATGACGCATGACCAATAACAGTCCCGTAACACAATAACCGCGCGATTGTATTAAGTACATTTACACAATAATTTCGAGTTTATTGCTCGGGTATTCGCCAACAGGATAAGGATATTATTGACACACAGAAAATTATTCAAATCAATAACAAGAATGTATGTAATATTTTTAATATAAATTTTAATTGTTACTTATTGCATAATTTGTTTATGTACAGCATACAATTTAAAAAAATGTTACACTTAGTTTTATTTTCTTATTATTCAGTGCATGTGGACAACAAGATTTGAATATATTTATATGCATCGAGTTCTTAGGTTTTCGCGATTGTTACACGTAGGAAATGAAACTATTTTTCCGGATTCATCAACCAATTATAACTAGTGACTATACCATCTCAGCCAACAGTGACGATGGGACCTGTAAAGGACCCGAAACGTTGGTTTGTTTGAAAAAAAAAACAAATATACGCGAAAAAAGTTTCAATTCCTACATATTTATATGCCTAATGATTGATGATTCACAATGATTGATTAATTGTTGGCGCATAATCTCAGTACAGAATACTAAAAAACCGACCTCAAATGTTTGTAGAATTACATTTATTTGAGAAGTTTTATTGAAATTGGTTACGTAAAGTGCGCGAAACCGATTTTATTCCCTAGTTTGACACACTTAGAGATGGAATATTTTCTTCTAATTTGGGATCAATACTGAGGGTACCCTCTTTCCAACAAAAAACAGAATCATCAAAATCGGTTCCCAAAAAAAGCAGTGGAAATGAGAACCTCCTCCTTTTTTTGAAGTCGGTTAAAAATGGCGAACTGACGATAATATTTACACAAAGCCATGAACGTATTTGTGCACCGCAATCCTCCCCTTCCTTTAACTTCACCCCGCTCTCGCCCGCTCAGTGCTCATGCACGGCAATCACAACAATAAAAACGTAATTATAGAGATATCACTGACATAATTTGACCTATTTTACATGCAGGGTTGTTTGTAAAGTACTAACCACTCCGGAGGACTACATTACTAACACCATAAACAATAACTTAAGGACTATCGAAAAATGACGGTGCACATAAACAGTAAATAAAAAACACTTTACACAGAATCGATTACTCGTGGAACGGCGTTGGTAAATAGACGATTTGAAGGCCAGCATGAATTGCATCTTGTGCAATGTCGGTTTTGATTATAGCACGCTTTCTAACTTGCAGGACAGTCATGAGAATAATTACCTTGAATAAAAAGATGAGATACTATGGAACGCACAGCGTTTTCAAACAAATACCATCACATCAACAAACATCATATTACAAAATTGAAGAGTATGTTTTAGATAAAGAAGTATGGAAAGACAACAAGAGTCTAGATTCCACAATATTATGATTCAAAGTGTATTCCATAGCATTTAAGTTTATTTGAAAAGAGCGATCCCTAGAGTTTCTTGCTCGTTCTTCTCAGGGAGGTCAGCGTAGTGAACGAGCAGTACCTTAAAAACATCGAGTATATATACTCGATGCTTAAAAAAATTACGTTTTCAAGTGTAAAAACTTCACCTATGGAATCATCGAGTATATAACCAGAAATAGAGACGAAATGTCATTTAATTTGTTTGAAAACTATTCTGCCATATCATTACTGTGACAACTGCGCTCCGATTGGCTAGCCCGAGTTCGAAACAATTGACGGGTGTCGTCAATTGTTTCACTTCAAACGTCCAATTAACTTGAGCTTTGCTATAATGAACGAAAATGGCAAAATTACATATTTAATATTTAATTACCGATGAAATGTGGTACCGTGTGTTTTGTAATTAGATGTTTTGCTGTTTTTCTCATACCACCGAATAAAACAGCACGGCATTGTTAGAGATATTATCTTATTACAATAAATACAGAATATTTTTTGGAATATACGGAGACGTACGCACAGGTCTTTTTTATTGTATATACATTCGTTATTTATTGAGTTGTTACCTGGAATATATGGCCCTTATTTCGTCTTTATTTCTGGTTATATACTCGATGTATGGAATAAATGATTGTTTGACTTTGATACTGAGGCAGAAATGGCGGTCCGAAATGTCAGAGGGATCATTTTATTTATAAGTGTACAAGCGATATTTGTACTTTCTCGGATTCGAATTGGACTTAATGCACAAACGACATCCGAAATGGTTCCGAGTTTTCTAGATTTGTATTGTCTCTGATTCGGAAGGAATACGAATCGGATGTAGCGCGCAAACGCGTGACCCTTTTGTTACCGCAGCAGCACGAAAAGTAACTTTATACTTAGTATGAGATTTATAAAACAAACTTTGACGTCAGCAAAAATGACGAGGTAAGTTTTCGTATTTACAAAACGAACTTCGCCTAAGTAGAAGCGAGAAATTAAATTAAACATTGAGTTTATTATATTTTTGGACTAAACTTAAATACGTCTTAAACCAGTGCTTAAATCGATGACTCTTAATACAATATATTAAGAGTGTCTTTTGCATTTTTGCCGTCTGCTGAACTAAAACGTGATTAAGTGACAAAATATTTTTTTTGAGATATCATAAAAAAACCATAACCCAGTTTTAGAATATTGAAATCGTTTAGTTAGTGGATGGCAGGTTTCAAGCATTGGTTTATATTTTAATATTGGCCAATATTCTTACACATTTCTTTTGTAATACGAAGACATCCTGTATGGTGGTACAATTTCTCCATATTCCATTCCAGAGAGTTTTAAGTGAAAGAATGCGTAATATGCTGTAAGGGCAGTTTTAGAGTTGGTTTATTTAAAATTGTTTCATCAATCTACCTTAACTATAACTTACCCATTCGAATAAAAATGAGAGCACTAAACATGGACAGCACGACGGGACAGAAGACTCCAGCGAAGGTGCCCACTTTCTTGATAGCAGTTCGTTCTGCGCGGAACTCTCCGAATTCCACATATCCTGAAATATATATTTGTTTTATTATTAAATTGTTCAAATCATGAATAGAATAATAGTGACGAAAAAAAGAGGCTCTATAGAGCCAATGTGGAAGGCAAACATTGGACGTCGACGGCCGCGGAAAACGCTTTCAGGTCAAATCGAGAATGTTCTTCAAAAGATTAATGAGTGTAAGTGAAGCAAGGTTAAACTGCATCGTGCAAAATGACGAGCTGTAATCTCTGCCTGCCCCAATGTCCAATTCAAATCCACAGTAAATATCCTGTAGATATACCACCGATTATATTAAATAGTATCTAGGACATTTCAGAGACGATATGAGGAGGGAGCGGAGAGCTTTGTCAGTAAGGGCTAATATATTGGTTCAGAAATTCGATCGATGCTTTGCTGCAGTCTAGCCTAGCCTAAAGGTGGCGATTCGAGTTGAGACAGAGACAGGAGACGGAGACAAATGTCTTCGTCTCCGGCGGAGTACTGTGTGCCGAGACCAAGACATACTGAGACAGTGACCACTGTCTAATCAGTATTGCGTTGTCAATCGTTGGAGATACCCGTGTACTGGAAAGTTTTGGGTAATGGAAAGCTATATCAATATTATTACATTTATATTATCCTTCAAATTTTGTATGAGGCAAGCTGCGAATCAAATAGCGCAGGATGTTGTCATAACATTTCGTTTAATTTACCAGTTTCTTCATCAGAAAACGACGTCATCTTTCACTATAACCCACGTGCTTTTCGAACGAGACTCGCGACACCAGGTCCGCGACAAAGACTATCACACTGTCTTCTGTATCGCGTCGCAGTCGTCTATATCGGTTCGGCTTACTAAACGGCGAACTAAACACATACAAAAGTCTAAAGTCAAGTAACGGGTTTGGTCTCCCGTCTCGTCGAACTGCCACCGTTAAGAGAAATGAGAATGCAGAAAGCCTGGAAAATTCCTTCGATGTGTTGTGTTGCAACAGACGCTGGTCCGAGTCCAGTCAGATCGAAGGGATTTTTCTTTATGCTGTTCGATCTTTGTATCAACACAATTGGTCCTAATTTGGAAATCTCTACAGAACACATTGCTAACAACAGTGCCACCGGGATCGTTGAAAACAAATTCCACAACAAACAATATAAATTATCATTAAATATTTCGTTTTCAATGAATCATTGCGCAATATTGATGATTGTAAATACTTTGTTCATATTTAAATTCCAATAGGCATTGCTTCCAAATGACTGTAGAATTGTGAGCTTTAATTCCTTATGAATACAAATAGTTTTCACATGTTGGCCTAATCACTAAAGAAGAGTGGTCAATAATAACCAATAGGATATCGACTCGTTAGGTTTTCGCTTTCGTTATACATAGAAAATAATGATCCGTTGAATGAAACGTTGGTCTGTTTGAAAAAACAAGCAAGTAAGATTTGGATCCGAAAACATAGTTTCATTTCCAAACAGGATTTCATATTTTCAGCAAATAGAGTGGAGATGTCAAAACAAACAAAAAATCCTATTGGTTGTTAAAACATCTTCCTACTTTGAAACATCATGAAGGAAATAAAAATCTCTTACCATTTTCAACTTTTTCTACAATTCTCACCATGATTCCAATCTTCAAAACGGAACAATAGTATACCAGGCTATAATGACGATTATCTGATCTTAAAGTAAGGAATTTCCTGTATTACAAGTATACCAGTGCAAAATTAACTCTGGGGCAATTCTAAAATTCAGAACACCCAGATCAGAAACAAATTACAATAGCTGATTTCCGAAATACGTCCCAATGGGATCTATCAACTAGCGTCCACAGAGCTAGACGCTGGACCACTAAGATCTTGAATTTCAGACTCAAGCAGCAGCTACCATTCCAAAACTGGTCAGCGAAAACCTTTTTAAATTCTATAAACACTTCTTCACTAACTGCACCTGCATTATAGTTGCAGTTTAAATGTAAACTGATAAACAATTCATTATTTTAAAGTCCAATATCCAGTATTATCAATTGTTTTTTTGTTCATAGCGACCTTGGCCGGGTGAATAGCAACAATAGAGGGATATCACGGTTTGACTGAGTGTTAATTAAGCAATGACGGGTTTATTAAAGATACTTTCAGGTCATTTAATTGTTTTCAATATTTTTTCATGCAGGTAAAGTTCCCGGTCAATTTCGAAAATGTTTTTCGGCTGAAGGTCGAATAATCAATACCTAATTCCTGATGATGTCTCGTAGAGAAACAAAACACGTATCAGGTATATTTTTGGAGCTAGTTTTTTGCTGTACCTAGTTGCATTTGTGTTATTAATTCTATGCGGATTTGCACGATTCAACCTTGACTGGGTTCGCAGAGTAGCAAAGTAATTTACATCCATTTTTATTCATGTGTACTGACCGACGACTCCACGCCTAGTGAACATTTGAAAATACAAAGAGCGGTTACCAGGGGCCTTCTCTAAACACGAAGTAGTTACGGCCGTTTTTTGGATTACTTACAGACTTGAGTTTCGGTAGGGACTAGAAGTAAGAATGTATGACAATGCGATTTGACAGTTTCGAATGGGCCCGTCTTTTCGTTGACGGACTTCGAGAGTAGTTCCGTATGTCATCTATAGTGGAAAAATGGCCAGCAAAGCGGAAGACTGGTCACTGGTTTCTTTTAATTAATCATCTGAATTATCTATTTTTGCCGGCAAGCAGTAACGTCAGTATTACTGTGTTCCGGTTTTGAAGGGTAAGTAAGGGTCTTGGTGAAATTACAGGTGCATGGGACTTGTCAACTTATGTCTCAGGGTGACGGGCGCAATGGTAGTGCCCCGCAGATCTTTGCAATTTAAAGCTCTGAGTGGCACTGTAACTGTTATGGATCGGCGGCGTGTCGCTTACCAGCAGGCGCATTTGTATTATATGAAAAAAGAATGTGTTAACAAAAGCTAAATAATAATAACGTACACACTCAACATAGCCCCGCACTAGGGAAACCCTGTGTCGCGGGTGCCATGGACACACACGTAGACAACCACAAATTACACCCAAACTCACGAGAGAAATAAATGTAGGCCATACAAATATTTCTCCCGACCCGGGAATCGAACCTGGGACCTCTGCATGGCATGGTAACCGTTCGGCCACGGAGGGAGTTAAAAAAAAGCTAAATAATCAATTATTTAGTTTAAAACTTATTACTACTTGTAATAACTATCAGATATTCGATTTGGGTGTAATCAATAAAAAAAACAAAATGGCAACACAAAACAAAATGGCAAAAGATATTAGTGGAGTCGTTAAAAAAAGGATGGTAGATGGAAGCGAATTCACGGATGAAAACTGATTTTTCTGAAAAGATCATTGACTTACAAATAAATGGACGACGGGTCTAATACAAAAACCACGAAAAAAATGTCCCAAGTCAACCTATTCAAAATTTAAATTGTAATGTCATCGCAGTATCGCGCTGTCAGTCGAACAAATGAAGACTAAAGCGGAGTTTGACTCTCTGTATACGATTTTAACGCCTTACAAGTTCGGACACTTTTTAGCGCGGACCCGACGTCCATATAATTGTAAGTCAATGGAAAAGATGTATGTTTTTACGGGTTTTTAAGGGATTACATACCGGATTATAGGTGCAAAGTTTCATTTTAAAATTATATGCTTAAGCTTATAAATGCATTAAGATTATTACCTTCTCCTGGAGCTCTCCCAGCCGGCAATCTGCCGAACCTCAATCGCAGCTTATTCATCAGACCCGAGGGTCGGGAAGACGAGTTGACACTCGGAGCCAGCGGGTCCATAGTTTCAGCCATTGTAGCTGGCTTCGTCACTGAAACAACACTGGTAATAAATAAACACAATCTTGTTTTTGCAACAGTAATAATATGATACAGACTTACGTATTTTTTAAGCTTAAATCCTAAATGCATGGAATTTCTTAGTGGCGAATGTAAATCTAGTTCGGTTATGAAATTTAGCAACCTATAAATCTATGTATACTGTCCCCGTGCATCTTCTCATGAATAGTCTAGTTTCAACGTTTTAGGACAAAATGTCCTCGTTCTTTGTTTAATTACGTACTCGTCATACGTTACTGTTTACTTTACACAACTAAAAACACAGTGACTAATTGAAGATTAAAACTCATGGAACTTAGTTCCGCTACTAATTAAGTAACTTGAACTCCCAACAACCCAGTCTGAAGTTCAGATTGAAATGTCAATTCGAATATATTTGGCAACTTTGGTGGCCGAACGGGGAATGGGCTTTAGATGAGGACAAATATTTAACTTTTCTAAATTGGTTCAATTTGGATGTTTTGGTTAGAGCCCAAGAGTGAATTCTAGGATCGGTATGATTGTTATTATTTTAGACTTCTCAAAGTATATTTAACAGAAAATCATAATTTTTACTCACATTTCGCGCCCCTCATGGAAGAATGGCATAAGTGAAATTACGTCTGACATGTCTATTGCTCGATTAGATACAGACAAATATAACCTACATCCTCCTCAATTGGATAGGATGTAGATTATATTTTTCTGTATCTATAAATAAATCTGTATCTATAGATAAAGCACGGAGAACTAAATTAATAATAACAAAAAAGTATAGAAAAAAACAAATAATATTCAAAGACGATGAATTAGTTAATAACAGTGGGAGGGTGGGGGAAGGAGGGAGTTTTTAAATAAATAATGCAATTAAAATTAAGGATAAATAGTGTTAACAATACTTTTTTATAATGATCAATTAGCCAATTGCTCCATTGTTATTACTGTATGTAATTGTTATTTCTATGGTTCACACAGTTTCCCTTGACCATTTATTAGATGGTTATCATTCAACATCATATTAAGTATATAAAGTTTTATATAGTTTTGTTTAATTACACCCGGAACACTTATATCTCTATAAAGTTTAGGTCCTTTTTGGTTTATAATCATTGTAGTACTGAACATGATTTTAATTTGGGAATTGAAACTATTTGTCCGGATTTAAATCGCGTATATTTGTTTTTTCAAACAAACAAACAAAATTTGGGACCTGTAAAGGGCCCGAAACGTCGGTGTGTAACAATCGCGAAAACCTGAGAACTCGAGGTGATTTTAATTGTCAAATAATTATGTAACCACAAGATGACAGGTAAGACTTCGTGCTAATCACGCAATTCTTCATTTCCTTGAAGCCTCCGATGACCTACTAGCAGCTACTTCAGCGTAAGATTAAATTAACATCTTATAATATCTACTTATAAACGTTTATTGAAAAAAAAACCAAATTAAACAAAAGTTGTTTTTTAGATTTTTTAATGAAGCAGAAATAGCTGAAAATTTAAAAATGGTAACAGTTTGACCTTGATTAAATCAAACTTTCATAAATAAAAGAACTTTTTCCACTAAAGTTTACGAAATTGACAGCAACTCGAAATCAACCTTCTCAAATGAAACTTAAAATGAAAAAGTAAAATAAAATGCCAGATTTTTTAACAAATAGAATAGAATAGAATAGAATACGTTTATTTGCCAGAATACAGTA
>NW_020653743.1:2137996-2186610 GCF_003589595.1 Hyposmocoma kahamanoa | reverse complement strand
CTCTATACCATCTGTATCATCATTGATTACATGAACGACTTATTAGATTCTTAAATGCAAACTTTATTCATTCATTTGTCCAATCCTATCACACGAGATGTTTTCTAATTAATTGTTGGTGAACAAAACCTATCTTCTCTCCATAAACATAATGGATCTTATACGTGGAATGGCTTGTACGGACATACTAGGTATGGCAAGTTCCTGTTAGTTCCAACGAGTTATTGCTAGTTCAAATAAGTCATGACACTGTGTCGATCTCTTAAATTGGAGATGTTAATGTCAATTTTTGGAAGATCCGGCAAGAGTTGAAGGTTGCTACGTTGCGTCGATTAGCACTTGTTAATTCGTCGATACAAATTATTACGAGTCGTGCTAAATTGGTTACCGACGCGTTAATTGAGATTCACCGGGCCGTTTTTTTTTGAAACTCTTGGGTGTTTCTGTCCAGACTTTATGAACTCTCCAGTAATCTGAATTTGAAAAAACACCTATAGTATTAGCCATAGGAAATAAGACAGATGGTGATATTGCAAACTTATACCATCAACTATAGCAGCGGCTTACAACATCTATTTGGCCACCTCCAAAATTATGCAGATACCATTACTTTAATAGAAAGAGAAAACGTGGCCGTCTGTCTTGTGAATTTATTGTTTACTATTTGTTATACAGTTTTGGTCATTTCTTTCACTTTTTAAAATAACCAGACTTACTACTATATAGTTCGTGATTATTATATACAGCTGAAAAAATTTCGTACGTAACAAGTTGATTTTGGTAGTCAATCCACTGGATTTATTTTTGATAATGGAGTATTTACACACGTGTTCCTTGTTTAAGAACTCCAGTGAGACTGAATTTAGGTCATCACAATTTCGTACACAATCTAGTGTCATTGTCTGTTGGCCCTATTTCAGAATGAGCGGATCTTAGAAAACACTTACCGTATTACCTATCCGGACCGTAAACCTCATGCCATTAGAATAAGACATCTCTAATCCGTAGATTTTGATTTGTTATCATGATATAAAATTTGAGTACGGTGTTTTTCTCCTGTAAATACTGCGTGGTTTGTGTGTCGGCATTTATTTGTAAACAACACAATTAGCCGTTATCCGTGCGCCCAACTAATTCATACGAGTGGGTTTCAATTTAACAACATATTACTTAAGAGCTCTCATGCCAAAAAAGTTTTGACGTTGGCTCCGCCCAAATTTGTGAAGCAAATATATGCCTGAAGTTCGCGTGACATGCGACAGGAGATGTTGAATTTTGCGCATTAAAAGTACCAAGTTCGTTTTAGCGGAATAACTCTAAAACTAAAGGGATTAAAAAAATCCGTTGTGGCAGTTGTCGATCATGCATAAATATAATTAATTATTATTATTATTATTATTTATTTAAACACTTTATTGTACCACAAAGTAACTTACAAATTTACAGAAACAATTTAAATATTTGTGTACAAAGGCGAGCTTATCCCATAAAGAGATTTCTTCCAACTAACCTTTGAAAATCTGAGAGGAAAGTTGGTTTTTGGGGTGGCACTAAAAATAGATAAGTAAAGAAATGAAATATACTATACTCAATAAATACACAGATAAATTTAATAAATCAACTGTACATACGAATATATACCTATATATTAAGTAATGTTGATACATTAATACATACAAAGTCTATAATAAATTGAATGTACAAAATAAAACTATAAATAAATATATCAAAAGTAAAAAAATATTTCAAAAGCTCTAACATGTGGAGTCTGAACAATCCCAAAACTTCAAAAGAGCACCCTTGAAAACCCGAACCGAAGGCGACTGTCTGACCTCGACCGGGAGAAGGTTCCACATACGGGCAGCATTTACTGTGAACGAGTTCGAATATTTTTGGGAACTGTGTTGTGGAAGGACGAGGGACAAATTGGTGCCAGAACGCATGCGGTCAGCCTGACGGTATTGAAAACGCTCACGTAGATAGCTAGGTGAAGTGGGATGGAACAGGATTTTATAGAGGAAGCATAAAATGTGAGCATTTCTACGTAAACGAATAGGCAACAACTTCAACTCATCTCTAAACTTGGAAATGTGGTCGTACTTTTTTAATCCAAACACAAATCTGATACATTGATTTTGCAGCCGCTCCAATTTATTAAGAAGGTCCTCCGAAAGATCAAGATAGGAGACGTCCATAGTCCAGAATAGGAAAAAGAAGAGTGCGTATTAGCATAAATTTGGTAGACAGAGGAAGAAAGTACTGCATCCGCTTGAGGGAATGAAGTGATGCAAAGATTTTACGACTTACATCGGCGACATGCTCCGACCAAGAAAGTGTCTGATCCATTATGATGCCCAAATTTTTAACTGAAGTGGAAAAAGGAATAATAGTGTCATTCAGAACTAAATTGGGCATCACCATAGACTCAAACTTGGAGATGGAATGGCGACTGCCAATAATTATGGCTTGGGACTTTTGTGCATTTAAAAGAAGTCCGTAGTTCTTAGCCCATACCGAAACCTTTTGTAGGTCGGAATTCAATGTGCCGATAGCAGTAACTACATCTTCAAGACGGGCTGCAGTATAGATTTGAAGGTCATCGGCATAGAGATGGAAAGAAGACGTGAGTGATGATGTAATTCCACCGATAAAGACCGAAAAAACTATAGGTGATAAAACCCCACCCTGCGGAACGCCAGCCGTAAGGCTACACCAGTCCGAGTGCATGTCACCGGTCTTTACGAGCTGGGAACGATCAAATAAATCCGAACGAAACCAGGATTCGGCTAAGGGAGGTAGATTTAAAGTTCTAAGCACAGCAAGAAGCAAATTAAAATCAACAGTACTGAAGGCACTGCTAAAATCCAATAAAGTGAGGACAGTAACTTTTTTATTTTCTATATTAAGACGAATGTCGTCAGTGATTTTCACCAGAGCAGAAACTGTGCTATGGCCCGCTCGAAAACCAGACTGCAGATGGTTGAAAATATCGTAACGTAGGAGGTGGTTAGTGAGTCGATTATGGACATAGTGCTCAAGGATTTTGGACAATACAGGAAGTATGGAGATAGGGCGATAATGGGAGAAAGAAGAAGGATTTGATTTTTTAGGGAGAGGAATTACATGGGCTTGTTTCCATACAGCGGGAAACACACCACTGGAAAGGGAAAAATTAAGGATATGAGCTAGGATAGGAGCTACTAGGTCCTGTATTGGAGTGATTAATTATCTAATATTAATAATATTAATTATCTAATTTTTGTCCTAATAACCTGTAGTTTTTCGAGGATAAATCGAAAAAATGTGAAAATTAGAGGTCATTTCGTGATTTTCGTCTATCGAGGAAATTTTATTGTTTTATGTTTCTGATTAATGTCTATGCTTGAATATATCGTGTAGTTACTCATACAATATTTTATTTTTAACTTTAAAGTGGATATACCCCTCTAAAAAAAAAACCACACGCAAAATAGGCGCCTTGACGTCGTGTTGCGGACACCAGCCCGTTACACCAAGTACCAAGTACCCCTCTAAAATCAAATCGAAGATAAGGAATTTTTCCTCTGCTCCTTCTTAAGCTATAGGAGAGCCGGTTCACAAAGCAAGCCTTCGATGCGCGTTGGTATTGAAATGACGACGTGTATTGAGTGCGCATTGAACGCGTGTCAGCCTTTTACCACCTACGGCTACTTACGAATAAAAATCATGTAATTGTAAGCGTGCGTTAGCAAAACACACGTTGAACGCTGCCACAGGATGCGTTAAAACGATGCGCTACCGCAAGGAACGTAATTACTACGTTTAGTGTTGCGGCAATTCAACGTCGCCCGCCCGTGCGTTATCGCTCTTACCTTTGTCCCTTAGACATTTTAATATTTTAAAACTTTTTGTGTAACATGACTGAATACTTTCAATTTAGTTCCACCTTCACCGTTTCTCCTTTGGTCAATTAGAAAGCCCGGAACACACTATCCTAATATCGTTGATATAGCTACCACCCATTTGCACGAAGCGACTTGTTTCCTTTTCCCTTATGCGTACGGTAAAAGAGTGGAATACATTAAAACGTACCACAGTAGGTAACATTATCACTTACGTCAGGTGAGATTGTGGCCAAGCGTGTGTCTATTATTTGTATAAAAAATATAAACATTAGAGATCATAGGAGGGATCTTGACGATCACTTTAAAAAGAAATGAGTTTAATTAAATTAAGAAATGAGTTTGTTTCGATTCCAATCCTTGACCCTGAATTAGACTCCTTTTTAATTTCGATCTTATCACCATTGTAATTCCTATAATGCGTCAAATTGTAGCATGAATATATTAAAATTATTAAAGGAATGATTTACATATTAACATTGTGTGCGAGCCGTCATACACACAGGATTGGATGGTCGACTTCTGTAGTACAAAAGTACTTTCGATAATTTCATGGCTTACTATGAAAACACGTGCCAAATTGGAATAATACAAAACATTATGGTTTTAATTGCCTATGTAAGCGATAACGCAAACGTATTAGATCTGCGTTCACGTGCATGCAAGTTGAGGAAATTATGTCAGTTAAATCTTTTTTTATGATATCAAGTGACGAAGGGAGGAACAATTGCTCATGGTCGTGAGCGACATGCATCCTACCCATGACAGTTGCAATACCGCTCAGATTTTTAAATCACAAAGACTTGAAGATCACTACCACTACGCCCGTCTCACTTTTAGAGTGACGTCTCACTCTAAAGACATAAAGTTGACAAATCCCAAGTGCCTGTCCATTTGCCAGCACCTTTGAATCTTTTCGAAACCTCAAATTGTCTTTAAAATATATTCCGAGGACCCTGAATTATTTACATCAATATATATAGATATACGGACATAACGACATAACTCCATTTACGCTGGCGATTTATATTCAACCGTATGCCACTTAGTATAAGACGGTCCAAAGTCAAAAGTCCAAGGTGTGCCCAATATTAAGGTAGCATTCCGATGTTGGCGACCGGCACCCGATCAAAATTAGTGTATCATTGTTTTCTTCTTCTTTCAATAACTGCTTCATAACTCTTTTTCTGGTTGTGGATAAATAGTTCGTCATGATTTCAGTTATTGTCGTATAATACGGGATACTTCACGCTCTTTTCCCATCGGGGAAGGCAGAGACAATCCCGACACACATCTTTCGCCCCATCACGCATCAGTGCTTTCATTCTTGACCTTTCCTCTCTTCATATTATAACACTGATTCAGTTATGGGTCAGTCGACATACTTTAACATCGATTTTACTAATGTGTCCCATCACTGGTTCATAAAGTTTGACATGTGTAAAATTTTATAGTACTCGAGTTTCAAAATGCCCACCGTAAAGATATGACGATCACTCGCGACAAAATGTCACAAAATTAAACTATTGAAGAAAAATTATAATCTAAGATCTGATCTGTTTAATTAGACGCCTTAGTCTGTCCCAAGGGACGAAAAATTTTATTACGAATTCACTCAGAACCCGAAAATTCCCTAATTTGAGACCATAATTATTATAATTGGTGTTATTATAACACGTACTTATTTTGTTGTATACATTTCCTTATGAAAACCTTCACAGCTAAATGTACCTGCACAAAAGCGTCTTTGACTGTCCTTGAACGGGAGATGCCGTCGTGTAGCACTGTTTAGCGTTCACTCACGATTTGTTTGGTGCTTCGTACAGTGGACCATTTGGTTGCGACATAACTGCTATAGAGATTATTTTCATTGTAGATTTGTTTCATTAAAACAAATTAACACCTACATGTAGAAATATTGATACGACCGAAACCAAGGCAAAGTAAGTATCACTGTCGTTTACTATGAAAAATGGTAAGTAAAACCTAAACACAACCTGTAATTAAAAATAAAAAACTTTTTTACACTATACAATAAAGCACAACTGGCAGACTTAAACCAGTTAAAAGTCGTTCAGCTAGCCATGGAACGAGCTCTCTGCTCGGAGTTCCTTTGAAGGATAAGATTCGGAACGAGGTTATCTGACAGAGAACCAAGATCGTCGACATAGCTGGTAGAATAAGCAAGCTGAACTGGCAATAGGCTGGCAATATTTGTCGAAGAACTAACAGACAATGGGGGAAACGAGTTCCTGAGTGAAGATCACGATTCGGCAAACGTAGGGTAGGACACCCTTTAGCCAGATTTAGTGACGATCTGCAAAAGATTGCTGGCAGCAGATGGATGCGACAAGATAGGAATGGGTGAAATGGTGCACATTGGGAGAGGCCCAATATAATAAACATATATGTATATTATAATAGTATATAAGTAGCCATAGGTAGGTCCATAGGTAGGTTCACGGACCTACGTATTTCTGTCGCCAAAGAGTAACGTGTGCATTACTGCGTTACGGTTTTGAAGCGTAAGGGTGCTGGTGAAATTACAGGCGCATGAGACCTGTCAACTTATGTGCCTGGAAGACGGGTGCAGTGGCAAAGTCCATCAGATATTTGCGATTTAAAGCTCTGAGTGGCACTGCATCAGTCAAGGACAGGCGTATCGAATTTATTTTAAATGAAGTGGCAGCACGTTCCAAACCCGGAATCCATGGAGGACTAAAAACAAGTATGATAAGAAGGTATAGAGAGGTATATAATATCTTAAACAGTAGGTCTGTGTTATTTTCAAGAGCCATGTACATTCCTAAAGACTATCGGATGCCATTCTAAGGTAAATAAATGTTCGTCACCAATTCATTACGATAAGAGCACATTCAACTTGTACGCTCAAATAAATCTGCGACATGGATAGAGAGGTTCAGTGTTACATTTTCCTTGACTATCTGATAAACTAGCTACATAAACAAACACGCCCGCAGCTTATTAAGACGATACACAAATCATGTTTGTACGACGCATCGAGTATATAACCAGAAATAGCGACGAAATGTCATTTAATTTGTTTGAAAACTATTTTGCCATATCATTACTGTGACAACTGCGCTCCGATTGGCTACCCGAGTTCGAAACAATTGACGGGTGTCGTCAATGGGTGTCGTCAACTGTTTCACTTCAATTCGTCCAGTTAACTTGAGCTTTGCTATAATGGACAAAAAATTGCAAAATTACATACATAATAAATATTAAATAATTACCGATGAAATGTGATTCCGTTTGTTTTGTAATTAGATGTTTCGCTGTTTTTTCCATACTACCGAATAGAACAGCACGGCATTGTTAGAGATATTATCTTTATTACAATAAATACATAATATTTTTTGGAATATACGGAGACGTATACGTACAGGTCAGTAGTTGACCTGTCTATATTTCAGTGCAAACGAGAGTTGATATTTATAAGAGCTGTATCGCTAATGTGTTACCAGGAATATATGGCCCTTATTTCGTCTCTGTTTCTGGTTATATACTCGATGACGTTAGGCAACACTGTTCTCGATTCTGATCGATTTTGAAAACAAAGGGACGAAAATTATTATGTCCTTAGCAATACTATAAAAATATTCTATAATTCTTTTGTTATGACGTTTAGTAACGTTTTAGTAGTGTTTTTTTTTTCAGTTTTGTAGTATCTATTATCAGTAGTATCTGTAATTTCGATAATTTTTGCAGCACATTGCCTCGAATGTCCGAATATAGTGAGACAATAATTACATATTAATTATTGCTATTATTTAATTATTACGAATAATACAAAAAAATATATATTGCAAAGAATTTACAGTCGTTACAAAAACCTGAAGTTGTTCATACGCATGAGATCGTTGCTTTCGAGGACGAAGGTGGTCTAGTTTATCCCACCTAAGATGCTATCCAAATATGCACAGTAGCAGAGTTAGAAATCCGAGAAATAATAAACAAGTAACAAAAATTTCACACGAGGCGATTATTAAGTAAACCTCTTCTAATTAATAAGATTTTACCATATTTTGTCAGTTGTAACATTTTCATTTGTCTTGCCATTCATAAATTTGATCAATTACCAACAGAAAACCATCTAGTAAAATTAATTAAGACAGTCGCAAGTTCATATATTGAGGTGCGTTTTTATTATTTAACCTAATCGATAAGGTTTTGTATTACAAAAAGATGTTATATAATGAGCTCATTTTCCTGGAAGGACAATAACTTTAATATTTCAAATGCAGTAGTCTGAATTTTTTTTAAATTAAAATAAAGGACTAAACTGTGTTATTCCAGCATTTTTCTACTATATTAATATTACGACATTGTAATCAACATTGTAATCAACGAATACTTGAACAAAAATTATTATATTTAGAATCATTGACGTACAATTATATGGACGTCGGGTCCGCGCTAAAAAGTGTCCCAACTTATAGGGCGTTAAAATCGTATACAGAGCGTCATTCACGCTTTAGTCTTCGTTTGTTCGACTGACAGCGAAGCAAGCAAAATTAGACAGTGCTGCGATGACATTACAATTTAAATTCAACGTTTTAGCTTTTTCATATTCCTTTACATGTCACTACGTTTGAATAGGTTGACTTGGGAAATTTTTTTCGTGGTTTTTGTATTAGACCCGTCGTCCATTTATTTGCAAGTCAATGTTTAGAATCGATTAATTGAATGGAATACGCGTGTTTACGCGTATTCCGTCGATTGAAAAACACTTAGTTGCCTTAGTACTGAGTATTGTAATCGGCTGTCTACCGTCGAGCACGATACTTACGAGATATGTAGTTGGACATAGTTTGCAAACTATAACCAACCCACCAGTGTTGGGCAAAATTTAATTGTTCTGGCAATTAAAGATTGACAATTGATTAATTGTCAATTGCGAAACAGCAATTAACGATTGATTAATTGTTAATTGCGGTTCTCGCAACTAACAATTGATCAATCGTTAATCGCAAATATCTACAATTAACAATTAATCAATTTTCAATCTTTTCAATGTTTTTGATTAACAATTAACAATTAAAACTGACAATTATGATTAATTTTTAGGGCATATGGGGGTGAGTTAGGGCGTTGGTTGTGGGGGCCTGCTGGGAGCAGGTTGGGGGCCCGGTTGGGGGCCCCGGTTGGGGGGCCCAGTTGGGGGCCCGGTTGGAGGCCCCAGTTGGAGGCCCCGGTCGGGGGCCCCCAACCGGCCGGAATTGATTTTAATTGCAAATTTAATTGCAATTAAAATCAATTGCAATTAAAATCAATTGCAATTAAATCAATTGCGACGCGTCGTAAATTGTCGCAAAAGTCAAAAATTGATTTCAATTGAATTGATTTTTTAATCTGATTGAATTATTGATTGAAATTTAATTGATTAACGCCCAACACTGCAACCCACAAAATGTCACTTTCGAGATTATTAGATTTTTGTTAAAACAGTGTGAAGAAATAAATAGGTAGGTTATTTGAGACTAGAGATGCGCCGAGTACTCGTTTGCTACTCGCGGTGTACTCGGCCGAATAACTCGGTTCATGAGAAGAGTACTCTGTTAAAATAAAGCATCACAGCTATAGACATAATAAAGTAAAATCAACAATATATTTAAAATATTCAAAAGGGATTTATTACTAGAAATTGTAGACAATTGTAACAATTTCTAGCAATTTAGTAATTTAAAAATTACATTATTAATATTTAAAATTTAACAAAGGCAAGTTATGACGTAGGAATATTTACAAGGTTTTCTGCGCGTTCAGGTAATAGTCTGTTCCTTTTTTCTTCATACACATTACCCGCTTCGGCAAATAACCGCTCGCTATACACAGTGCTGGCAGGTGTACATAAAAACACTCGTGCTAACTGTGCCAGTTTTGGATATTTTGTTTTATGCTCTGCCTACCATTGGAAAGGACTCTGCTCTCGCGACAATAAACTTTCATTGACATATCGGCCTAATTCTAGAGCAACGGGGGCTTTTAGGATCATCGCGTTCCGGTTGTAATGAACCGAGTAACTCGGCCGAGTACTCGGCTCGGCAAATGTTAAACCGAGTAATATTCGGTACTCGGTTACTCGGTAAAACTTGTACTCGGCGCATCTCTATTTGAGACAAAAGATGTACTGTAGCAGTGAGAACGATATTGGGAAACTATTATATTATATAGCAATAAATAGAAAACATTATGTATCTTTTTATTTAGTTAACGAGAACCATGTTCTAGTTTTCGTAATGAACACGCCAAAGATCTACAGTACTTCAGTAGATGTAACATGGATCCGTTTAGCATATTTAAAAAAAGACATTATATGAAGTTTAGCAGCAAAGTTCTTTTTAGCTATTAAAAAGTTACTTATTTAGGGTTGGTACCCTGAAGTACTTTTATTTTCTCCGTTTTGGCTTGGTACGTTGCCAGGATCTTTTGTGAGCGGGTAAAGGACACGTCTGGTGTTCTACCTAAATACATAACTCAATTTCACTCGAGGTGTGGGTTGTTTCTTGTTTGCATAACATGTCCAGTTCTTATATGCTTTGATATTTTTTGGTTTGATAGCATGTGTGTATTTTAAGTACAACGCCATCTGTTAGCGGCAAATCAATAACATAATATTATGTTAAATCAAGGGGAAGGTCCAACTACCACACTCATACCGCATCGGGACGTATGGCGCCACCTTATTGGCGAAACTAGTAGGCGCGTTATCGTTCAAGGTCATCGACGTAAGGTCATCGACGCTTGTCAGTGTCTTAAAACATAAACAAGACAAGAGACGCGTATATAATATTTAAAAAACTTTCATAGATTTCAACTGCCTCCGTGCCCGAACGGTTACCATGCCGGACTGCCACGAAGAGGTCCCAGGTTCGATTCCCGGGCCGGGAGAAATATTAGTATGGCCTACAATTATTTCTCTCGTGAGTTTGGGTGTAATTTGTGGTTGTCTATGTGTGTGTCCATGGCACCCGCGACCCAGGGTTTCCCTAGTGCAGGGCTATGTTGAGTGTGTGCGTTATTTATTAATTATTTCTCACAGATGGCGCTACGGCAAAAAGTCGTTAAAACCAAAAACAGAGATCTGAAACATGCACATAAAAAATGCGTAGGATCTGCTAGTTAGTTCCGTAGCTTAGTTGGGAGAGCGTCTGGGGGTCGACCACGAAATACGAACTACCGCTATACTGGGAAAACATTTACTTCATAAAAAAATTAACTTTCAAATAAATGGAAGTGAAACTTCAAATATTGGCTAATGAAGGCACATGGGACTTGCTAAGTTATGTCTCAGGGCGACGGCCACAAAAGCAGTGCGTCTCAGATCTTTGCGATTTAAAGCTCTCGAGTGGTACTGCAAGTGCTTTGGACAGGCGTGTCGCTTAACGAACAAGTCGTTTGCTGGATCCTGCCAAAATAAAATATTCCCCAAATCCCGTCTTCACGAAGCCAGCCAATTCCAAATACTGGATCATTTTACTGGATTATTTTAATCAACACATGAAACCACGGAATTGTACATTTCAAGATTTTTTTCGTAGTATTCCAGTCCGGTCATCTTTAATTCGACAGCTCAACCAATGATAAACAAAAAAAAGATTATTTATAAAGCTAATTGACGACTTAATCGTCCCGTCACATGGCACCATAAAAAAAACTATGGCCATCCACGTTACCTTATGCAGATGATTCCACATTTCATGTTTTATCGAAACTATAATGTGTAAGCATTGACTTACAATTATATGGACGTCGGGTCCGCGCTAAAAAGTGTCCGAACTTAAAGGGCGTTAAAATCGTATACAGAGCGTCATTCACGCTTTAGTCTTCGTTTGTTCGACTGACAGCGAAGCAAGCAAAATTAGACGGTACTGCGATGGCATTACAATTTAAATTCAACGTTTTAGCTTTTTCATATTCTTTTACATGTCACTACGTTTAAATAGGTTGACTTGGGACATTTTTTTCGTGGTTTTTGTATTAGACCCGTCGTCCATTTATTTGTAAGTCAATGTGTGTAAGTATTTGCATTTGACATAAGTAATCAGACGCATTTTCCTATAGTTATTTATATAAGTACTAAACTATGTATGGTATGGAGCCCCTTAGCCTACGCAGAGACGTTGGCTCTCTGTGTTTGTTCTACCGTCTTTATAATGGGGAGTACTTTGAGGAACTTTTCGAACTGGTGCCACCGTCTCGTTTCTATCATCGCACCTCCCACAAAGGGAGTAGAGTCCATCGCCACATCTCAGATGCCTGGCTTTGTAAGAGTTTCTTCTTCGAACCTGCATGGTGTGGAATGATCTTCCTCCTGGAGTATTTCCATTGCGCTATGACATGGGGTTCTTCAAAAAGCGTGTTTACAGGGTTCTTAAAGGCTGGCAACGCATAGGCAGCTCATCTGATGTTGCAAATGTCCATGTGCGACGATGACCACCTCCTATCAAGTGGTTCTACATAAAAAAAACCTAATTGTTTTATTGTAATTTGTTTATTGAATGTAACGACGTTTTACTACCATGATATTCAGTTATTTTTTTTGTAAAATTACTCCACTAATTAACACTAAGAAAAATTCTGGCTGGATTCGAACGCGTGTCGCGTATTATAAAAAAACTGTTAAAGGGTGTCAAAAGTGTTCAATCTTTGAACTAAAAACAGGACGGCTACCAAGAAGCGTTCTCATATTCTAGCTTAAAATAGCAAGAAGATTTTTGAAACCATGTTCAAAGTAAATGTAACTAGTTTTTCGGATCTAATTCACATACAAAAACATATTTGTCTTTCAAACAAAACCAACGTTTCGGAACCTTTACAGGTCCCATGTTCATGGCTGACTCGGACCTGTAAAGGCTCCTCTCGGGCCTGATTTAGATTCGAAAAAATATTTTCACTATATATATGTAACAATCATGAAAACCTCAGAACCGCCATGTTTAATTCATCAAATAAGTGTTCTAACGTGGTAACATGATATGTAAACACCAAAAAAATCCGGATATTGCGTTGTACATACCGAGGCAAGAAGCCAACTGGAGACGTCTCGAGACATCTCTAGTGAAAAAGTCCCAAACAACTGTGAGTCAGGCTCCATGTTAATCGACAAGAAACGACAAAAGACATTTCAATAATGAAATCCGTTTACAATTTAATACCTTTTATTTACAAAATTTATAATGTATAATGTAATATTTGCAAGGTGACTGGAAAATATTATTGTCCTTATACAGCGAAAACCAATTATCTGGAATTTTTACAAAAATAAAGAAGATGAATTTGTTGTATTATAGAATTGAATAGAAATATTTATTCCATGATCCATAGTGATGTTAGTAATACAGTAAATTTTTCTGACGTCTTTTTCCTAATACAATACAAAATTACGCTACACACGTGTAGTTGCACCCAATGTCGTTGGTAGGGGCTGTCCAGCTTGTTGGCAACAACGCCTAGGCAGCCCTGGCATGAACGCCACCTGTGTGCGCCTCCGTGAACATGTCGGACGGATACATTACAGTGTCGAGGCAGCCCCGTTAGCATCCTATTATAACTTTATATAATAAAAGTAAAGCAAATGTGAAGGAAGCTATGATAATATTAAAATAAAAAGTAATAAAGGAACCTTAATTATTATACAATCTTCATAAAGCTGTACAATTAAATGTTAGAATAATAATATTATAGTTGCGACGCCAAAACTAAGTAAATTAGTAAGGTAGACTCGGTCTTCAGCCGTGACTTAGGGACCTGTAAATAGTAATAATTGATAATTTGTTTCGACCAACATGGATTTAATACAAAAAAGATAAAATTTAATACAAAATTAAAAATAATATAAATAAAATACAATTGCAATTAGAATACTATTTTAGATTTAGTCAATAGATGCACCATGTTACAATGGTTCATGTATTGATAGTCAAAGCGTTCAGCAAATGTCTTTAGGATACTGTTTCGGATGGCCCGCACCATGCGCACCGCTTGCGCATGATAATATGTAAAAGATCGACGTTTAAGTAAATGAGTGTATTTTAGGCATCTTGTTTGTGCATACTTTCATTATGGGTACGGACGGTTAAGGCAAGTAATCGTAATAAAGTGAACTCTAGTTTCGACGCATATCCTTTCGATACACTGCTGTGTAACTTTTTTTTTACCCAAATGAAATTAAAATGCCTTCGCCGTTCGTGTTGACTTTTTATATTTATGACGTCGATGATGTCGATGATTTGTGACGTCGATGTCGATGTATACAAACCAATGATCTGTAAGTTTTAGCGGCAGTAGAGCTCTTTGTGAAAGAGTCCGTCCAGAGAAGTGCCACCTTACCTATTTCTGCTGCCAAGCGGTAATATGAGCATTATACTGCGTTCCGGTTTTAGAAGGTGCTGATGAAATTACAAGCACATGTGGCCTGTTAACTTATGGCTCAGGGTGACGGGCGCAGTGGCAGTGCCCCTTGAACTTTGCGATTGAAAGCTCTGAGTGACTGCAACTGCTACGGACAGGCGTGTCGCTTACCACCAGGCGCACGACTTGTTCGTTCCATCACTTGAATCATAAAAGTAAAGTTTTGAACTAAAAGTTACGTATTTATGCACGTTCAACTCAATACGCCACCAATACTGCTTCAACAAAACATATCATAGCCTAATTAATCGGAATTTTTTACACAGTAACCTCATTGAAGGTCCTCAGGCAAGGCAATTTCTTTGCCGTCACGGCCAGTTAGGTATGATCGCGAACAATCATTAGATTTATGAATTTGAACTAATTTTTGCAGACTTGAAAAAAAGGAGGGGGTTCTGAATTCGACTATATATTTTTTTCTTTTTTATATGTGAACCGATTTTGATGATTATTTTTTTTTGTTGGAAAGAGGGTACCTCTGTAGTGGTCCCATTTAAATTTGAAGAAAATATTCCACCTTGTAGGGGTGACAAATTAGGGGATAAGTGACTTTTGAGGTCGGTTTTTTAGTGTTATTAAATCTACTTTTACATTACAACTTATTGTAATATTTTTAAGCAGAATACATTGCAACTGAGTTTTTCGAGCACTTAACAATTGTATTAGATTCTAGAAAATGTGAAAATGACACGTTTTTTTTCTACTTTGTTTTGTAAATAAATACAAATAATGATAACAATAGTACTTACTTAATGCTGCTTATTTGGCATAGCGTCTGTCACGGTTGGCTAGAAGACGTCGATTTGAATCCGGCCGAATCGAAGTATTTTCTGAATGTTCGATCTTTGTATAATTGAATATCTATTCAATAAAAAATTTAAAGCGACATCTCTGGCCGGGGCTGGTAGCTGTGAAGGCATCTAACTGGGTGACGAAATACTTTCATAGATTTGTCATAGATAGCGCTACGGCTAAAAAGTCGTTGAAAAACCAAATACAATACAATAATAACAATAAAACACTTATTTCGACCAACATGGATCAAAAATTGCAAAGATTTAATACAATGAACCTCAAAATTAAAATTTAGTACAAAATTAAAATTAAATAATAATTGTAGTAGTTCTTATTGGGGTGACAGAGGTAAACCAGGTTTTTCCAATATGGTGGTTTTATTTCACAACATATACAACATCGGTGGTACAGTGGGAAAGGACTCCCCCTAATCGGCACGTACGCACGTTCCAATTAGGAAGCGGCTCAGGGTGCAACAACTACGTGTTACGTTCTAAAGCGCAGTTCCAATAAGGAAGCAGCGCTAGAAGCGTAATAAGGTACAGTAGGTTTAACGGTAACGATGTAAAGCGGAGTTCCAAACAAGGAAGCAGTGCTAGATACGTAGTAAGTGGGATTACATTCATGTTTGCATCGCCGTCAGTAGTCATTCCGCGAGGGAAAATCTTAACATCGCGATGCAAAATTTGCGATTTCGACGCCAATGCCATCTAGCGGTGCGTGACGGAACTAATATGAGTTGTTGCCTGTTATGTGATTTTGTTACATAATGTAAATGAAATAAGTTCGTGTATTGACAGCCAAAACCGTCCAGCAAATGCCTTTACGATACTGTTGCGGCCACAGACCAAATGCGGCTAACCCGCACAATGCGCACCAGTGATGTGATGAAGCGGTGCACCTTGCGCATGATTGCATGGAAGTAATCTACGCACGCTTCCGTAAACATGCGCTGCAGAAGCGCATCGGGGATGTTCGAAGTAAATGATGCAAGTATAGGGTAATGTTTTGAAATTATTCATAACAACCGTGACCACAAGACCAGTAAAGAGCACGAAACGGAGTTTGTTTGAAAAATACGTGACTTAGCTCCGAAAAATTTGTTTTTCCATTACCAATATGCTGTAAAGTATATATACCGGGTGGAAATTTGTAATGCCACCTGGAGGGAAAGTACTCTAAATACTGGAGATAGAAATTTTTACTTAAAGGAAACATTCCTTTATTTTTTAAAAGAAATAAAACTGCATTCATAGATTTTCGAAAATTTCTAGCATTTTTCTAGTTTTTCTAGCAAATTTCTGCCATTTCGAGTACTCTTACCTCAGTTGGTCCCATAGAGACTATTGATCCTTACCACAGACCGGATCGAATGGCATAAAAAAAAGTTTTGCGAAAATTGCCTTTTATCATGCTGACTGTACCATTTTTTTAAAAATCTGTGAATGCCAATCAAAATATCTTCAAAATTCATGGATTGTCTTCTAGAACCGTTTTCCTATAACTACATCGATTAAGGTAGCTGGCCTTGCTGCCCCGTCTCAAGTTTATGCCATTTTTATTTTAGTTTTGCCAATTTTAAAAGTGTTCGTCCAGGGAAGTACTGTCACTCTTCCTATTTCTACGGCCAAGTTACGTTTCGGTTTTGAAGGTAAAGGTGCTATGCTGGTGACATTACAGGCACACGCATTACTTTTCATCTTATGTCTCAAGGTGATAGACGCAGAGACAATGCCCCTCAGATCTTTTACGAGTTAAAGCTCTGAGCAGCACTGCAGCTGTTATGATGGTCGCTGACGTGACACGCGACTTGTTTGTCCCTTCAATTAGCACCATAAAGAAATAAATAAATACTGGTCACAAAAATGTTTGTAACTAATTTTACTGGAACTTATAATTTATTGTGCTGTGCATCAAGGTTAATGAATCTTGTTTTTGTTGTCGATTTTCTGAAATATTTTTCGGGGATTAGGAATACTACGAAAACGTTTCGAATTTTACAATTTCCTGGTTTGATGCGTTGATTTGAAAAATTATCCAGTGTATAGAATTAGCTGACATCGTGAATTCGAGATTTCGGGAATCTTTTTAAGACACCAATGGACGTAGCGAACAAGTCGCTTGCCTGATGTTAAGCGACACCTGTCTATAGTGGTTGCAGCGCTACTCGGAGATTTAAATCGCAAATGTCTGATGGACATTGGCAATGCGCCCGTCACCCTGAGACATAAGTTGACAAGTCCCATGTGCCTGTAATTCCAACTTACTTAATTATGTAAGGTGTCAGTAGTTCCTTCTACTGCTACTAAAGATTTTTCCCAAAGGGAAAGGACGGGCGGTAAATTCGCGTAATAAATTTTTGAATCACAGTGCTGTAGGATGTTCGGTGAGGCAGGCCGTAAAGTTGTAACGGTTCCAGTGTTGAGTAACCTACAATAGGCAACAGATTTTTTAAACATTCTTCTTTCTTTTGGACTGCCACGCAGAGGTTTTATTACCGGATTTAATTCCCGGGCCAGGAGAAATATCTGTATGGCCTACATTTATTTTTGTCGCGGGCTTGGGTGTAAATTGCGGTTGTCTAATATCTAGTGATAAATGATAAATACAACCTACCCCGACTAATTATGCAAGGGAAGATACAGGGAAAGCGACCAACTGGAAGAAGGCGTACTTCATGGCTTAAGAATCTCCGGACATGGTTCAACTAGAGCACAAGATCCTTGTTACGTGCGGCTGTGTCTAAAATACAGATATCCCTAATGATAGCCGACCTTCGGTAGGAGATGGCACCTCAAGAAGAAGAACATCTAGTGACGGGACGAACTCGTGCGCCTGATGGTAAGGTACACGTCTGTCCATAACAATTGCAGTGCCACTAAGGGCACTACCACTGCGCCTGTCACCCTGAGACATAAGTTGACAAATCCCATGTGTCTGTAATTTCACCATTTCGCCATGACACCGCGCGATTTCCCTAGTGCGGGGTTATATATTTATTTATATGCCAAGTGAAGCAATGCTTTTTCTTTATAACGATCTCAAACGTTATGCAGCGGTCATCAGTCGTTCCGAAGGTTATACCAATTGAGCGACAATTGGGTCTTGTTGTCCAATACATCATGATAGGTTGCAACTCTAGATTGGACTCTTGTTGTATTGTGGAGATTTTACTATTAATCAACATATCGACAGTGGAATGGTAAAACTTTTATTTGTTTGGAAAACTACAAAGTTTCGGATTAACTATATAACAAACAAAATTAGAGGTAGGATATTTTTCTTAAAAAGAATATGTTAAATAACTCTCCTGTAATATTTACAAATGTATGTTCGATAATTTATCTTTCCAGGGTCGTATTATTACTAGCAGTAGAGCTCCTTGTGAAAGAGTTCGTCAAGGGAAGTACTGCCACCTTACCTATTTCTGTCGCCTAGCAGTAATGTGAGCATTACTGCGTTCCGGTTTTAAAGGGTAAGGGTGCTGGTAAAATTACAGGCACATGGGACTTGTCAACTTACGTCTCAGGGTGACGGGCGCAGTGGCAGTGCTCCTTAGATCTTTGCGATTTAAAGCTCTGAGCGAACTGCAATTGTTACGGACAGGTGTGTCGCTTAACGCCAGGCGCACCTGTAAATGGTGTGTAAATGTAATGATATGTAAATATACGCAATTGATATTTTAAATAGCACCAAGAAAGTACTCGAAAAACCGAAAAGTTTTGTGAAATTACTCATAGACAGTTTTGCATCACGGAAAAATTTCTATTTTGGAAAAATCATATTTTTCAGGTGAATTAATATTTTTCGGAATATTTTTCCACATTTGACAGTGAAACCTGTTAAAAGTTGAAGATACTCAACTTTATTATGAGAATTTGTGAAAGTAAGCTAAGCAGGATTTAGAAAATTACTTTTAGCAATTGTATAACAATTTTATTGTATAATTCTAGCTAAATAAAACATTAAAAGATTTATTTTTATAGGCTACATTTATGTTTAGACATTTAGATATGTTAACGTACAGAATGATATAAGCGTTCGAATAACATTTTTCCGATTTTTTAGAAATGTTTCCTGAAAAATGTCCGCCATCTGAAATTTTTCGGAAAATAACCCAAGGCTACTCACACATTCGATTGCGATACGAATTTAGATAAAAAACCAACACGCTAAAAATAAAATTCGCGATATTCGGAAAGCGGATAAATAAAAACGCATCAACCGAACTGTTCGGATGAAACGTAATTAGCCCTTGAACTTGCGCTGGCGCACACGAAAATAGATCAAAGAATAATAAACATAGATTGTGTCTTTGCCAACTCTATGCCGCTACCATTGTACTATTTTAATTTTTTCTTTTTCGCTCGACAACGGTGAAGTTGAAACGGGTAATGTGTTTAACATCTTCTAGACATAAAATTAGTAATAATAATAAAATCAGATATAGGAATTGGCCGAGTATTTTTACCTGAACTTCAAGGACGCAATACATGGAGTGTACATACCTTCTTCTGAAACCTCCCAATAGATAGACATACAGAAAAGCGGCACATAAACAACTTAGACTCGCTACCAGCAATCTCTTTCATACAACCTTTGATGCACAGGAAAAATAAACAGCGGGAGACGTAATGTGCCAATGGTAAAATTTTAAATGCATGAATGAAAAGCTACATTATATTATTATCAAATCATAAATAACCGTATTGTATGTAATACCCTTAGAATAATAACGCATAGCATGATAGTTTCATATCAAACGAACTGTCACAAGTGAGGCAAAAATCAAATTCATGTATTGTAGGCTAGTTTTAGTAGTAGGTTAATTTTCGGTTTTAGTGAATATTTATATAAAAATATAAGTTGAAACGCGTTACTTCCTCGTAGAATGTGATGTTAGTATCTATTTTATGTTTGTCTGACGTATTTTTACACTCATTTACCGCACATTTCGTCATTTTTAGCTAAAATTCTTGATCTGTTCGCGGTGCAAGTTGACCTTGAGCACTGAAGGCCCGCCCGCTCGTGTAGGCCCTTTGGGAGCGCTTCAATTTGCCTCACTTAGCGTGTGCGGACTAGGTTTCTATGCGTTATTATTCTAAGGTAATACCTACTTAGGCATCGGTATACGTAATTATACACAAATAACTTACACCATAGTAGAATACAAGAGTAAGTAGTTGTTTATGTGACTGTTACATAATGAAAGGCATGAAAATACGAGTGTGGGTTAAAACATCCCACGAGTGTTTTAATGCCTAATTATGTACAGTTACATACATTGCTTTATATACACACATTATAAGCTCTCTGTGATGTGTTGAGGAACCGCAGGTTACACTGGCGAAATGGCGCCAAATAAAAACTTTTCCCACGCATGTCACACAACCGTAGTTTTTATTTTTAATTCATAGACAAACTAGAATCGGCCCCAATTATCATATCGTTCGATATCAAGTAACGTGTAAAATTGTTTGCTATTGACATTTCATTTCGAATAAAACTTCATCTCGACTGATATTTGAATTGAGGTCCAATCAAATTGTTTTGTTTTTCAGAGATGTTCGGAATTTGAATGTAATCAATGTTATTATTCGATGTTATTAAGAAGCAATAATAACATTTTCACAGATAAGACAAAACAGTTTATCTTTTGAACACTTTATAGAGAGTTTATCATATATGTGTAGACAAAGATATTTATTCGCTGAAAAAATGTAATTAACATTGCAGGTCTTATAGTATATTAGATCGTACATTTCACCAAAACTTGGCATGCGAATATTTTACACAATTCTTATTTCACTTTTGATGTGTCTAAATTAAAATTATTACAATAGCATAAGAAACAAAAAATAACAATTGTAATTTAACCAGAAAATAGGAAGACGAAAATATAACATTCAATAGTTAAGTTTACTTTTTATGTTCTCAACTTATCAAGTAAAAAGTCATCAATATTGTAACAGCAGCATTGAGTAACTAACAAATTATGCAATTTCATTTTAAATTGTCAACAATTTAATTACTTAACAGCATCCGGTAATTCATTAAATAATTTGGGTGCCAATACAATAATCGTTCTACAATCAAATCCCAAATTAGTGCGTCGTTTGGGCCGTATGTCTATTTTATAATTGTGTTTCTAAGATATCAAGTTTTGACAAAATTAAAGTTGCCTAGATTTTGTTTCACATAAACACAGGCCTTGTATGCTTCGATGGTAGGGTTAATATCGTCAGTTTCCTATAGTAAGGTACACAACTTTCTCGCAGACTCACACCAAACATGGCCCTGACACATTTCATCTGGGTTTTAAATAGTGGCCATAATAAGTCTTGCATCAGCGTTTTCCCAGAGCGGTAGTCCTTATCGCAAACTAAAAGCTACATAAGCGTGATAAGCACAAAGAACAGTTTTTTTTGTGATGTTATACGTATTTACTAAGTTTAGTATTTAAATTTTAAATTAATATGTGTCTAAGTATAAGAAGACCGGTATAGTAACTCCATGCAAACATAGCAGCGCGGCTTGTACGCGTGCACGCTCGCCACATGTACCATCGCACGTAGTGATGGGTTTTTACCCGATAAATATCCGTCAAAGGATAAATATCCGATTTCACTGAGTATTTATCCTAAAACATGGATAATTATTGTGTGTTTTTAATATTAAAATTAATTAGAAATATTTTTTTATTAAATAATTACGTACGATTATTTCTCAATTTGCCATTGTTTTATGTAACAATACTGTTTTAGTACCTAAGTTTTTCGAGTCGATAACATCACACTAATGGTAGGAATGTAAACTAATTGCAACATACTCACCTAAACTTTTATCAACATAAAAGTTGGTCGGTATAGAAAATTCGATTGACATAAAGTTATCAAATGAACTGTAACCCTTGAGCTGACCTATCCTGCGTTAATAAAGTGCGACACAACTTTATGGTCTTAGGGTCTACTGCGTACTTAATAAAGACACGTTTGGACTTGAAATAGCCCAAGGATTCTCTTTCACATTTTACACACAAAATCTATTAATTAAAACACATGATATTAAAAATAAATGTTTATAATTGTGTAGGTACACAAAGTTGTTTGATACGAAGTGCGGACACAATTCTCCTTAGCGACTCTCGTTTCTTTTGCACTCATGTAAATTATTCGGTAGCGAATTTAGGCTTTGGCAAAATAGTGGCCAATGATTTTGAATTGAATATCCTTTGTATTAGAACTAATTATCGTTTAAGTATTTCCAATGAAGTCTGTACAGTTTTTTAAAATAAAATATTGAACAACTAAAACCTTATACAGTGGACCCCCGGTAATCCGGCCCCTGTCTAATCCGGCGCCCCCTGTAATACGACATGACAGAATTATGTTTGACAATCTTTGCTAATATAGATCACGCAAGTTTGAACAGGTCACAACTCGTACGCGCCACCGCTATTGTGCTCGACGCGTATGCATTGTTTTACTTAGTTTGAATTTGACTACTAGTGATAGCGGTACGGCCTAGCGTAAGTTCATTGTTTACTACATATTTATTCATTGTGTATTAGGTATATGTAGTATCTAGTAATGTCGTCACAAACCCAGAAGCGAAAGCACAAAACGTTGACAATTAAAGAAAAATGTGATATTTTAGATCGCTTAAATCGCAATGAAACTTTCAGTAGTTTAGCAAGTGAATACGGCGTAGGCCGATCTACAATTTATGACATTAAAAAAAACCACGAGAAGATTAAGAAGTTCGTGTCAACTACTGACTGCGGGCCAGGCAAGAGACAGACACTCAAGAAAGCTGAAAATCCAGAAGTGGAAGAAGCTTTGTACATGTGGTTTCTTCAGGAAAAAAACAGGCATGCACCAATTTCGGGACCCTTGTTGGCGATGAAAGCTAAGTTTTTTTATAAGGAAATAACAAAGAAAGATGATTTTGTGGCCAGCAAAGGATGGCTAGAACGTTTTAAAAGTCGTCATGGCATACGTTTAATGACTATTACAGGAGAGAAACTTTCTAACGATGCCACCTGCATAGAGCCCTTTAAATTAAGATTTTTGCAAAAGGTGAACGATTTAAATCTTGACCCGTCACAGGTGTATAATGCAGACGAATCAGGGCTTTTTTGGCGTGTGATGCCTAACAAAACTTTCGTTTCTTGTCACGAAAAAGACGTACCTGGACGAAAAGTGAGTAAAGAGCGTGTAACCATACTACCATGTGCTAATGCTGCAGGTAATCACGCGCTTAAGATGGTGGTCATTGGGAAATCTAATAAACCAAGGGCATTCAAAAACATTGATTTACCTGTACACTATTACGGACAAAAAAGTGCATGGATGACAAAAGACCTTTTCAAAAAGTGGTTTGATGAATGCTTCGTACCTGAAGTTAGAAAATGGTTAAAAGATCATAATTTTCCTCAAAAAGCGTTGTTGCTTCTTGATAACGCTCCCGGTCATCCGTCTGAAGAAGAACTGACAACTGAGGATAAATGCATCACTGCGATGTTTCTTCCGCCAAATTGCACTGCACTGATTCAACCAATGGACCAGAACATCATTCAGTTTGTTAAGCAAGACTATAAAAAAAACCTACTTTTGAGAGCCGTATCAAAAGACCAACCAATAGAAAAAACTTTAAAAGAATTTAATATGAAAGACTTGGTTTTTGCTCTTAGTCAGTCGTGGAGTGCGTTACCGTCATCAACTATTAAATCGTCTTGGAAAAAGTTATGGCCAGATATAATCACCACTCCTAGCAACGATCCACAAATCAGTGTAACTTCGGAAGTTATAGAACAAGTCTCTACTGAAACACAGATAAGTCCGGAAGATTTGGAAGTCTGGTGCCGTGGAACGGATAAAGAAGAAAATGTTTTTCTTGAAATGTCTGACGAAGATATTATAAAAGAGGTTTCTAATAATACAACAAACGATCAGGAAGATAACGACGACGTGATTGCAACTGCTCCACAAGTCACAGATCAAGACGCAGTTAACGCGTTTGAGCTAGGTTTACAATGGGCTGAAGAGAATGGTACAACCTACAACGAACTTTTACTTTTGAGAAGACTGAGGGACAAAGCTCTGATCTCGCGTTATAACAACCTTAAACAAAAAAAATTGATGAATATTTCAAAGCTTCATAATTTGATATAGTATTCACTACATGATTTTGATTAATAATTCTTGATTATTTTGGTAGATATGTGTATGTGCATTTATGCTTAATTTTATAATAATAATAATAATAATAATAACGCACACACTCAACATAGCCCCGCACTATAAAACGTAAGCTCTCAATTGTTATTTAATTTACTAAATTCGACTTACATAAATTAAGTCTGATTTGTACTTCAAAGTATGTACATACATATGTACGTATAATATATAGACTCTCGTCATTAGATATGTAATTTGTCGGATTACAAGGTACTCTTTCGTAAAAAAATCCGGACTATAGGGGTCTTAGGCAGTGCTCTATAATCCGACAAATTCGATAGTCCGACACTGCCCTGCATAATGTTTGCCGGATTACCGGGGGTCCACTGTATTCTATATACGAAGCTGAACAAATGTACAATAACGGTCCAACTTAGTAACTACAACAAAAATTCGGTACTAAATGTCAGACAGCTGATTAATATTGTGTGGTGACAATTTTTTTTTTTAAATAATAAGGTTCACGTAAAAATACTGGGATTTACGGTACTTAAAAGTATTCTTTTTATTACTGCATTTAGAAAAAAAGTTTTAACAAGCAATATACTATACGCACATGCTACTAAATTGTATCAATGTTTACAATTAAGCCTAAAAATATACTTTGTTTTACTAAATATAAATGATAAACCACGATTTAAAATATTATAAAATATCGAGTAAAAATGGATATTTATCCTGAGTAGTTATCCCAATGATATTTATCCATGACCCATCCGCACACATACGCATAATCTCGCTGTGCACTCGCGTTGCATACCGCGGGTTGTCACACGCGCTGTTAATTATAGAATTGAAGCGGTTGCTAGTTGTTTAATAATCTCAGTACAGAGTACTAAAAAACCGACCTCAAAAGTACGTGGAATTACGTCTATTTGCCAAGTTTTTTTGAAATCGGTTACCGGAAAGTGCGCAAACCCGGATTCATCCCAGAATATCAAAATCAACCATTAAAATAATTGCTCCTTATAATAAGATTTAGGCGCTATTTATAAAAATGTCTCTTTATGTGTGAACAGCCACTCTTAGAGGTGGATGATTTTCTTCAAAATTAAAGGGGACCGCTATGGAGGTACCCTCTTTCCAACAAAAAAAGAATCATGAAAATCGGGTCACAAATACCGGAGTTATCGCGTAACGTACATACAAAAAAAAACATACAGTCGAATTGAGAACCTCCTCCTTTTTCTGAAGTCGGTTAAAAATGACATCAACGCGTAAATGCCACACTTCCCTCGAAGCATAGGGTTGTTACACATTATTATTATAATTGTACTGTAGGTTGTAAACATAATTTGAAAATTTAAGGATTTCAACACAGTATTCTCGTTGTATATTGAAATAACCTTTGTTTAACGCAATAGGTACTTACATATTGATATTTTTATATCAGGATCGCAGATTGATATATTGATTATGTAGTTTGATTATGAAATTGAAATCCTGACCATTTTGAGGCGTTTTGTTCAAGCTACCACAAACACAACAATAAACACGTCTACTAAATATAAACTGCTACTCAAAGAATATCTACTTATAAATAAAATAACCAATAAATACGCTACATACCGAATACCAGATTACATGGGTACACAAACATATTTACCATCCTGGTATGATATGAACACACTGAAAAAAGTCTGACAATATTTTTTCTTCAAAAAGGTTAAGTAACTATGAAACAGCAACGTTCGTAACGTCCATTGGAATTCTTTAAATAACTAGATTATATTGTCAGGAACTTTAGACAACATTGCTCAGTTGCTGTGAAGTGTTTACATAACATGATAATTAAGCGTAACAATGTAATGGGGCATACTTACAAAATAAAAAAACTATAATCTTACTAGAAACACCTCTGGATCAGATTTAGGAGTTATGCATTGTAATAAGCTATTGTTTGATCAACATATTTCTTATATGTATACGTTAAAGTATACAAAGCTCTAGATTCATCATTCGTACCTCAGAAAGGTTTAAAAATATGAAAACCCTGAAAATTCTTTATTGCACCACCACCGTAGCCATCTTCGCAAATTTGGAATCCCTACAATGATACTTACTACAGCATTGAAAAAATACAGAAGAAATTTACTAGATTTTTAAGTTACAAATTTAAACTGCCCCATTTGGATTACATATACCGTTGTGAAAAATTTCGTCTATAACAATGTTTACTTAATATATCGTCAATTCGAAACTGCTTTGAGCTTTGACGCGAGTTTGCCGGAGGTAGAAATTGGGCTGGCCAGTGATCCCATAAGTGACGATCGTATTAGGCTTCATTTTTTAAAATTTCGACTTTCGAACAACAAATTGTTGCCGAGTTGTGTCAAAAAATTGTACATCCATAAATTTTCTGCAGTAGTGATGAAGAGACTCAGTCTTTTAAGGCGTTTTATAACGACTCGCCTCCATTTTACAGGACTCGACTTTAAAATTAAGACTGGGGATTCGAGTTTTTATTAACAAGACTCAGTCGTTATACTAAAAGACGTAAACGACTTGAAAGTTGAAAGACTTAAACGACTCGAGTTGTTTGCAAAGGACTTATACCTATTTTATGTCTTATCAAACCCGAAGTTTATAAATAAAAATGACGTAAGTAGTATGTAGTAAATAATCACGTTTATTTACTTATAATAAAAATCGTAAAATAAATACCTTGTGGGTAGAAATAAAATTACGCCATACGGCTCATGACTCGCGACTCCCGAGGCTATAAGGCGCCAGTCGTTTTAGTCCTATAAGTCTTTCAAGCTTCCTACTTCGACTCGAATTAGTCTTCAGTTTTAGTATTGTGACTCAAAACTTGAGGGTAAATAGACTAGACTAGTCGTGAGGCGTTAAAAATTAGTCGAGGTTTTTTAAAAGGCCTTAAAAGACCGAGTCTCTTTTATCCACTATCTGCACGTCACTATTGACAATAATGTACAGCAATTAGCGCCTTCAACGTAGAAATTATGACAGCGTGCAGGTACTTATAGCCTATATAATCCATCCTATGTATACCAGCATGTCGTCTTAGCTTTACAGCGGTGCTAAATCAGTATGTTGGTGTTAAAATTTAATTTGGTCTTGTTTTTATTGCGTAGTAAATGTTCAAATAGATCTCTTTGTTTAGGACTATTTTAATGCCTGTTTGATTTTCGGATGTTGAAATATAACAATGATGTCATAGTATGTATTTGCTAGTATTTACTCGCAAATAGTGGTAAGGTTGTATGTTTCTTTTTTATAATAATAATAATTTATTCAGTTGCAGTGCAATTCCGAACTTCAAATCGCAAAGATCTGAGACCACTGCCACCTGTCACCCTGAGACATACGTTGACAAGTCCCATGTGCTTATAATTTCCCCTTTGGTGCAACTGGTCTACTTTCCCGATCGGTCCACTTGTTTTTCCCATTTCGTCTACTTTCCTGTTTGGTCTACTTTCCCATTACGTCTACTATACTGTTTGGTCTACTTACGCCTCTTACTCTTCAAAACAGGAACGCAGTAATGCTCACAAGGTGGCAGTTTTTCCCTGAACGAACTCTTTCTTTCACAAAGAGCTAAACATTTTCGAAACGTTAAAATGCGTTCCAGGAAGCCTGAATTATTTACATCAAAGTACCTTGACACCCTTTACACTTCCGTCTTATATTGAATGGTATGCCACTTTGGATAAGACAATCCAAAATCAAAAGTGTAATTGTGCTGGGTGTACCCAACATTCGACGTCCCTCAAAACCACCTTCAGTTATATGAAATCAGATTTGGCTTAGCCTTAAGCTATTTAGTCTAAAATAAATTATGACCGGTAGCATACATAGAGCAATTACATGGAAGACTGTCATTAGAATTCTTCTGTTTTAGTTAAAAGCGTAACTGCCCTTCGTTTTTGAAACAATAACGGCTATCATAACGACAATGATCGGTTTTTGTTATTGTAATACTATAATTAATATAATCACGTGTTAAGATCATTGTCTTTAAACACAAGACCTGTTATTCTACAACAAATAGCGTTTTGCTGTAACATCTTGACGCCGTTTTTAGAAAATAACGATATAATTGGTTATTGAAAAAGAAAAAATCGTGGCAACCTAATGCCTCTCAAGCAGAGGCAGTGGGCTGGAATCCGGACTCGCACTTCAGAGTTTCGGATTTATGATGCTGGACTACCACGCAGGTTTGATAATTTGTGGTTGCGTACATAATATATGTGTGTGTCCATGGCACACGGGATAAATGGTTTCCCTAGTGCGGGGCTGTGAGTGTGTGCGTTATTATTATTTACAGTTAGTTTATGTGTATCTAAGACTGGTTACACACGGCAATTTTCAGCAGCGATGTAAACCCGCGTTCGCGAAACGCGCAATTGCATCGCTACACTTGCGATTTATAGGCGATTGCATCGATGCAACCGTGCGACATATTCGCTTATAAATCACAAGTGTAGCGATGTAAGGTTTAAAATAGCGCGCGTTTTTTTCTTTTAATACACTATTGTACCAACTATGTATAGTATGTTTTATAGGCTCGGTAAGCAGGATTTGGTTGGTACCTTTCACGTACGTAATTAAACAATGTAGCCTAGTTCCATGACATAAATCCAGGTTAACATATGTACTGCCCTGCTTTTTGGTGAATGAAAACATCGTGATGAAACCTGTACATCGAAGAAGCTTCACAACCCTCGGAATACGTGTGAAGTCCCCAAATCGCATTGGGCCAGTGAGGAGAGGAGATACGTGCCCAGCAGTGGGATTTACGCTTTTCTCTATTCCACTTTGGTAGATAACAGGCCATAGAAACACGGTGTGATGTGTAAAACGACATGAAAGCTGTTTAGGTATTTGTTATCCACGATTTTTATTCGCAATAGAGCGTCTTGCGAAATAGTTTGTCCAGGGAAGGGTTGTCATTTTATCTATTTCTGACTAAAAGCAGTAACATACGTTAGTACGATTTTGAACCTATTTTTTGTGTCTATAAACTTTACGTTAATAAATATAATATAATAAAAAAAAAAAATAAGTTAATAAACTTTACGTCTCAGGGTGGTAGTGACCTTCAGATCTGTTCGATTTTAAGCTTTGAGTGACACACCAACTGTTAGGAATGCGCGTGTCGCTTACCATACACTGATTTAAACTTTCACACATTACTTGATTTTAAATTGACGATTTAATCGTGTATGAAAACACATTTTTTAATACAGTTGCTCAAAACGTGGTATTTTTCGCACTACAAATCGTGCCGAAAGTTGGAATTTTCGCACTAGTGCTTTTTACTTTTCCATTTTTTTTTAAATTTACTGTTGTTTCAAATCTTAAGCACAGAACTAAAGAAGTTGTATATTTATTTAATATTTATGTGCTATGTGACGTAAGTCATTCGTCATTAAAACTTATATTTATTTACAAATACTATATAATGAACGTATCGAGTGGAGGTCTCTGCCTACCCCTGAATGGGTGACAGGCGAGATTTTTATGTATATATTTGTTTTATGTATTACAGATAAATTGTATCTTACTACCGTGCACGGGTTCCTAAAGAAGTTTAAACAAAAGTACCAGGACTTCATAATAAGAAAAGTGGTTACAGACCGATATTACAGAAAATAAACAAAAACAGCACGTTAGAACTATATTTCGATAGACTTTTAAATAATGGTTGCAGTGGTTGTATTTCATTATTTTAATTTACTAGCAGAAAATGAGTTTTTTTTAAATACTGTTTTATTTTACTTTCAATGTAGTTTTTTCGCAAATGTATCCTAAGCCTCGAGTTTCGTGAATAATGACTAACTTTCCGCACTTATATCAAAAATAACTATTATTTACCTCGATGTTTCGAACTTTTTTTTTGTATAATATCAAGTGACGGGGCGAACAAGTCGTGCGCCTAATGGTAAGCGACACGCCAGTCCATAACATTTTGTATGTATGTTACGCGATAACTCCGGTATTGGTGAACCGATTTTCATGATTCTTTTTTTGTTGGAAAGGGGGTACTTCCATAGTGGTCCCATTTCATTTTGAAGAAAATCATCCACCTCGAAGGGTGGCTGTTCACGCATTCATTTTTATAAATAGCGCCTAACTTTGATTTAGGAGCAATTACTTTAATGGTTGATTTTGCTATTTCTCCAATTCAAGGCGTTTTTCTCTCAATATACTTTGAGTAGTGAGAACCGATTTTTATTATCTCCAGGGTCAAGTCCTGTATAGTGGCGAACTAGGTGATATTTCAACAAAACTTGGCAAATAGACGTAATTCCACGTACTTTTAAGGTCGGTTTTTTACATGATTAGGTCCAGAACCAAAAACCAAATAATGTGTCACTTGCCACTTAGACCACGACTCGTGTTCATCCTGTCACTTAATTAAGACCTTAAATATAGTGTTTTATTGTATAACTATTGTGTTAAACTAAATTAAGTAACAATATATATATATTGCAAAATGTGAACTGTTCTAAGTTTTATCAGATTAATAATAAAAATAGGAAACTACCATTTAATTGTAATTTGTGTATTAAGGGCTCTATCAGAATCCAGAAGTCGAAGGCTGAATGCTTTCGGAGTCGAGGTTCGTAATTCCCGTACCGCGCCCGTGAAACATACAATGTTTTTCATCACACATGCACGTAAATAGTATGATTCCGTGCAGGCTGATTATAGCGCCCCAAATAAAACCCTCGGATCTTATTTCTTCTCATTACAGCCATGGTCGGCTATGAGGCCCGAGGGTTTTGTTTGGGGCATTATAGCCAAGTTAGACTGCATGCAATCATACTAATTACGTGCAAGATGAAAAATATTTTTTTTGTACGGTGTTTACATTTTGGACATCTAATTGTGATTCATACTATAGAATGTAGAGTATTTTCACCAAAAAATATATGAATATTCATTCTAGTGTCATGACATTCAATAAAATAACATTTGCGGTTTGGTTTACTAATTATATCACATGCGTTAACTGTGCAGGAAAATATCGTGATAAAAACAAAAAACATGATCTCTCTGTATCAGTCCGTACCACAGTACTAATCGGTATATAGGTACATTATTAAGATAAACAATTTTACTATTTATGACAAAGTAACTTTTTTTTAATTTTGGGTGTTCTGTGCGTCATAATACAGGTAATTCCTTACTTTGAGACCATGTAATTGATGTGGTGTGTCCAGCATATTATTAGTATTTTGTTATTTCGTTCTTAACTTTATAACAACTTTTAATAATTTCGCCAGCACCCTTACCCTTCAAAACTTAAATGTAATAATGCTCACGTTACTGCTTGGCGGCAGAAATAAGTAAGGTGACGGTACTTTGCTGGATGAAATTTGTCAAGGAACTGTACCGCTACAAAACGAATTTTAGTAACGCGCCCGTCCATAACAGCTGCAGTGCTACACACAGCTTTAAATCGAAAATATCTCAGGGGCACTGCCACTGCGCCCGTCACCCTGAGACTTAAATTGACAAGTCCCGTGTGTTCACCAGCCCCTTACCCTTCAAAACCGGAACGCAGTAAGGGCTCCGTCAATCGCCCAAAGTTACGCGATAAGTGCCTACCGCTGAGTGTACCAACGTCGGCACAAGCGCTCATACAAGTCTTTCATTTATGAGCATTCGGCTCCGCACGACTGCACACAGGGGGGACAACGTTATTTTCATCTCTCTGAGCGCGTGCTTGGGTTCCTTTTTCCTCGTAGTGAGCGTCTGATGTCATTAGTCAGATTTAGTAGGCTATTAAAGCGTAGGTATTTTCGATTTTATATGAGATTGATGTATCTGTTACGTAGTAACTGTTACGTAATCTGTGGTAATGGTCACACATTACTGTTTGGCGGCAGAAGTATATAAGGTGCCAGTGTCTGCCCTGGACGGACTTTTTCACAAGGAGCTCTACTGCTATTTAATTATACGTAAGGTGAGTGCCATATTCACATGAATTATTGCTAAAGTTTTGCTTGCTCTGTCGCTGCACGTTTTATTCCAAAATGGCAGTATTCTGCAATCCTGCATTATAAAGCTAGTGCATATTTATAATGCTATATTTTTAAAATCTTTATTTAATTTTAGACCTTTTGTTCTAGAGTACTTGCCAGCCATCATAACCTTATTCTAATTGTTATACAATTAAATAAATTAATTACAGGCACATGGGACTTGTCAACGTATGTCTCAGGGTGACGGGCGCAGTGGCAGTGTCCTTACATCTTTGCGATTTAAAGGTCTGCGTGGCACTGCAACTGTTATGGACAGGCGTGTAGCTTACCATGAGGCGTACGACTTGTTCGTCCCGTCACTAGATA
This sequence comes from Hyposmocoma kahamanoa, assembly GCF_003589595.1. NCBI lineage: Eukaryota > Metazoa > Arthropoda > Insecta > Lepidoptera > Cosmopterigidae > Hyposmocoma > Hyposmocoma kahamanoa. Next base: position 2,153,937 of record NW_020653743.1, on the reverse strand, counting down.
TTATAAAAAAAAAGTATACTGTATTCATATTTTATTTGGTGATTTCAACGAAGGCGGCAATCGACTTGGTGTAAACTGCGAGTCAACTGAGTCAACTGCGCCTCCTTAGGCTCAATTGACATTGCGGCTGAACGTGTGACGCACAGTCACTGGACTGCTCGCGCGCCTTGAGGCTGTAGTATTTCATCGACACGTCAGGCTGCGCCTGTCATCGCCCCACTTCCCACGGATTTGTCAGGCGACGTCAACCGAAGGCAGCTGCGGAATTCTCGCGAATGCGCGAGCATTCTCGAGCATGCGCGAGAATTCCGCGGTAGACGTGAGGCGTGATTTTTAGCTCTAGTTTGTACGTTACACTAGTGATCATAAAGTTCATTATGCTATATACAATATCGTTATAAAAATTCGCTCGCATTCCGTTCCGCAGCAATGTAAATTAAGCTTGAGTAGAAATTCTGTGTAAAAGCAGGGTATATTCAGTAGGCGACAACGCGCGACCTATCGTCTGTTTAACTGCAACATGACGTCACCAGATGACGATGGTCGTGCTTGCTTTAGAGCAATAATGAAAAACAAACAAAGTACATGTTTGTTCGAATGATATAGTCCAGTAACGTTATCAAACGAACTTTAATTGGTGGTCATATGCGAAAGCTGATTCGAAATACGTTAAGTACAATAGTCAAAGCCGTTCAGAAAACGGGAGTTAAAAAGAAACTATAGTTGCTGGTGACGACACAGTTTAGTGGCGCCACGCAAACTACAGACTAAGAATCGTTTTGCATAAACAATAGTAATCTCGCTGCCATTAACTATTATTATGTCTGGTTCACGAAGAGATATCGAGAAATAAACAAATAAACAAACTCCAAGCCATCCCTGATAAAATTATTTATAATTAAGTACATTTTAATCTCTAATTTCTTTTGTGAAACGTCTTCCAAAATATTATTACCACACATTTTTTTACAGCACAAAAACGAAATTTGTTTTCATAAGTATGGGAATCATTGACGCAATAATAAAGCCAAATATTGTCTGAGCCATTTGGCTCTCTATCGCAAAGACTTAGTACGGATTATAACGACTTGACACAATATCCTTCTCTGCAAAAATTGTCATATCTGACATTTTGGTTGCAACTGACTTCGTTCAGGGTGTATGCAACCTTTCATTACTGCAAGGGAGTGGAATTCCCCTCCTGCGGCTGCGGACGTATTCCCTGAACGCTATAATTTGGACCTTTTCAAGGCGAGAGTGAATAAATATATGAATTGACACACAATATTTATATATATTTTTCAACATTTTAAACACCGAGTGGGTGCTCCAATTTTGTAATGAAAGGGGCATGCGGCTCGCGCTGTGCAACTCGAACGTACTGCGAAATTATACGAATAAATATGCGTCTGTATACAGCACGCGGCGGGCGCGTACACATAAACAAGCCAGAGTAGTTGCTGATGCAGGTTTTTTACACATCAGCGGATGCTGATTTTATGTATTTAACAATCTCAGTACAGAGTACTAAAAAACCGATCTCAAAAGTACGTGGAACTACGTCTATTTGCTAAGTTTTATTGAAATATCCCCTAGTTCGCCACTATACAGAACTTGACACTGGAGATAATAAAAATCGGTTCTCACTACTTAAAGTATATTGAGAGTAAAACGCCTTGAATTGGAGAAATAGCAAAATCAACCATTAAAATAATTACTCTTAAATTAAAGTTAGGCGCTATTTATAAAAATGAATCTTCATGCGTGAACAGCCACCGTTAGAGGTGGATGATTTTCTTCAAAATGAAATGGGACCATTATGGAAGTACCCCCTTTCCAACAAAAAAAGAATCATGAAAATCGGTTCACAAATACCGGAGTTATCGCGTAACATACATACAAAAAAAAGAACATACAGTCGAATTGAGAACCTCCTCCTTTTTTGAAGTCGGTTAAAAAAACCGCGAAGAATGTACATTCTAACTGGATCTGGAACATGAAAAAGCTTTCAATTTTCTTTGGTATTGTAACAAAATATTATTTCAATGATTTTGTGACATTTATTAACAAAAGAATCTTCATGAAAACAATCTATCTGCCTAGCTTACTCGTTGGGAAATTTTATCCAAGTTACATATTTTAAAAACAAAAGCTAAGCTGCTTTTTCAGACAGTCTGTTTCTGGAAGGTTTGTAAATTATTCCACCTTGTCTTTTAAGTCATGTCACGACTCGAACATCCTCAATTAATATCAGCATCGATGATGCGCAGATATTTTAATTCACGCAGATTATCCGCGGACGCTGATATTCGCAACAACCTTGTTACAAGCCGCGCTGCTAAATTTCTACAGAGTTACACTACTTGTCTTATTTATTATGATATTACGAAACTCGTCTGTCTAATCAGGCCATGTTTAGAGTCACGGATATCATACTCTAGTGTTTATTTGATTTAGTCTCGCAAAATGTTGACATTGTTTTTGTGTGACATTTTAACTGCCCATTTTACTACACAGATAATGTTCGTAGAAGACATTGAAATGTGTTTTTTTTGTTACTGTATCAATACAAGTTTCATTACTGAATCTCCTGCATTGGGAAGTTTACGACATATAGGTACACGTGTGTTTTATTCAATAATATTATACACAACTGTGACTTGCTACTAAACGTTAGAAAAAGTTTGAGGAAAAGCGTTACATTTCTATCACCGTGACTATCGTTCCAATTACAAAAAATATACTCGGTGTACTCTTGTCTTTTTGTTTTCACTGATATTTTTTGATAGTCCGTTAAATAGCTAATCCGTAGTTTCATACGTATTAGTGTAGCAAGGTTGACCTCTCATACTTTTTCTTATAATCCAAACACGCTCACTTGCTCATAAAGTTCATCGTCTAAACTTACACAGATCACACACACTCACACGTACACAAGCCAAGCTAATGCACACACACATTACACGCAGTTTCATACACATCACACGCTCTCACTCACACATTTCACGCATTCACACATCACACGCACTCTCACATATTTTAATTTTTGTAATTTTTTTTTGTATTCCCTTTTCTTTTTTATTATATAATTTGTTTCTATAGACTTATTGATTTATTGATTAGAATTTCGGGATGTGGAGGCCTGGTGACCTAAAACACAGGGTATCTTAGTTTAGGCTCCAGCCTCTACAAATTTTCCTATATACACTACTATTATTTCATTTAAATTGTTACAAATTTGTGGAGGAAATAAAGAATTTACTTACTTACAAAAAAATCACAGTGACAAACCGCCGTGTTTTTGTCACGCCTGTCACTTACATCACGATATACGGTTTTGGCAAGCGGCTACTTTTTAATAGTCGTTATTAGTAGGTACTCACTTTGATATACCGTTTAATTTAATTTTTCATTTGACAAATTGATCCGCAGCGTTCACAGTTTCATAGGTTTGTCGCATTATTCGTCATTAAAACCATTAAAACCGGCGTGTTTATTATTTTGGATCAATTCTGTACAATTATCTTAAGTGTATTTACAATATTTACACGGTATTTACACTGATTTAATTATTTCTTGGTCCATAATTAGAATTTAAAAAGAAAAGCTTATTACAATTAGTAGTGCAGCCGCCAGTCTTTTTTTTTTTTTTTTTTTTTTTATACCTGACAGGCAAATGACTCCACTCCACCTGATGTTAAGTGGAAAGTGGTATCCAAACGCGAAGGAACCTAGTGCAGCGATGGAATCCTCACTGCACTAGCCGCCTCCACCCTGCCTGCCTACAATATGCCTCTTCACGCCTCGTTTGAAGGACCCCATATCATAAGAGGGAGGGAAGACATGTCTCTCTGACAAGTCAGTCTCTGACTGATCGAGTATGATTTTGATTGTAAAATACGTCATATGCGTATTTCGTGATGTGAATGACGGAGACTGTTAGTGGAACGGAGGAGCAACTTATGTGATTTTGGGACGTCGTTAGGCCTAGTTCCCACTATCGCCGGACCGGCGAATTTGCCGGGAATCCGGCACTAGGACTAGGTGTTAAGCCGGATTTCGCAAGAAAACGAAATTGTCGTGTCTTGAAGACTTAATAGAGTAAAAAGAAACCATTGAGTACATCCTATTTTACGGTAAAGATTTTTAATGGGCCAACTGAGAAGTGACGAGTCACACTTCTTAAATTATTTTCGAATGACAGCATCCTCTTTTAATGATTTATTGGGACGACTTTCGTCGTCATTCACGTTACTCCGATCCGGGGGTTCTGCCGGCGGTCCGCAGTGCCGAGTGCCGTTGCCTTTCCGGTTTAAGGTTTACCGACCCGGCAAATTCACCGGGAACTAGTGGGAACTAGGCCTTACTTTAAAAAGTCACGGTGATATTATTTGACGGCTGATCATTGTGATTTTTTCATCGTGACGTTATTTATGACCCACCTCTACAAAACATTTATGAATGTAGATACGTAACTTAGAAATGAAAGAAGCATCCGCTCTTCCATTGGGCTACCACTGCTCGAGACTATTCTATTTATAAAATAATTAGCTCTTTTTTTTCATTAAACCTTACGATTAATGACGTCCTTAGAAATAATCATAATACACGTAGCCTACTCAATGAACAGGTGGGTGGCTATTACCGAACCACTATGTTTGAATTGTAATTATTTAATTAAGTTGTTATAGAGTTCTTTATCGACAACTTAATAACCCATTGTCATTTATAAAATTAAATGTTGAGCTATATTAAGAGTCGCCTGTTTTTGTTTGTATAAATAAGCAAGTAAGCGGAGTAGCTTTAGCCATCATAATTGTATTTTTTTTAATGAAAATAGTGGAATTATATCTATTTGCCAAGTGTTATTGAAATCGGAACCGCAAAGTGCGTGGAACCGGATTCAAAATTCAAAATAACTTTATTTCATAGGTAAGCATGATTACACTTGAAATCGTCACAATGGTTAAACTCTACCGCTCATTGGTAAGGCAAATTCCTCTGAGAAGAATGAGCAAGAAACTCTAGGGGTTGCTCTTTGTAAATAGCATTTGTACACATTTAATATTTACAAGTCTAGAATACTACTACCCACTTCGGATGTCACGCGTGCACTAAGTCCGATTCAAATCCGGGAAAGTACGAATATCGCTTGTACACCTAGTGATAAAATGGTGATCACATTCCGGACCATCATGTCTGCCATTGCAAGTAGAAATTAGCAGTATAACAAATTTATTATGTCAGATCTCAGTGGACGAACAAGTCGTGCGCCTGTTGGTACGCTACACGGATGTCCATAACAGTTGCACTGTCACTATGAGCTTTAAATCCATTGACTTACAAATAAATGGACGACGGGTCTAATACAAAAACCACGAAAAAAATGTCCCAAGTCAACCTATTCGAAATTTAAATTGTAATGTCATCGCAGTATCGCGCTGTCAGTAGAACAAATGAAGACTGTCGCGCTCTGTATACGATTTTAGCGCCTTACAAGTGCGGACACTTTTTAGCGCGGACCCGACGTCCATATAATTGTAAGTCAATGTTTAAATCGGAAATAACATCTGCCACACACACAAGGAGCTCAACTGCTGCTTTATGAGTTAATAAGAACGTAATTAAAATATCATGTTTTGACTACCTAAATGCCTTTCCTATAAGAATGGAAACCTACTTTTGGAACAGTCTCGAATCTCTCGTTTTTCCCAGGATTTTCGAGACGGTTGGTATCATAAAAAAAAAATTAAATTTTCTTTATTGCACATTATGGAATAAGCGAATGTAAAACAGGCGGTCATATTTGTAAGAAGTTTGTAAGTACCTAGGTAGGTAGCAATTTTTTTGCAGGCAACCTTTGTATAGAAAATTAATCGTCGGAAAGGGGGGTTACAAGCAAAGGACATCTTCTAATGGAAGTGGTTCAAATAAATACAGTTCGCATTAAATAGTACTTACACATAGAGGCAATAATAATATTTACTTTCATATTTTTGTAGGGAAATAAAATAAAATAAATAGAAACAATAAATATTTAAACATAAGAAAATTATAAAACGTGTATGTTTTAGATTGAATTAGCCAAAAGTAATTACGGTTATTGCAATTAGATAACAAAATAATTCAAACGAGTTGGAGAATCTCTATATTTTATTAGTAGTCGGTTAAATATTGTGTTTACACTACGCATAACTGCGCCGCTGTCACCTATTTAAGATAGTACAATCTTTATTTCACAGTTCAAATATTCTCTAACCAACTTTCAAGGACGAAAAACAAAACTTATCTTGCAAAGATCAAGTAGCTCTATCTGTCGAGACTTTTTGGTAACAATGAAGTGAATCGAATACCGTAGCGGCTATAAAGTTCCGTAAACTGTCGGTAGATGGCACCACGTGCAAGATATATTTGGATTTTTTTTTGGTTCACATTTTAAATGATCTGTATTTGGGTAGATAACAACGATTTATCAAAATACATGGCATTAAATAGAGGAAACAATGCAATGTACTAAGTGCTTTTGATAATTTATAGTAATTATCATTGTAATTTGACGATCTCCGCGGCGGAGTGGCTTGTACACCGGTTTTCATGGTATTGCTATTTCCGAGGTCGCGGGTTCGATCAGTGCAGTGTCAATGTAAAAAACTAACTTTTCTGTAGATACTGTCTCGGGTCTGGGTGTTAATGGACCGTCGTTATTTCCTATTTCCATAACACAAGTACTTTAGTTACTTGTGAAATAATTGTTAGTGAAATTACAGGCACATGGGACTTGCCAACTTATGTCTCAGGGTGACGGGCGCAGTGGCAGTGCCCCTTAGATTTTTGAGATTTAAAGCTCTGAATGGCGCTACCACCAGACGCACGATTTGTTCGTCCCTTTACTTGGTATTATAAAAAAAAAAACTTACTTTGGGATCAGAGCAACGTGTGTGATGTCCAATGTCTAATATTTATGTGTAGTATAGACGAATAGAAATGGTAATATACCTTTAAGTCTAATATTAAGGTAGAAAATATAATCAAGCGGGCTGCGTACAGTAAAACCGACGATTAATTCATTTGTCCGTGCAATAATAAACACATATGTTTTGCCAAGTTACAAATAATCGTATTCCTTATTTTTTTAATTTTTTTTTTATTGTATTTATTACATTTAAAAGTATTAAAAAACAAAACATTCCAGTATAACATAAACTTAACTAAGTTTTTCTGTATACCGCTCATTCGTCGTACAAAAATATTTCTATGTGTAGTGTGCGCGTTCGTACTCCTTCGTGTTGACATTTCGTGGTGTGCGTGAGTTCGGTAATATAGGTCCCAGGTTCGATTCCCATGCCGGGAGAAATATTTGTATGGCCAACATTTATTCCTCTCGTGAGTTTGAGTGTAATTTGTGGTTAATAAAAATGGAAGTAAATTAATTTGCTGCTCCGCGAACCCAGTGAAGGTTAAATCATGCAAAGTAGCTGCGTTTGTGTTGAATATTTTTTTCATGCAGTTAATTTTCCCGCATAAAATTAATAAAATAAATAACACAAGCGCAACTACAGTCACAAACTACCACCAAAGATATAACCGACACGTGTTTCGCCTCTCCACGAATCATCCTCAGGGGTTGTTAATTGCTTCATTCTTCGGCCGAACGTCGAGCAATCAACGATGGCAGTACAGTCACAAACCACCACCAAAAAAGGGGATTTTTGGTGGTGGTTTGTGACTATACTGCCATCACTCTAATTGATTAAAAGTATGTGGCGTAAATTGGAATGTTCTATCTAAGCATAGACCCGAATCTAATTTTTATACAGTGTAATAGTTGTTGTGTACAAACTTTCCCTGTCCAAAGGTCATACATGGTCACTGCGATCTAGAATGCGCAAGCGCACGGTGGCCGGCGCGGGCGCAGCAAAGGACACGCAACCGGGTCAAGACGAGACCCGGCACCAGCCCTCACATACTAATGCGATATGGTTTTTGCACTTGCGATTTTACGCGGAAAATTGCACTAACCACTTCATGATGGGGAATTGTAATGTTAGGAGTTACCAAAAAAATACATTTAAATTATTTGATTGACTAATTGATGACCAGTTGATAGATAATGTTACCTTCGGCAGAAAGAAAGGCACAAGAAGCAAATTCTAAATTCGTAAATAGACGTGTTTATTAATAATTTATCTTCAAAATATCGCTATGTTTATATGTCATTCGTATGCGATTTAATTTCAAAGCGACAGGATAACACCGTCGCTTTGAAATTAAATAGGTAATATTAATATAAGTTAAAGCAATTTTGGCGTATGTACTCCTGTGTTCTTGGCTAAGATCCCTGTTCGAGACCCTCACTGGGCGAGTGTGCTCTGGCAGGAGATACCCTCGAGCACCTGTTTTTTCATTGTAACCAAGTCGTCAATCCTCTATAAGATATCCTCCCCCTAAAATCCCCTGGCCGTTAACATCATCTTTCTCCTAACGTTAGTCCACTATCCCTTTGTGTGTGTCCTGTGTAAAATTAATAATAACAATTGTTTCTGTAATAGTCTGTGTAAGTTTTATGTCGTTGTAGATTCTCCTCTCAGTAATTTCTGTCGAAATTCACTGGTCAAATTATGAATATAAAGATCAACTTTATAATATTATAAAGAAGAAAATTACTGAAATCAGCAATGCCCTTTCAGATTGCTGTATATTCAACAATTATTGAGATATGATTTCCACAAAAAAATAGTTACATTGGCCTTTAATTCGTGATCCTGAAAATATTACTTGTGTCCCCTTGTGTGCCCTTTTTCGTTCCAATGGCAGTGTGGGCTGTGTTACCCTGGATTTGTTTTTTTATATCTTTTTATAATAATACCAACTGATGGGGCGAACAAGTCGTGCACCTGGTGGTAAGCGACACGCCTGTCTATAACAGTTGCAGTTTCACTCAGAGCTTCAAATCGCAAAGATCTCAGGGTCAATGCCACTGCGCCCGTCACCCTGAGACATAACATAAGTTAACAAGTTCCATGTGCCCATAATTTCACCAGCATCCTTACCCTTCCAAACCCGAACGCAGTAATGTTTATTATGTCATGGAACTAGGCTACATTGGTCAATTACGTACATGAAAGGTACCAACCAAATCCTGCTTACTGAATCTATAAAACGTAGTTATAGTTTGTACAATAGTATCTACATAGTTTGTTTATATATAAATATATATACTCCCGGACACGTAATTCCAGCCACCTCGAAGTTTTTGTCGTAAAGGAAGAAGTTTTCCTCCGGTTTTCCAAATCCAAATTCCCAACAAGGACTTATGGAAAAGACATTTAGTATACCAGTTTCAAAATTGCATAATAGTTTTTGATCAATTAAACATTGTTTAAGCTTAGAGCACTTACACTTAATATTGAAAATGCGTGGTGGCTCAAATTATGTGTCCGGAAGTGTATAAACAAACTGTAATAATAACGTACACACCCATTACCCAGTACTAAATCCTGTATCGCGGGTGCCATGGACACACACACAGACAACCACAAATTAATATCGGCCATACAAATATTTCTCCGGGAATCGGATCCTCTGCGTGGCTGTTCTTAGGTTTTTTTCGGATTTAAATCACCGCATATTTTTCTTTTTTTCAAACAAATCAGGTCAAAGCCTAGGTCACGACTGACTGTTTGATTGAAAAAAACAAACAAAACGTGATTTAGATCCGGATAAAATGGACTCATTTCTGGATTTCAAATTCTGTTTTGTTTAAGATTATAACCTCACGACGTTTGCATTTATGCTCAAATTGATTTGACGTTGAATGTAACAAACATGGCGGTTTCTTTGTAACTATTAAATGATTAAAGTGCTCCGTTCCCTTAAGTCCTTGAACAGCAAATTAGGTCATTACAATGTGACAGTTTTAATCGCGATGTTGTGACGCAAATGTATGTCACAGTTCTATTGAAATAATTATCTGCCCAGTTTGCTAGTGTTACATAGAATATCTGTTTATTTGACCTTTGTGGCGCACCGGTTCCAATTTGTGTACTAACTTTGCTAAATTGGTCTGGGTGGTCTGGGCTATGGAAGAAAAAATAAACAATGGAAGTGCTATAAGCCTCGATTACTATTAGAACCGATGTAGCCAAAACCCACATTGATTGGTCGTAGTTTCAAATTTAAAAAGAAACAAGAAATTCTGTATTCTTAATATAATTAAAAACTTCACCCTGTAGGCATATCGTAAAAAGTTCAATACCGTCAATAGGCACCTATTATTACAAGTTACGACGACGACGTTTTGATATTATATTGAAATGTTTATCAATGTGCTGCCATCTAGCGGTTCATTGCTGAACGACGACAAATTAGACTTATTAATTTGGTTCTCCAAACAAGGAGCGACTATATTGCTGCTTTCGTTTCATGTAACAAAAAAAAAATTTCGATAAAAAGGAAATTGAAAATTTATTAAAATAATACTCCGATGATGTGACATAGCGCCACGTGTAATATTTTTGGTGCAGTTATCATTTTTTTTTATCAGTTTCATTTTAGAGAATTTGCACGAAAGAACGACACAACCATATCACATACAAAGCGAAAATGGCGGATAGAGCTCAGATATAGGTCTTTCGAGCTTGGCCTATAGCTGGCACGCGTCAGACGCTAACTAACCACTTCTACTGTATATATTGTTCTGTGGTCTGAGCAGGAGTGTTCCAGAGTTAAATTCATTCCGCTAGTACTCATACAGAAGGCTTCCTAGTAATAGTATGTTATAGTAAGTAAACCTAAGTGTCGGCAGTTGCCTTGCCCAACGCATTAGGTTAGCCTTACAAAGGGGGAACGCTGTCAGCATATTTGGCACCTTGCCGCGCAAGCCCCAATTTTATTCAATTCAATCTAATTTTAGTTTTAGTTACTAGTAGTTACCTATATATTAATCTACTTCAAAATAATAATCTCAGTACAGAGTACTAAAAAACCGACCCCAAAAGTCATTCGTCCTCTAGTTTGCCACCCTTTGAGAGACCACTACAAACAAAGAGTTTCCAACAAAAAGGAGTCATCAAAATTGGTTCACAAATACACGTTCGGGTAAAAAGGAGTAGTTGCTCAATTCGACTGTGTTTTTTTGTATGTATGTCACGCGATAACTCTGTTAATTTTAATATTATGATAGCCTCCATTACATTTCTTTTCTTTCTTTCTTTTACTTGTATGTAGATTAAGTTGTAATTAAGTAAATTTCTCTTAGTTTTTACTCATAGTAGAATAATAATAATAATAGCACTAGAATAGAATAGGATAGATATTTATTGCAACGCCACAACACATAGATACAAAAAAAATTAATAACACAGACAAGCAAAACAAAATAAAAAGAATTAATAAATAAAATATAAAATACTATAAAAAAACTGACGAAAAGCAAAAAACAAAACGACTACAAATTTTATACTGTCATTTCTGCGGTTGTGGCGTACGCAAAAATACTTCATTCAGCATAATAAGTCACAGCCAATAATTGACTGTAGCACAAGGAAATGTAGTGGTATTGTTTGGTACATAATCGTTCAAAAAAGTTTTGTTTTTCTGATGTTTTATTAACAAGTTTATTATAATTTTACAGGTAAGTAGCAGATTTTCATCACCGACATTAATATCTAGGAAGTAAACTCCAAGGCTCCTTGTTCAAGGTAAGAAAAAATATTTGTTTAATACATTCAAATAATCTTTATTTCATAGGTAAGCAAATTACAGTTGAAATTGTCACATTGATTTAAACATTCCACATTCCTAAGACAGTTAATTGAATATCATGGTGATGAAACAAAGATCCTGACAATAAATAAACTTAATTACTTTTTTAAAGTCTCTTTTATGATTATCAAATGACGAGACGAACAAAGCGTGCGCCTGTTGGTAAATGACACGCCTGTCCATAACAGTTGTAGTGCCACTCAGAGCTTTGCGCAAAAACGCAATGATCTGAGGGGCACTGCCACTGGGCCATCACCCTGAGACACAAGTTGACAAGTCCTGTGTGCCTGTAATTTCACCAACACCCTTACTATAATAGATAAATTATTATGTAAACTGGCACTGCTAATCAAGCAATCGCAGTCTTTCAACACCCAGTTTCAACGTTTGATATCGCATTAAGTTTCGGATTATAAAAACCTGACTGATGTGTGTACATTTTACATATAAATACAATTATTAAAAAAAAGATAAAATCTCATATCGCCACGTCCAAATCTTTATTATTATTTTATAATATTGTTTTATAGAGAAAATAAATTCAATTATAAAATTAAAAATTAAAATTCTTTTATTTCTGAAACCAAATCCCACAATCCCGATACCTCCAATGAACATTATGTCAACTTAATTTTTGGACTTGTTCTGTATTCATTTTTGTTTTTGTTTCTTTATAAAAATTAAAAAAAAAATTGGGGAAGAAATTCCACAAAATTGTTTTTTTTTTTAATTTTGAATTTTGTTTCTTTTTTTTTTTACAAAATTCGGCGAACGTAATATTAGTAAATAAATATGGCTGTTTACAAAAAAAAAAATACAGAAAATAACCAAAAAATAAAGTTGGCGTAGTTATTCATTGGAGGTATCGAATCTGTTAGCAATAATAGGAAAAGAGCTTATAACTTAGAGTTCTTAGTAGTCTTTGCCGGGACTTCTACCATTTGGAAAGGAATGTACTCTGTCTGATTTTTAATTAAGTAGCTGGAAAAAACTGACGCTTATTTTGTTACCAATAAGTGATGTCTAAGAGATCGACCAAAGTGACTCGCTGAAAGATTTATTGATTAATTGTGTTTTAGTTATTTGATTGAGAACTGAACCCACTAAATTGACTACTAACTAACTGACTAAACTCTTCATTATTATTCAATTTGGTTAAGTTACAGTGACTTTCTATGGTTCTTAAGGCTCCACAAACAAAAACTTCATACTAAAGGTCATTAGCTTCCGCGTACTTGGATGGCAAAACGTTATCTCCAATGAACATTACGCCAACTTTTGGACCTGTTCTGTTCGTTCTTTATTTTTTTCCCACAAAATTTGGGGAGCATAATATTAGTAAATAAATACGACTTTTTACAAAAATAACAAAAAATAAAGTTGACGTAGTGTTCAATGGAGGTATCGAAAAATCCGTGGCCCATGACCCATTTAGTTTTTGGTAATAGTCTCGGTCTATGTAGTTTGAAATAATATTGTAAATGATAAATGTGTACAAATGTATATTTACAAAGAGCAACCCCTAGAGTTTCTTGCTCATTCTTTTCAGGGGAATCAGCCTTACGAATATGCAGTAGAGTTTAATCAATATTACGATTTCAAGTGTAACTTGCTTACCTATAGCTATGAAATAAAGATTTTTTAAACTTTGATTTTCACCCATATACATACAACGGTTTGTCGTCACTTTTCTTTTTTTCAGACCGATCGAAATGACGAATAGGTACTATATGTTTATGACGTCAAAGATTAATTTGCCAGAGGAGTAGCAACGGATCGATAACGATTATTGTGACGATCAATCGAAACTAGCAATCGTCTGTATAAGAGGGCATTTAACCATAGATTAAACCTGTAAGTAACTGGAAACGTATTTGAAAACTTCAGAGCAATGAAACTATCATGATAAACATTACTTTTTATTGTAACCGGTAAAAACTGGAAATATTTAGTTTACAACTCACACGGACCAATGGTGACGATTCATTCATAATTCGAACACTTTACGAGACGTTACAAAAACAAAATATTTCTATTAAGCTTTAGCCATTTCGGATTGATCTCTGACATGGAATGCCGATTAATATATGTTTGTATATACGTGGTCACATACACAAAAGCTCAAAGTCAGTCAACGAGCTATGGAGCGACCAACACTCGGCATTTCTCTACGTGATCGAATCAGAAATGAGGAGATTCGTAGAAGAACGAAAGTCACCGATATAGCTCAATGGATTATCAAGTTGAAGTGGGAATGGGCAGGGCACATAGCTCGTAGAACTGACGGCCGTTGGGGCATAAAGGTTCTTGAATGGAGACCACGAACCGGAAGGCGTTCAGTGGGACGGCCCCCTACTAGATGGACGGATGACCTGGTAAGGGCGACCGGCTAGTCTGGCAATCTTTGGGGGAGGCCTATGTTCAGCAGTGGACGTCTTCCGGCTGATATGATGATGATATATGTACCTGCTGTTTAGTGATTGGTCCTTAGATCGTTCTGAAGTTATTATTGGGCACGAGTCAAGCGAGTTACGTTACCGTGAAAAATTACGCTTCCCACAAATTTTATACGCGATAACTATGTTTTTTAGTGCTTATGAAGTACCGAGCCTATAAATAAGGTTCGTTAATCAGCCATCTGGATTTAAACCTAGTTCCGAAATAGGTGAGTTTATTTTCGTTTGCGCTGAACTTTGGCAGACGTCTTGCAGTGTTTATGCTCACAAGACATTACGTGCATAGCTAAATCTACGTTTCCTAGTATTCTTTTTTTTCGAGATTAATTTTTATAAGAAGATATGTAGAATTAGATAAATTATGGAAGATAAGTTCGTTAATTAATTCGGTATATGCTCTGCTCACCATGACGTATGGTGCCGACACATGAACGCTCACGCAGGAGACTGTATACAGGTTGAGAGTGGCACAAAGGGTCATGGAGCGCGCCATGCTCGGCATCAAGATTTAAGATTAATTGAGATCCGACGACGGACGAAAGTCCAGGATGCTGGAACTCGAATCATGGAACTCAAATGGGGTTGAGAGGGCCATATAGCAAGGCAAGGTGATGACAGGTGGAGCAAGGCGTCGACTGACGTGGCTGAGGATGGGTAAAAGAAGCGTAGGGCCCCCGGTTGCCAGGTGGGTTGACGATATAGTATGCATCGCGGGGCGTCATTGGATGCGGCTAGCACAGGACCGTGATGGATGGCACAAACTTCGGGATGATTATACCCTGCAGTGGGTGAAATCAGGGTGTGGATGATGATGATATTTAATATGTTGGGCTGTCATGTATTCTACGGTTTACGTACTTTCGGCGCAGCCAATTTACTTCAGTTGACGTTATTGCGCAGGTATCAGTGAATCGATTTTCATGATTCTTTGTTTGTTGGAAAGAGGGCACCTCAGTAGTGGTCCCATTTAAATTAGAGAAAATATTCCACTTCTAAGGGTGGCAAACTAGGGATGAATCCGGTTTCGCGCACTGTTGAGGTCGGATTTTTTTAGTACTCTGTACTGAGATTATACTAGTATATAATCCATGTATTTTACATGGACGAAGTCGCGAGCTACAGCCAGTGTTTTATATACGTCGATGTTTCACCGATTAGTCTAACGATTTGTCATAGCAAATATAAACTATCATGCATTTGTCATACTATTTATATATGCTTAAAAGGCAATCCACATACTCGGCACTTGCCGCAAGGGTGTGTAATTTTTGCCGCACGTCATGCAAAAATATAATACCGTCACCGCTGTATATCACAATGGAGCCAATTCGTTATCACTATTAACGCATACGTTTCACGAATGGGCTTGTCTGACGAGATGGTTGTGAGCATTCTTCGACTTGAGTCTAAGAGATCTAAGTGTAAAGAAACTAACACACACTAGCGTCACAGATGTTACGTGGATGTTACCATGCATTTTGTAACAGTAGAGGTCCTTGTGAAAGCGTTCGTCCAGGGAAGTACTGCCACCTTACCTATTTCTGCCGCCAAGCAGTAATGTGAGCATTAGTAAGGGTGCTGGTGAAATTACAGGCACATGGGACTTGTCAACTTGTGTCTCAGGGTGATGGGCGCAGTGGCAGTCCTAAGAAGGAGGTTGTACGTTCGGCTGTATGTATGTTTTTAGATATCTCCGTCAATTGTGGACCGATTTTGAAAATT
>NW_020653743.1:2079339-2137986 GCF_003589595.1 Hyposmocoma kahamanoa | reverse complement strand
GAATTTTTCTAAGTGCTTCTTGCAGATCTTTGTTTTCTGGTTTTTAACGACTTTTTTCCCGTAGCGCCATCTGTGTGAAGTTTATTTCTTCAAAGGAATTTTCCAAAGCGTTCGATCTTTGTTATTAATAATTATAAGAAACTAGTGAAGTAGGTAATTTCACAAAAAAATAATTGAATATCGTGATAGTAAAACATCGTAACATTCAACAAACTAAAAAATAGTCAACCTAACTTTATTTTACACGTTTTACAAATTAAATAATTAAGCTATCATGAGCAAATAATGGAATTATTGGATTAAAGAAATGGAAGAAAATTATTCTGCACGATATCCATAATATTAACTGTAACTCAGTCCAAACTCATGGTACCATGATTTCGTTTAACTAAGGTAAACGTTGTTTTATGAGGAACTGTATACGTTTTTACAATAAGATTCCGGAGCATATATTAAGATTATCATTTCCTAAGTTTAAAACTTACATTAAAAGAATTTTAATTGAAAGTTCGTATTACAAAATTGAAGAGTATGTTTTAGATAAAGAAGTATGGAAAGGCAACAAGAGTCTAGATTCCACACAACTATGATTCAAAGTGTATTCTATAGCATTTCGGTTTGTTTCAAAAGAGCAATCGCCAGAATTTCTTGCTCGTTCTTCTCAGGGAGGTCAGCGTAGTGCACGAGCTGTAGTTTAAAAAGTATTTAAAAAAATGACGTTTTCAAGTTAAAAAAATGTACCTATGGAATAAATGACTATTTAATTTTGACTTTGGCACAATACATGTGTACGAGTACACTATTATGATTAAGACTAAAAGTATGGCCGTTTCTAAAAATTAAACAAATAAAAGTAAAAAATGTAGACGCGAGTTAAATAAGTACATAACATAATTCATTAAGAAATATAACATGACATAGGCCTACTGTGTTTTCAAGTTCCTTCTGTCTTCATGGGTTTTAGGTTTTTAGATGCTTTATACAAATAAATTTGCTCCAGGCGTGTTTTGTACCATTAACATGTGTTTTTTGAGTTTGCTTTTGAAAGTATAAATGGCTTGTGAAGAATGGTCGTCTCTTGGATGGATGATGTTAGGAAACATTCTCATTTCATTTTATTTAAACTGCCTCCGTGGCCGAACGGTTACCATGCCGGACTGCCACGCAGAGGTCCCAGGTTCGATTAAGGGCCGGGAGAAATAGTTGTATGGCCTACAATTATTTCTCTCGTGAGTTTGGGTGTAAGTTGTGGTTGTCTATGTGTGTGTCCATGGCATCCGCGACACAGGGTTTCTCTAGTTCGGGGCTATGTTAAGTGTGTACGTTATTTATTATTATTATTTATATTTATTTAGATCCCCAGATCCGAGGAAAAAAAATTAAAAAACCCACCTTAAATGTTTGCTCATCCTCTGTCGCTGTATTCGTAACCGCGGTTTCCTCAACGATAAGCGCATATGGAGGTCCTCGTCAAAATAAATCATATGAGCCAAGTTTTATTGAAATAGGTTAAATGAAAGTGGATGAAATTAGAGGTGGAATAATATATTCTTCAAATTTAAATGGGATCAGTACTGAGGTACCTCCTCTCTAACAAAAAGAATCATCGAAATCGTTCACAAATGTCCAAGTAACCGCGAAACATTCATAAAAAAATACAATCTAATTGAGAACAACATCTTTTTTAAAGTCGGTTAAAATGGTTTCATTTCGAACACTAATTTTACTTTGTTTCCGTTTTTGTTGTCAGAAAAATATTAAATTCCCTACATTGTTCTACAATGCGGTATCAATTGTTTTATTATATTAATTCCATGACATCACCATTTGCACTTTCAAGAAACAAGTGCGTGTTATTGAATTACACACTTTCATAAACACAATATTCCATTTAAAATGGTGAGTAAACAAAACTAGATACTAATAGGTAGTTATCATTGAACGGTGCAGGTAGCGCTGTTTTTACTACTTGTGACATGTGGTCATAATATGGACATACCCTTTTTTAACAAACTATCATTCAACGATCCCGGGAATATCGGAATTAAAAAAAGAATAATAATAAAAACATTTATTTTTCACTCACTGGAGCAATTGGATGATTAACTGTTGTATATGACAGAACATTCCCTCGGGATGAAATAATTTTTAACTTATTTTATTTCATAGTTTTAGATTTTTTTCTGAAAGTCCTCTATAGAATGAACTATAATATTGAACTATCTTATCAAACAATGATGTGAATAATTTTCGGAAAAAATAGGGATGACAAATGTACGCGGGTGAAATGCTAGAATATGTATTGTTCTATGGAAAAAGTGGGACCTACCAAGCAGCTTAATAGCTAATCAAAATGAGTATGTGGAATATCAACACATACTAGGGATGCGCGATTTGTTGGGTTGAGAAAACACGTTCAGATCGAGTAAATATCGTACTTATTGTACTTAGATGTTGCAAACTACTTTTCTTGCAGACCAATATAAAATGGTATTAGCCTTACGATTCAGTAAGAGTTCAGAAAGAGACATTTTATTTAAATTATGAATTCGAAATAGACGATTCCATTCGCCTTAATGTTGAATCGAAATAAATCGGTACAAAAAATCGTTAGATCATTTACACTTGAATTGATCTTTATAAAAATCGTATCTCAATGTGTATAAAAATCGTACATCAGTAGTCCGAAATGACATTTTCCAGAAATAATGTTTGTTCGAAATTTCATAACCTCGAAAGTAATTTTGAGAGGAAAATGTGTTTTCTTTTAAACCTAAATTAACCTAACCTAACTGAACCTAATCGTGTCTTTGCGATAAACATCCAACATATCCTAAAAGAACAACGGTTTCGTTATAATCCGGTTTTCGGTGTAATGCAAATTCGAACAAACGTTATTACGAAAAAAAAAATTCGAGTTTGTGATATGTTACCCTTCCATACACATTATTTGGTACGTAGTGAATTGTATACGCGAGTCAAATACAGGTATTTATCATTTTCTATCATTGTGTCCTTACAACAACACTCTTCACTTGCAATATTCTGACAACATAGCGAATCGTACTAAAATCCCGGGATCCCGGAGTCATATCCATGTTATACATTCCATGTTTTTAATTCTAATTAGACCTACTTAGACAGTCTAGTTGGTCAAACGCACTTGTTAGATGTGAAACCTTACAAAAACTTATATATCGCCTCTTGAATATTATCTTCTAACAATCATGCAGGATAAAATATAAAATTATTATTGTACTAAGCGAAAACATCTTTAATAAACATCGTATCAAACATATTTGTTGCAAAATGATTTGTGAGAGCTAATACAAGATATTGTAATACTGTGCTATTACTACACTTTAGCGATGGAAACAACTGCTTATAAATTTTAAACGTCGAAACGTTATAATATAATATATTCGTTGTTTTAAAATACACATCTGGGTATTTACAATTATTTATTGACAATGAAAAGTCAGGTTAAGGCGGTGACATGGACATAGAAGAATGTGCCTCTTCCAGACTTCTCCGGTGTCGGTTTGGAGCTCCTAGTGTAGTTGGCCCAACTTTCTTGTTACTGTTCCCAACACCTATTTACGATCACACGTAAGTTGGTTCTAACTGGTCTTTCAGTACTTTTTGACTAAGCTAAAAAGTACAGATGGCATATTTGCACACTTGTACATGTTAAGAAAGAAGAAGTCTTCTTGTAGTATCGATGGCATACACTACATTATCGCGGCCTGGAACGTGCACACCACAAGTATCCGTCGTCCAGAACTGTGTATGGGATATGTTTGCCATTGTGGAGAAAAGATTTGTCAATCGGCGTAAAGTATTCATCAATTGTTGCCCAGGATGCGCTAGACGTACTAAGATAACGAATCGTACGTCATTGGGGGGACGATTACATCCTTTCGTGTTCCCAAGAAAGAAGAAGCAAAGCGTGTTATGAGTTTAAGCTGCAAATCAATGACATAAGGATGTTGTGTTCCGGATTTTCTTGTCGACGGAAGAAGGAACTAAATTGAAAAATTCTTCATCTATCTCTGATTTCGACACTCGACAGCTATACCTTACAACGAGCTCTTTAGCGATCGTGACAATGAACACATTAACAAAAATGTATAAATAAGTAGTTAATCAATATAATCTTATAAATTTAATTAATATAATCTTATAAAGCCCAAGTTTTTTTATTATTATCAACACGAATAGTAGTTATTCTTAGAATGAACTCGATTTCAAATTCATAGATACTTCAATTTCTCATTATGTCATTTTCCCACGTTTCAATTATTAATAGACAACTTCACATTATCCTTCATTCTTTAGAATTGTGGTCGGATAATTATACGGATGAATCTCGTCAGTTATTTTTAAAAACGCATTTGGTTTATTAACAATGCGATTTGATAATTTGTCACGATTTTTCGGAATAGAGAAGTATAAAAAATATGGGATTCTCCTTTTCAATCACAATTGGCACGTCTACGGAAACAAGACATTAAATTTAACAGAAGTTTTATATATCTTTGGATAGGATTATAAATCCACTATCCATTACAGCTCGTGTGTCATTAAAGTTCAATAACGCCTTTATGACTCTCTGTTCTGTTTCACGTGCCAACTCGATGGTGTACACTATAATGCTTGCCATTGTGGTGAAAGAATTTTCTCATCGACGTAAGGTACTCTTTACTGCCCAAGGTGCACCAGACGTACAGGAAAGGAGTGGAATGTCAGCAGCGAGACTCCTTTCGTGCACTCCGATAATTTTTATGTTATTAACCCAGCTTTCGGGTGGGCGGCCCCTTTCTCGTGTTGTATCCTTCTTCTCAGCTCCTGCATTCTCCTAGACCCCCACATTCAAGCAAACTATCATGCCATCTACTATTTCATAGCTCGTTAGGTTTCGTTGTTGTAAGTCTATGCTGGTTTCATCATTATCAGGATGTTTTATGGACACTTTAAAAAGTAAAACGATATTGTAATAATTTTACGTGTATTATTACTTCATCTTTTTTTAAATTTCAATAAGTTGCGAAAACAAAAAGTACATGAAAAAAATAACAAAACCACAGAACACGTACCCTGACCACGTCGACGTCATTTGAACCCTGTCATGTCATTATTCTGTCTCATCGATGCCACTATGCTACGCGTCGACAGTTGCCAGGCGCGCACGCATTCAGCCTCTCAATTGAACGAAAACGAGGGTAGCGTGTTCTATGACACATAACTGATTTGCTTACTTTCGCGATTTCTTACAAATTTTAATAATGCAAACTTGATGGCTACAGATATTAGTTTTAGGTGCATCGAAATCAAAATTCTTTTGATATTTTCTACGTCTATTCTTGTTATGTACTAAGCACGATAAGATGCACAAGATCCGTCTTCCAATCCCAGTGGATGACCTGCACTACTAAGACTTTTGAATCATAATATGCAGTACAGTGTACTAATAAGAAAATATGAAACCTGCACAGCGGAGAGATTATAAAAATTCTTCGAAGTGTGAGACCCTCCAACCTGCCTAAAACCTAAACCTTCTCCTTAAACAAAGACCCATGCCCAGCACTAGATTGATCGAAACGTGATAGTGGTACACTTTAGGTCTAAGGCCATCAACTACCGGTTTGTAGTGCAATTTAATATAACAGACGAAGATCTTGGCAAGTGGATTAAAATGTTTTGCAATTAAAAACATTTAGGTTCAAAATATAGGAATGTTTGGAATGTGTGATGTAATGTAAATATGGGCTTTATTTAGTATTTCACATTCCGTTAAAATTAATTTAACGTTTTCTTTTCCTCGGAACAGCCTTAACTTGCAGTGAGTTTTCATCTAATTCCAAGATGAATTCACAAATCTTCTAAACAGCAAATGCCAGTGTCTCGTATGCGCCTGTTGTTTTTCCTTGTCTCCCTCTTTATTGTCACAAAAACACTGTAAAAGCAAATTTATTAACACCAAGGAAAGCAAAAAGTCTTTATTAGCATGAAAAAAAAAAAACGATATTACAAAGTAGGTGCTCGTTATTCATTGCATCGCTTGCAATGTTCAGTAGCAGTTTACCTGTACTTTGATGCGCGGTCAGAGACGCACGCGCATGTCATATCACTCCTGTCAACCAGTATCACTGTGACCGCCGTCGCGAGCGTACGTTCGGCCTGCCCGCGTCAACACGCCACGTGTGTTTGTGAGTAAATAGTGCCAGTGAAGTTGAAATTGGATTGCTAGTACTCTTGACGATTCACCACGGGTAATTCGTAACGGAGTTTTGCTATTGTTTACTTTACCATTATTGTAGCTGCCTTTTGTACTGATTGAGCCTTGAAAAGCTTTATGACAGTTTTTTTAATTTTTAATGGGACATTTATGGCTAAATTTTCATATGCGTCACATGTGCTGGAGACAATCAGTTCGAGAACGCTTCAATATCATCAATAAGTGTACATGACACGTTTGTTATATTTATTGAACGCCATATACAAACGGTACTTATGGTTTATAGTACTACAGTTGACGCTCTGTGTTTCGTTTAGAGTCTTAATGCGAAGAGTTTGTTATTACATTTGTTTGATACAGTGGTAGTATCATTCATCGAGAGAGAATTCTCTATTTCAGCCGACGCTATGTGGCTAACAGACTAAACAAGCTAAATTAGAATTATTATAACTTCGCTCAATGTTATGGTTGGCTTTATTCAAATTTGTATCACTGAATGTTTTCAGTAAATACAGCATTTAGTCAGCAAAATCTGATGACCAGTTTGTAAAGTCTGTCAAGGTTTTCTTACCGGTTTTCAGAGTTGTAACTCTTAACAATTGCTCTTTAGAACTTACATTGGTTTTTTTACGTCATAATTACTCTGATCTTGCCATTTTAAATCTTATTTCGTCGGTGCTTCGATCATGTTTTATATTCCGTGCATCTTTCTATTGTTTGAAAAGTTTATATGTAAAAAAAATAGTTTGTGACTAGCCAACTAGATTTGGCCCTTTATCTATTGTCCTCAATTTCACTACAACAATAATTTACTGACCGTGACCTACATCTATTGTACAATAAGATATTTCTCTCCTACGATTTATAAATAAAGATATTTTCATCATCTTTGGGTTCGTATTAAAAGGTAAATAGATTATTTACATAGTTTTTTTTACATCCGCAAATCTCTGCATTTGGGAATCCCAGAATAAATAATCTTTAAAATCATGTTCTTTAACAGTTTATGCATCTTCACATTGTTTCTTTTTACTTTGAGAACATTAATTATTATAAAGCCAACATAGTTGTTTTTGCAAATTTCAGTTTGGTTTTATTCCATTCAACTGTGTTTTTCGTGCGTGTTCATTCATTAATGGACATTTGAGTCACCACCATACAATTGCATTTATAAATTCAATTCAACTTATGGTTATACCGAAGCATGGAAAAGCTACAAATCAAAACCACCTCATAACTTCAAGATGGTAGAAATTGACTAGGACACAAACAAAGCGGAATATTTACAAGAATAGAGTTTTACTGCGGAAATGAAGCCTTAAGCGAATATTTTAGTCTAGAGCTTCAGCACTCTGCGTCAACGGGTTGCTCAGTCTTAAATTTAGTTCTCCTACCTGACCAATGATCTCCATGTCCATTATGATCTGATCAATGTGGAACTAAAATCTCCAAAAATAAAATTTGTCAATGACCCTAAAAATATGACGTTCTTTATTGCACTTTTTTAAAGAACAATTCCAAAATGACAAGAAGTTAGAAGAGCTACTGTTTTTTACCGCTCAAATTAATGTACTGTAATGACAGCGCCCGAGTCACGTCCACGCCTCATATCTCTTTAAGTTATAGTAGTCAGACAAGCGTTATCTAAAGCAAAAAAGAAATGTCTATGTAACGGTTGATTACCATAATATGACATATGACTTGCTTATAAAACCTTGACCTGGACGTGATTAGAATCAGATCTGTACCTGTTCTAAATCTTAGTTGGGCGTATGCAATGTTTTTCATATGGAGTGCTGCAAGGTTTGCACTTGTGTTTACTGTTATTTAGTGTTTCTTCTTTTAATCGTTTATTTAAATCTTTTATTTTATCGAATATGGTAAAAGGCATTTGAAAATTAGATTTTATTAGCTTTGACATAGTATAGAGTACAGCAAGGTTCGTTTATAAAACCATAGTTGTTTTTTTTTCTTTACAAGTGTTATTTCATTGTTCGATAATTTTAAGTCTAAATATAATTACGAATACTTTTGAAATTACTTAGTATTGGAAGGCTAGCGTTTTAAACTCAAGTTGCTTAAAGTTTTTTCGGCGTTACAGCTTTAAAAAACGGTTATTCTTAATTAACAGTTTTTAATGTAGAGTCGCACAAGGTTCGCATCTTGGCTCATTTTAATTAATTTTTCGCACATTGACGTGGCATGTCTTACACACACAGGTTTTCCTTACTGATCACAAAGTAAATAGCAATTCACTTCAGACGTCTTTGTAGCGAAAACCGCAGCATATTATCCATGCAACTTTTGCAATTTTTTTTATAGTTTTTTGTGACTATGAGTATATAAGATTATCTTTAACATGTCTATGTTTATAGAAGGGACGAGTGGAGACTCGTCCCTTTTATAACATAGGAGTATTATATGCATTACTGTGTATAAAAAGACAGACTCCTGTCTACTATTGTAAAGCTAAAATTTTGATAGAATTTATTTATTTAAAAAGGTAAAACCGAACAACAATACGTCCTTTTCTCGTAGCAACAAAGGGTACTTGTAACTTTCTCTATAGTTTTGTTATTGGTAGTGATAGCCGAAAATTGTATTTTTCATGATTTTTCTATATATTGTAATAACTAATAATATTTTTAAACTTTTGAAACTTACGATTTACTTTTTATGCGGCTTATGTGCCAAGCAGGGGTAGCTCAGCTCAGAAAGTTTGCTTCTCATTTGACAGATCGACATTACGAATCCCTGTGAAGGCTTGAACGTCTTTAATTTATAAGTTATGTGCATTTGTCAATGTTTATTAACTACACTTTTCGCTAATGTTCAAGGAAAATGTGATAATTCTTGCATGTCGAAAAAGGTTCCAAAACCCCTGACAAACCCGCACAGTATCGATTAATCATTCGATTAGAGTTGCAGACTATGTATTGTTTTAATGGTTTGCACTTTTTTGAAACATTTTGTTATTACTGCGGGGCTAACACGACTTGCGCGAGAGCGACATAACGACTAATCCGAAGAACAAAGTCCGATGTGATTATACAGCGAAAAGAGGATAAATACATAATTTCATTATTCAAACTAAGGCCTGTAAACAACGGTGGATATGACATCCACAGCGAAGAAGAACGAACGAAATGTACTATGTCCTAAGAAGTAGTCGCTCACATAGATCTTTGTTCTACGGATAAGTCGATAAAATCGTCAAGTGTCGTGCTAGTTCTTCTATACTTTTTCTGTGTTCGGGATTTGACGGTAAATATAGCCAGTGCTGTCATAGTCTAAGTAGACAAACATCAAAAGAGATCGTAAAGGCCCAAAACAGGGGACTTGTTGATTTTACTCAGGGTGACGGGCACAGTGGCAGTGCCCATCAGGTCTTTTCATGATTGAAAACTTTGACCGGCACTGGAGCTGTTATGGGCTTGTATATCTGTAAATTTGTACTCTATGCCAATAACGTAAACTGCAACACAGATTAAACCTGTTTTTAACAGTTTGTGTATCTCCGTCTCCGAACGAGTTAAACGCTGGAATTCAAGGAGCAGATAACGAAACTGGTTTAAAAATGCTGCTGGTCATGGGTCTCCTCTCGGGCGAGGGTAACAATAACAAAAACAATTTGACCGAAATTCCCCATATAGGCAGGAAATTTGCGATAAACCCAGTGAATAATTAAATATGAATGTACACATAGTTATTAACCTTTTTTAACAGGAAGACAAACAAAGTAGATTCCCCTCCCCGTCTTTCTCTTAGTCATAGTATTATTACTCATAATGGTTATTCGAATAATAAAAAATACACTTCGCATAATCCATAGACTATTAATATTATAAATGCGAAAGTAACTCTGTCGGTTATGTATTTAGGCCTAAATAGCTGAACCAATTTTGATGAAAACTACGGGAGACCTATACCCAGCAGTGGGTGAAGTCAGGCTGTTAGAAAGAGGGTTGAAAGTTTGTGCAGAGAACCAATAAAAGTATGAAAATTAGTATAATACTTGGGCTACACGAAGTATTTATTCCTAAATGAATCTATAGAATACCTATCCTTTAGTAGCAGTAGAGCTCCTTGTGAAAGAGTTCGTCCAGGGAAGTACTGCCATCTTACCTATTTTTACCGCCAAGCAGTTACGTGAGCATTAACGCGTTCCGGTTTTGAAGGGCAAGGGTGCTGGTGAAATAACAGGCACATGGGCCTTGTCGACTTATGTCTCAAGGCGACGGGCGCAGTGGCAGTGCCTCAGTGATCCATGCGATTTAAAGCTCTGAGTGGCACTGCAACTGTTATGGACAGGCGTGTAGCTGACCATCAGGCGCAGAACTTGTTCGTCTCGTCACTTGATATTATAAAAAAAAGTCCTTCATCATGATCAACTCGTTATACGTACACGGTTCTCCTTCTAAGAGGGAGATTAGACCAGATCTCGCAATCCTGGCCCAATGCGATCCAGGGTTCTCCTTTAATCTGGTTGAGGCTGAAGTCGGTATATCTGTACCTATAATGAACTCTACGCCTTCTTATTAAACTGCCATATTTATTTGCTAATATTATTCGTTTAAATTACGTGAAAAACAAAAAAAAAACAAAATACGAAATTCTAAAAAACAAAAACAAAAAACGAATTTTGTGAAATAAAAAAGAAAAAAAAACCAAAATAAATAAAGAACAAATTCAAAAATTACTGGTGTTCAGCGGAGGTATCGATATTATTATATTATTCATCAATAAACGTTATCGTTAACGCCTACCAGCACCGACTGCGTCGGTTCTCGTTAATGGCCCGCAGATACGAGACTCGCATTGATATAAAAAAAAAATTCCTTTTATCAATGACAGTATAGCAATATAGCATTATTGAATACATTATTTTTGCTATAAGAACTCGATAAGTCCCATTACTATAATTATGATTTGTCCCCTCCTGTAGCGGACTATATGAATGGGTTGGGGTGGGTGCTATCAACGAGTGAGCAAGACCAAAGTAAATGTTTAAAAAAAATATTTTATGGCACCCTGAGACCTGGTGACCCTGAGACATAAGTTGACAAGACCCATGTACTATACATAATCTACGGTATAAATATAAATAGCCAAATATTATGTGATTAATATTCATAAATTATTGAGACATGGACATAGGATTTGGTTGTTTTTATGTTAGCAAGTGACGGGACGAACAAGTCGTGCGCCTGGTGGGAAGCAACACGCCTGCCCATAGCAGTTACAGAGCTTTAAATCGAGAAGATCTGAGGGGCGCTGCCACTGCATCCGTCACCTTGAACATAAGTTACCAACCCTGTGCCTGTAATTTCACCAGCACCCTTACGCTTCAAAACCGGAACACAGTAATGCTGACATGACTGCTTGGCGGCAGAAACAGGTAAGATGGCAGTACTACACTGGACGAACTCTTTCACAAGGAAGCTCTACTGGTACTAAATATGTACCTACTTACAGTTAACTTGTTACTTACATTTAAATTTTTAATATAAATATAAAACTAAAGTTAATAATCATTGACTTACAATTATATGGACGTCGGGTCCGCGCTAAAAAGTGTCCGCACTTGTAAGGCGCTAAAATCGTATACAGAGCGCGACACTCCGCTTTAGTCTTCATTTGTTCTACGGACAGCGCGATACTGCGATGACATTACAATTTAAATTTCGAATAGGTTGACTTGGGACATTTTTTTCGTGGTTTTTGTATTAGACCCGTCGTCCATTTATTTGTAAGTCAATGTTAATAATTGTAAATTTTTCGTTGAAGAAAAAACAGACCTAAAAAATTTGCTTATTGGCTTTTTTTGATTTCCATGGGATCCCCTCATCAGACTTCTTGGTGACGATGGGACTATTACGGACTCCTTTGTACATTTTATATGTTCTTTTTTGGTTGGTGACGGTGATTTATTGATTACATGTAAGTAGGAATTGTGTCAAGTGAAAAATCAACTTATTACTATTTCTGGAAAATAATTAGTAATTTGTGATAGCCAAAACGAACCCGGAACAGCGTCAGGGACCACCTCAAGAGTATACCCTTTCAAACAAAAGAAGAATTTTCAAAATCGCTGCACAATTGATGGAGAAATTGGTGAATACACGGACATGCCCATTGAAGTTGAAGATTTCCTTCGATTTTCATGGGATCCACTCATCAGATTGACTTGGTGACAATGGGACCACCACGAGAGTGCAACCTTTTAAACAAAAAAAGAATTTTCAAAATCGGTCCACAATTGACGGAGATATCTGTCACATAAAATATATATATAGCCGAACTTATAACCTCTTCCTTTTTTTAAGTCATTTAAAATACTTAAATTATATGCAAAAGAGATTTGTAGCAACTGCTGCGAGTTGCTACACCCTCCAATAAGACAATCTTCCTGCACATTCCAAAGGAAATGCAAGCTTCTTTAGTTACTTTCGAAGGAAATATCGGAAAGTAATGGGATGTAGCTTCGTCTTCCAGCGAATTAATTTTAGTTTTATACAATTTTTTTTATATTTATCTTTTTATCTACGTTGACTATATAAAATTCTGTTGCTATAATTTTATCATCCATTCTTTTCACATGATCAAATCATCTCGTTTTCAATTTTAGTTACTGCATCATCTGTTACACCACAACGCTCTTCTTATATTGATCATACTTCTACAAATTTTATTCATATAAATCAGCAAGCACCAATTCATTATAATCTCATATTTCAATTTGACATACCTGCATGATTGTGTTTCGACACGTATACCATATAATGAAAGCTATAAACGTACAGCTATATATTTTGGCGAAAGCGGTCGCAAGGACACCAGCGCACGCGCGTTGATGGGACAAAAACGGTCACACGTTAAATTATTACACCCTGTTATTTCTCGACGTTGAATTAAGTCGCTGTAGCAATTTCCCTGCAAATAGATAGATATACTAAAACATTATGGCGGGTGTTAGCCACATATATAAATTAATAATGCCGGATTAAATGCACAAGATATTTATTGTGTAGATATTTACAATGTGACCTGATCGTAGACAGATGGAAGACATAAAAAGTGAATAAATAGTCAAGGTGACTATAGTGATGTGGCAGATGCAGTGCCACTCAGAGCTTTAAATCGCAAAGATGTAACGGACACTGTCATTCCGCCTGTCACTCTGAGATGCAAGTTGATAAGTTTCACGTGACTGTAATTTCACCAGCACCCTTACCCTTCAAAACCAGAACGCATTAGCTCACATTACTGCCTGGCGGCAAAAATAGGTAAGATATTTTAATTCCTCGTTCACGGACCAGCCTCCACAACCATGTTATCAAAATATCAAAAAATATTATCAAAATAAAAATATTTTATTACTTCACTGTACATGGCATAATTCAGGGGCTCATGTTTCCTTTTAAGCTTGATAGGGCCTGTGTTAGGAAACATCGCTCTTCTTTACAATTAATAATTAATCATTGCTCTTACATTAACCTTAATAAACTAAGACTAATTTAACCTGTGTTACTTTGTGTGAGTGCATGTCCGTGTATACATATATGCATGAAGTGTGTGTAAATGAGTGTTTGTGTATGTGTGTGTGTGTGTGTGTGTGTGTGCGTGTGTGTGTAAACGTGTGTGTGTGTGTGTGTGTGTGTGTGTGTGCATGTGTGTGCATGTGTGTGTGTGTGTGTGTGTGTGTATGTGTGAGCGCACATATTTCTGTTCAATTTTGATTTCATTTAATTACAATATTATATCAACTAATACCTCGCTTTTATGTTTATTATGTTTTTGATGTTATGTAAAGCATCTATTTTATTTTTACATGCACTGTTTGTGGAGACAATAAATGATTTACGATTTGAATGCCTGGTATTTTCCGCAAGACTCTTTAATAGGAAACCATTTGTGGCGA
This sequence comes from Hyposmocoma kahamanoa, assembly GCF_003589595.1. Classification (NCBI taxonomy): domain Eukaryota; kingdom Metazoa; phylum Arthropoda; class Insecta; order Lepidoptera; family Cosmopterigidae; genus Hyposmocoma; species Hyposmocoma kahamanoa. Next base: position 2,123,827 of record NW_020653743.1, on the reverse strand, counting down.
TTTGAACTCTAATAATATTAGGTTACACGCATCGCAGTCTCGTTGTTTGGCCACTATAATACTTAGACCTGACGTAACTTTATATTTAAAATATAGTAGTTTGAAATACTCCAGAGCAGTCGAGGAGATCTAGTATCAGATAAGGTAAAACTGCATACATTCCTTTTCAATTTAATTTAAGCGGAGGATGTCGAACCAATTCCTTACTCAGATGGTGTGTGAAATTAGAATACTACACTTTAAAATGTGGCTATACATTATGAGAATGGAACAATAAATTGAAATAAATCTATTTATTTTCTGCTTCTTTGGATTATAAACGCCCTGTTGCGCTTTCTTTTCAAGTAGATTTCCTGTAATCAGATGACCTCGGTGACCAGTAGGCACTGGATCCCAATTTTTTACAAATTTGGGGAACGGACTTTTCTAATTGGTTTTGATGCGGATGAGTCCTTTTCCACCAGGCGCTAAGCGGGGCTAGAAAAATGAAGTAATCCTGGTGGATTTTTTCCTCACACACTGCCTAGCTACCTCGCACAGCTTCGGTGGTAAACCATCACACCGTTTCACAGCATCGTTACACATACACGCACCGCTTAGTTACCTCGCACATCTCTGGTGTAACCGCAGTCTTCTCGTTATTTGAACCGACGTAGAAAAAAGAGTTTGATTTAATTGTTTTTTCGCGGCGACCGTCAAATCGTGAACCAAACGTGGGGAATTTGTAGTACTGTGATGTAGGACGGTACTCACCGGGAGTATTCATTTTGAGAATTTAGGTTAGCGAGCATTTGCAACACAAGCTTTTAGCGAACACATTTTAGTGAATGACATTGAAACAAAAACGCTACGCGATTAATTAGCTCATTCGCTCATTTTCACGAGCAATGAAATTTTCAAAATGGCTGCTACATATTAAGAAATTGTTCGAGGTGTATTCGCGAAGTGAGCGGCGCTTGGAATATTCACTATTAGTTAAAACAAAAATCTAGAACTAGACATGTAACGGTAATTGTGATTTTGTACCGTTGTACGATTGACATGTCCTGCGAAAGCTCTCGAACAATCTCGTCTTACCGTTAATTAATATTTATAAATTAACATTATTTACGTATATGTATATGCCATAACGTCGGCCAAAAAGTAAATGTATATCATTATTATTTCTAGTAATTCTCTTTTTTGTTCCTACACAAAAGTTCACATCAATGACGTTGGCGAGGTTTGCGAATTTATAATAAAATTAATAAGGAAATTTCTATTTATACACCTAATTCTTATGAATGTAAAAAGAAGATCTCTTGGTTACTTAGTCTTTTTATTTTAAATAATATCTTTTTTTAAATGCATTCATTAACATTTTACGAAGATTTGATGCGTCTTCTTACTTACAAAGAAAAAAAAAAAATTTTTTGTTGTTTTTTTTTTCATGTTTTTCTTTCAAACTTTCCAAATTTTATTTTGGCTAAAGCTTATGTTATACGTGAGGTAAGACGTTGTATACTGATATACAGGTTAAATCCAAGTTCGGCTGCAGTGCCTTACATAAATTGCAATGTACAATTTTTCCTTAGCCTTATTTTATAATTGATTATTATGTACATTATTATTTAAAACAAATAAGTATTATTTAAAAAATACGATGAAAAAGCAAAAAATCACAAATTTGATATGAAAAGGTAACGTAACGTAAAGACGTTGTGAACCGTTTTTGGCGACGATGAAGAGTTTGCTTTGAAATTGACATTGGAACGGTTGCAATCGAGGATATTTCTTATGAACATTACCATCCCATATGCTGATGGTCGTGTAAAAGCCTAAACCGAGATCCATCGGAAGGATTTCGATGTCGTGCGCCAGGCACGAGATCATCGACATGTTGATTGTGTCCTTCACTAAAATAATCTTAATTATTTTGTACGCAAACGGGTTAATTGTAGCTAACCTCGTTGAGAGCTTGAGGCGGTTGGATTTATGTGGCGTATCGTTTTCAGCACAAATGTAGGTAGAGCTGTTTTTCGATACAGCAAGTATCATTCGCCAGGTCTTAAATGTAAGTTCTTGATCCCGGCCGTCTTTATCATTATTGGGGGATATCGTCTGTCCAATTTAAAAGCGGCGACGATATAAAATAGACCACCAAATGAATAATAATGTATCAAACAACTACACCAAAATCTGCTCTCAAACGAGTAACCCTATCCTGTGAGCAATGATATTACTCCAGGACACAACTCAGAACGGGTGTTCTGAGTTGTCTGGGTAGGCAAGAACCAATTTAAAAAAGTTACCCAAATTGTCATAAAATCTCCTCGTCTGAAGACGCTAAAGCACTAACGGTTATAGTCTGTCTTTTTTGAAGACGGAGTAAAAATGACATTTGTAGGGTTGTCAGTTTGATAAAATTTTAAAGAGTTATGTAATTGTTGTTGATAATTTTATCGATAGATTGTGAAAGAATATAAAATTGTGCTAAAAGTGACTGAGTTGTAAATGTTACGACGTTCTAATGATTACTAATTGTGTTATTGCCTTCTTAATTCTTATTATATATCGGATTGCCTAATAGTATCGAGAAAAATTTTTATTCATATACATTTTAACAAGAATAGCCGGATTTGATAATCTGTATTGAATTAAAATGAAAAACTTTAAAATATGTGTCCTCTTTGTATTTTTCATAAACTTAGTTCTAAATTCATTGTATGTGTGTATGAACTTACAAAAATTGGCAATTCTAATGAACTTGTTGCTCAGTAATTGGATGAATAAAGGGTCGAGGATGATTTAAATGAAAGAAGTCCGGCTATTTATTCCATAAGCGTGACCAATATTCAGTCGATAGTCGATAGAATATTTATCGACTGCAATCACTAGCTGCTCGCAAGCGGGCAACACTTGCGCAATGAACTGTCATTTTACTCCGTCTTCAAAAAAGACAGACTATAGATCACCGCGATTGTCAAGTGTGTTTTTTTTTGTTATTTGTACCTTTATTTGTTATTCAGTGTTCTCTGTGTGGGTTATGTAGTGTTCTTTTCAATGAATGCGAATATATGTCTTAGAGGCGAATATATGTATTATTTCTCTTAGAGGATTTGTTTGTGTTATAACTTCTATTAGCTGAACTATAGCTCTTTGTGAATAGTTGGTACAGGAAAATATTGTGTTCCAGTTTTGAAGAGTTAGAATGCTTTTGATTACAACCATTTGGGACTTGTCAACTCATGTCTCAAGGAAACTCAGATCTTTGCGAAAATTAGATATGTTGTTTAATATTGTCAAATAATACACTCTACACTAACAATGTTCATAAAATTTGTGAAAACCTTTGAAAAAGATGAGATTTGGTGAATTGGGATTTAATGTAAAGAACAATGTTGTAAAGAACAATGTGCGTTATAGTCATGGGAAGATGATAGTGGTTCTACAAACAATAAAGATAATAATCAGTGAAACAATTACCTCGTCTGTTAAACCCAAAATCCAGAGTTCGTTTTGCCGCTACCAAGTAACAGCACATTTTAGTTGTTGAATCACGACAAACAAAACCAAGAGGTCACATTGTAAAGAAACAAGAAAAAATTACTTCACAGAATTAGTAACTCAAGACATTAATAACAATGATAATAAAAACCGTGGACTGTGTTGCCCTTGACCGTTTGTCTTGTTGAGAAGGCAAGTTCAAAGAAACGCAAAACTTGCATAAAGTCTGTATCGTCGTAGGTATCAATCTATGTCTGTCTCAATGTTATGTTCAGAAAACTGTATCAACCTATCGTTCGTCTCCTCAGTAACTGCCGTATCCGACATTTTTTCGACTACTCTTGAGCAAAAATACTTAGCTTTCAAAAGCGAACATTCACCACCAATCTTCATATATCTACTAGTTTAATAAAATATGCCAGAAAACCATACCAATTACCTCGTTTATATAAGAAAGTAACTATACTACGAGTACTAAAGCAACGGGATTAACTCCGGAGCATTCAGAACATGGAAACCGAAACCAATTGAGGCAAGTTCATTTCCCAACCTACTGGGACCTTGTGATCTTTACCAAATGATCTTTGATGGCGAATCTGGGTCCTCTTCAAGTGTTAGCCAAATGTGTGTCGGCGTACTCCACGTACAAGGATTTCATGTAGTTTTTATAGTACAACTTATTTAAACTCGATTCGCAAGATTTATAACTCAAACGTAGGTTTGTAATGTATTGGAAAGTGGTCCCATTTAGGAACAAGGCCTGGGGCATCGTTTATCTTTGATTTTGTAATGGCACGTGCAAAATTATTATGACTTTGGCTTTGTTTACATTTGTAAGTGACTACAATTTACTAAAGGAATGACTTAAAGAATTACCTGAAAAGAATATAGTAGAACTTCTATCACCTTACATATTTCTGCCGCCAATCGGTAATGTGAGTTTGCGTTCTGATTTTAAAGCATATAAGGATTCTGTTGTAATTATGGGACTTGTCAACTTTATATCTCAGTGTGACGCGTGCATTAGTAGTACCACAAAAAGATTGCGATTTATTGCTCTGAATTAGCAACTGTTATGGCACACGACTGTTTCGTTCCGCAACTTTCTTTTCGTTCTGGGAATCTCGTGTTTGACCACGGGCTTGAAGATCCAATATGCACACACACAATGGTGTCAGCTTGATGGACTGCGGTCTAGAACCGTCTAATTAGACTGTGTGAGATGTGACACGGAAGCAGTTGGACGTTTAAAGGTTCATGATGATAACAACAACACGTACAATACCGTACTGAACCCGCTTATCTATGGCAGTGGTATCGCTGATGTTTATGCAGTGTTGGTTAGTAACAGACAGTTTTGACGTTTTCACTGTGGCAGCTTCCTGTACTGAAATGACAGCAAAGCGCTTCACTGAATCCCGTAAAAGGAAAACAGTTGAGTAATCTATCATGCCGAGCTGTGACGATGACATTGTTAGATAAGAAACACAAACTTGGCCCGATTCTATTATCTGACTTCAAGATGGAAAACATTGTTTGCGTTTTGTACAGAAGCACAGGAAAATGACCTTATTATATCGGACTTTACATAATCTTTTAAAATTAAGGTTTGAATAAAGGAAAATTGTTAAAGAGTTATGCCACCGTGCCTATTTCTGCTGCAAGCAGTAATTTGAGCATTTCGGCATCCCAGTTTTAAGGATAAGGGTGGTGAAAGTACAGACCCAATGAGATTTGTCCACTTCGTGTGCGACTGCAGTAGCAGTGTCCATCTGATCTTTAGATTTAAACGTAAGCATGTCGTTAATCACGCGCATGACTTGTTCGTCTCGCCACTTGATATCATAAAAAAGCAGAGTTATAGTCAATTCTAGGTAGTAGTAACAACATCAGTAGAAGAATTGTCGAGTGTTCAGTGAAAGATTGATTTTGGATCGTTTGACAAGAATGGTCATTGCAAAGTTTAAATCTTATTAAATGCAAATAGGACACCTATGCATGTTGGCTAAGAAGGTTGGCAATAATCTAACCCCTATAAATCCTATTGCTAACCACGGGTATCCTTTAATGAGTCTGCATGACTCTTACGTTGGAGGAAAATCTTCGCAAATGAACAAGTTTTATAAACATAAACTGGTTTTTTAAATGTTTATTCGCATTAACACGAGGTCCTGCAACGAGTTTCGTGCATCAAGCTTATAAACACTTGCGAAATTAGTGACACCAGCCGTATTATTTTGCCGAAGGCATAATTCGTAAAAGTGACCTTCTTTCGTCCGTTCGTAAATTTTTAGATTTTCTACATTTAGGAAATGCGCTAAACATGTAATCTTATTGGAAATCTGACAGTCAGCCGTGACCATGGGACTTGTGAAGAGCTCGAAACGTGAAAACCTATGAACTCCATTGTAATCGCAGTCTCAAGGTATTAGTAGCAGTAGAGCTTCTTGTGATAAAGTTCGTCCAGGGAAGTACTGCCACCTTACATATATCACGTCTCAGGGTGACGGGCGCAGTGACAAAGCCTCTGAAATCTTTGCAATATAAAGCTCTGAGTGGCACTGTTATACCACCATGCACACGACTTGTTCGCCCCGTCACTTGGTATAATTAAAAAAATGCCCTTGGATGATGCAGAGCAAATCTTCTAGGTTGAGGATATCCTTTGGAAGTATATACCACTACTGAATTGTGAATTGCCAGGGTAGACCGTAACTACCGTAGGTGGTCGTGAGCTCCAAAACATCTTCGTCGAATGACTAATGTAAAATTTGTAATTGTTTGACACTAGAAATGTCGAGTTAAGAATAGTCTATGCTCAGTTAGTCAGTAAATTTTTCCCTGGCATAAACTTGTAAATTTTCCCCTGGCATAAAGCTGTCTCCTGGACTTCTACACCCTATTTACATTGGCCCATGTAAGTAAACCTCGAAAGCGCTTACAACAGCGCGTTTACGCACTGCATCCGATTCCCATTCGTTTCGAGACTATAGAAATCTAGAAAACTCGGACCCATTTCCTATGACCGATTCGAATCCGAGACAACACGAACATCACTTGTACACCTAGAGATAAAATGATCCCTGTGACATTTCGGACCGCCATTTCTCGGATTCGGAACTGGGGGTCTACTCTCGATCTCCGTCCGACACCCGTCCGAAACAATTACTGTCAAATAAGTAATATTCGACTAAATTAAAAGACAAGTATCAAGTATGAAGCTCCATTCGCATCACGCGTCTTTTCATTTGGTCAAGTGTTGTGTACCCCCTGGTACGAATCGGACGTGTGACGCAAACGCTCTAAAACATGGTGTGCCCTCAAATTTAATATTACCTCTTGAACAGATAACAATCAGCACTAAGATGTCCCATTGCTAATGAAACTATAATGGTACCTATAAATTTTAAATTTTAGTTCTATCAGAATACAAACTCACAGTCGTAAATACCTAGTCAATATGATTTACGCATCTACATTTTATTACATGACAGGGTCGTTCTCTGAGAATTGAGATGCGTGAACGGACCTTTATCAAGTTATCGTTCCAGCTAGTTTTCATCAAGTCTCGTATTTTCCCAACGATATATATTGTTCTTAAGGGACTTCTATTTAATAATAGTTACGATTCAGTATCGAGAGCGTCAAAAACTTTCAAACGCCTTGAAGACTGTCCTCGATTTCTGTCAAACATTTGCGCAAGACTTCTTTGAATGAAACTTGCTTTCTATTAATTTGTCATTTTCTTTTTAACTACGTCTTAATATGACAGACAATTGCCAGCTATACATACCAAACGTAGTGCGGTTTCCAATGTAAAAATTACATTGGTTGAATTAGTATGTAAGTAACACAAACTTATAATAAACTCAGTTATTACAATTTTCATATTGAACTGCGGTTAACTTCATTTACGAAGTGATGCTATGTAAAGTCATTAAATAAGATATAACCCGCAGATTACATGTTTACATTCTGAATATTGTATTTATATCGAGTTCGGTGTTGCCACTTGCTATGTATTCCAAATGAAACTATAATTTCATATCGAAATCGCATATATATGGTTTTTCAATCCAAAGTTTCGGACTCTTTACGGGTACCATGGTTAATAATTAAATTAATTTTAGATGTAACTAAAATTCAAATTACATAGAGTGTGTGTGGTGATCTTTTTTCATTATACCAAGTAACAGGACGAACAAATCGTGCGTTTGGTGCTAAGCGATATGCCTGTCCTGTGCCTGAGGGACACTGCAACTGCGTCTGTCAACCTAAGATATATTTATGTCTCAGGTTGACAAGTCCCATGTGCCTGTAATTTCACCAACACCGATACCCTCCAAAACCGTTTTCTTACATTACTAGAGGTAGCATGACGTCGTCTTTATTGCTACTAATGATATAATAATAACAAAGTGCCAGATATCCACAGCAATTAGCTGGTCTCAAAATTAGGAATTTCATGAAGTACAGCTAACCAACCAGCGCAACGAAATTATGGGCACTTCCCAAAACACTGGTTCTACTGGGAATCGAAATCGAGCCCTGACAGTGCTAACCATGCTAGTGGAATATAATAAACACTATGAGACTACTATGTCCATTAAAAATACTATCGCTTTCTCCCCGGAACGGACTAAAAACCTTTCATCAGAAAAACGAAACTTTTCTGTTAAATGTGTCAGTGATTCTTAGAAATCAATTAAATTAACTTATTATATGATACCAAATGAGGACACTGCGGCCGGTTACCCTGAGACATAAGTGCAATTTAACCGGCACCATTACCTTTCAAAACCGGGACGTGGTAATGCTCACAATACTGCTTGGCGGCAGAAATTGGTAAAGTAGCAATCTTTCCCTGTACGAGCTCTTAGACAAGGAGCTGTAAATTCATCATTGTGTGTTCAGTGGTTCTTTTTTTAGGATACATTTCGGAAAATATGCGTAGGTATTACATGACTTGATTTTTTTCGTCATCAGTCAACTAGAGGCATCTAGGCTTATACCAGCTATAGATGTTGCTCCAATTCGCTCAAAGTGTTTTATATCTGCTTCTGGGATCTGTATTTCCGGATCAATACAGTCTGAATATCTTCTAAACAGGCGTAAACAGGCATCTTCTAGAGCGTCTAGAATCTTCTTCATTTTTTCAGGTGCCATCGTGTGTGAACAATATTTTGTGTGAAAATAAGAAAAAATAAATTGCTATTTGTCGGGAAGATTTTTTCAAATGTTTTGACGCTGCTACTGATTGTTTACAAAATGCCTATGACAATAAAAGTGATGCTAATTACTAGAAAATTGGCTTCTAAATAAAGTTCCCAAGGCTACGTTTACGAACTGATAATTTATAAAGTGAACGGCATAATTAGGTTGTGACGTCACACGCAATCAAGATTCGCTACACGAGATTTTGATAAGATTCTGTTTTGGCTTAAAATTTCGGTACCGCAATGCGTATGTCGTGCTACTTAATTGGTAATAATGACTTTGATACCAATACCTTAACTGATTTGGCAGATGTTTTATTGTTGTCTCATTTATAATAATAGAAAGTAAAAGAGACAATTCATTGTCTCTTTTTTTATATAAACGCTATAACGTAATCGTACGTAGGTATCATAGGTATCTGTTCAGAAAAAACAGAAATGAATCTGATCGATAAGGATAGATGAACTTTGTAGTAATCGATGATGTGGTTGATTGTACAATTAGCTATACGGTTATTCTTATTAATGTATAACTTACTTTGTACAATTCTGCCCTCGGAATAAAAAGGGCGTAACTAACATTTTTTTTATCAAAATTGAGTTACATTCATAATCGGGATTAGGAAGTAAAGGTCAATATAATATTTTTTTTTTGTGGGAATATGTCACAATAATTGTTGATTATACAGCAAGCTCAAGGGCATTTATTAACCGACTTTAAAAAAAAGGAGAAGGTTATGCGTTCGGCTGTATGTATGTTTTCCGATTTCCCCGTCAATTGTGAACCGATTTTGATAATTCTTTTTGTTTCAAAGGGTGCAATCTCGTGGTGGTCCCATCGTCACCGAGTTAGAATCTGATTAGGGAATCCCATGGAAATCGAGGAAAATCCTCAAATTTTATAGGCATGTCAGTGTACTCATCAATTTCGCCATCAATTGTGGACCGATTTTAAAAATTCTTTTTTTGTTTCGAAAGGGTATACTTACGAGGTGGTCCCTGAAGACGAAGATGCTGTTCTGGGTTCCTTTCGGCTATCACAAATCACTAATTATTTTCCGCAAATTAAAGGCGATCACCGTTACCATGACAACCAGAAAAAAAAAGTAAAAAATGTACAAAGGAGTCTGTAATAGTCCCATTGTCACCAAGAAGTCAGAATCTGATGACGGGATCTCTGTTTCTGGTTTTATACTCGATGTTTCTGTATAAAGCATGTGGTATGTGTTTATAACGTAAATAAACTACTTAATATTAAATGTATATTTTAACTATTCTTTTGTCAGAAAAACCTAAAAAAATATTTAAACACAATTATCTAAGAATTTAGGATTTGCTACTTGTACCTTTTTTTCTTCCGAAGGCATAATTATTGGTCATCCTTCGATTAAAAAAAGTCTTTCTGAACTGAAATCAATTTTTCTCGTTACTACTTTATCTTCATACGAACTCCGTTATTTATGAAGACTGCTATCTACGAACGATATCTAGGAAATACACATTCGAGCTTTATATGTTATATATATACTTAGTACTAATTTAGTTTTAAACGATAAAGCACGTATATAAGATATAGCCTATTGTTACTTGACCTCGCCAGTTCTTGTAGACATGATTTCACTTGTAAAAATGTTATGGTTTATCGTACAATGCCTTATTAGTGTATCTACGTGACACTCTTGAACACGGGTCTTTTTGGGAGACGGTTTAGGTCATTATCCGCCTTGCTGGTTCAACGACGAAACTTCACGTGTCTTCGGCGAATTCTTCACACCATGATTCAGTGACTATGAGTTACGACTATATTTGAAGTGAAGGAAAATATCGTGATCAAATCTGCATTTCGAAAAAGGTTTACAATCCCTGGAAATTGTATGAAGTCGCCAACCTGCACTGGGCAAGTTGTTTTTTTGGTATTAGCGACACTTCATACACATACTTGGAAAAATATTTCAAGTAAACAAACATGCAGACACTAGTCAGTGTCTGACAAACACGACCGTCTACATATAGAGCCAAATACAGAGTTAAAAAAATTTAATATGATCACGAGAAAGCCACTAACGTGCGGTAACGTGAGTTTGGTGTTTGCTGTATTTGCCGAGTAGGCAAACAAGGCAAATGCTTTGTCACAGATACCATATACACGTGGTGATTGTTTGCCAAATATATCAATTACACAAATACAAATAGTCGTGTGAATTGCCACCATAACACCAAGTGACGGGACGAACAAGTCAAACAAGTGGGTGGTATTTGACATGCCTGTTCATAGCAGTTGCAGTTTCATTCATAGGCATAATGCCACTGCACCCGTCATCTTGAGACATAAGTTGCAAGTCCCATATGCCTACCTTACATCAGCGCCCTTACCGTTTAAAACTCACGTTACCGCATGGCGGCAGCAATAGGTCAGGTACTTCTGTGGAAGAACCTTTTCATGAGGAGTTCTACTGTTACTAACGGTGGCGGACCCAAAGAGGCCCAAAAGAGCCTATGTATGTACCTACATCTATATGATTTAAAAACAGTAAATCAGTGAAGTGTGAAGTCTCAGGGTGACGGGCGCAGTGACAGTTTGCGATTTAAAGCTCGGGAGTGGCACTGCAACTGTTATGGACAGGCGTGTCTCTTCATACCAGGAGCACGATTTGTTCGTCCCGTCACTTGATTTTAGAAAAAAAGAACGTCTAAGGAGTTGATGATAAGTACGTCATACAGTTTTGAACTCATTAGAGGACTTCAAGTTCGTCAATCCAGAGGGGAATTGAAAAAATTATTCATGCGAAACCTTCATGTAATATTGATTTGTTATTTGTGAAAAATAAACCGTATCATCATAGTATACCTAACTCCGCCCAAGGTCAGACTAAACCAGGAAACATTAATTTTCAGTTGTTTAACTTCATTAACTAAGGTATTAAACTGTGAAATTGGCACAAATAACTGTTTTTATAGCAGTTTTTATCATTACGACTTTCATTAAAGGTTCAGGGGTTTACTAAATTTGTATGAAGGCAAGACCGCGTCAAGTTTGACACTTAAGAGTGGTTAGAAACGATGATTGTTAGCTATAAATCCCAAGGGTAGCGATGCAATCGCGCGTTTGTATCGATGCAGTCGCGCGCTTGTATCGCGTTTACAACGCTGCTTAAAATAGCGCGTGTGTGTAAACGCTACTCATCTACCTTACGGCTACGGCTACAAGGAGGTTCTCAATTGGACTGTACTTTTCTATGTGTCTATTAGAATGTTTCCGCATTACGTCCGCTTCGTATCAGTTCTGAACCCGAGTAATGACGGTTCGATATGTCACAGGTGTCGGAAGTGTTATTTTTAAACGACTTCAAAAAAGGAGGAGGTTCTCAATTCGTCTGTATGTTTTTTTTTGTATGTATGTTACGCGATAACTCCGGTATTTGTGAACCGATTTTCATGATTCTTTTTTTGTTGGAAAGGGGGTACTTCCATAGTGGTCCCATTTCATTTTGAAGAAAATCATCCACCTCGAAGGGTGGCTGTTCACGCATGAAGATTCATTTTTATAAATAGCGCCTAACTTTAATTTAGGAGCAATTACTTTAATGGTTGATTTTGCTATTTCTCCAGTTCAAGGCGTTTTTCTCTCAATATACTTTGAGCAGTGAGAACCGATTTTTATTATCTCCAGTGTCAAGTCCTGTATAGTGGCGAACTATATATTTCAATAAAACTTAGCAAATAGACGTCATTTTACTTACTTTTGAGGTCTGTTTGTTTAGTACTCTGTACTGAGATAGGTGTACAAGCGATATTCGTATTTTGTCGGACTTGGTGCACAAGCGACATCCGAAATGGGTCCGAACTTTTTAGATTTGTATAGTCTCGGAATCGGAATGAATAGGAATCGGGTACAGTGCGTAAATGCGCTTACTAATAACTCCATTTTGTTTAATAGGACGTGTTTTACGAGTGACCCTATCACCTTGCAGGTTTGCACGGTATTCTAATGAGGTTAGACTGACAGTTTTCGGAACGTACTGTACATCTTTTTACAGTACAAGAATGCTTTTAGGGTATTGTTGGGTCTGCCTCGACACGCGTCAGGGATGTTCGCATCGGCACGGATTGATTGTTTTTACGCAACAATGCGTAAAAAATGTGCCTCGCTAGTGCGCAGGGTGAGGGGCAGCACCAACAGTATCTGAAAATTGATTTCCAGCAGGCGTGACTGCCCTTACATCGATCACCGCTCTGCGAATCAAATGGCATCGCAGAGCAGTGAGTGAATGTTTTAGTTAAGACTAGAATACATGACTAACAAATTATGGATACAAATTATCTGAAATGAATAAATTATTGTTATGATTACATTGACTTACAATTATATGGACGTCGGGTCCGCGCTAAAAAGTGTCCGAACTTATAGGGCGTTAAAATCGTATACGTCATTCATGCTTTAGTCTTCGTTTGTTCGACTGACAGCGAAGCAAGCAAAATTAGACAGTACTGCGATGACATTACAATTTAAATCCAACGTTTTAGCTTTTTCATATCCCTTTACATGTAACTACGTTTAAATAGGTTGACTTGGGACATTTTTTTCGTGGTTTTTGTATTAGACCCGTCGTCCATTTATTTGTAAGTCAATGTATGATTATTAAAGTTTTGGTTAGAGCTCTCATTACAGCCAGTTGCGTTCTAGGTCTTATGTATTTTTGTCTTTATGTGGTCTGTGTTTCTATGTGTCTTCTCGCTCTCTCTGTATCGTCCTTTGTATGCAAATTACATTTTCATGCAAAAGTAATGTAACACACTACTCTAAAAATGGTTTCATTAGGTCTCTTTACTCGTCGCATTAGGGAAACCTTGTGTCGCGAGTGCCATGGACGCACATATAGGCAACCACAAATTACACCCAAACTTTCGAGAGAAATAAATGTAGGCCATACAAATGTTTCTCCCGGCCCGGGAATCGAACCTGGGACCTCTGCGTGGCAGACAAGCATGGTAACCGTTCGGCCACGGAGACAGTCTCAATAATAATTTGTTTCATTCTAATACTTGTGAAATTGTACTATCACCAAATTTATCACCTTACACAACTTTACAAATTTTAATACAACAATAATAATATGTATAAGTTCGCTCATTCACTGCGAGCATTTGCTTGTAATGTAACAGTTCAAATTTGAGCTTTGCAGCGGTAGGGGAGGAGAACCGAGCATTCGTAGCGCAACCTGTAGTCTAAAATTTCTATAATAATAACTTAAATAATATGGATATATATAAGCAAAATAGGCGTCGAGTCGTCAAGTTGCGGATACCACCTCGTTGCCCCATACCATAGATATTTTCGGGTTATTCTTCCATACTTTTAAGAGGAAAGTAAGATGAGTAGTTTTGTTTACATTTTATTTGCGTAAGATCATAAATTTTGTCAATTTGTAAAAGTAGCTAACTTGCCACATTGTTTAGATTTGTGGAAGGTCTATTTTATTCAAATTGATGTTTTGTCTCACTTGCCTATTTTATGGGTGTTAGAAAAAAAAAAAAAGTGTTATTAAAAACAGTCCTGCCTTTTACTTGCACCCCATATGTTTTAAGACACAACCAACAGCCCGTCAACAGCACGTCCATTACGACCTTTAAGCGGGTGATAAAAAGCAAAACAATTAAAATGCCATTCCAGCCTTATTTATAAGCATTAGTTGAATGAAGTTGTACTTGAAAAACATCGTTCAGTTTTTCATTGTCGCATTGTATGCTACAGTAACACCTTTTTCAGCTGCTTTACGACGCTACAAACTTATTTATGCGGTTGAATTTGTTAGTGAATTTAAATTACAACGAATGAATTGTATTTATTGTCTAATTGGACTAGGCAAAGATTTATTGTACTCTATCGACATGTATTTTAACTGGAGGTTTGCTGGACTCGGGAAAACACTGGATTGGATGATATTACTTTGACTATAATAATAGAATACAATAGAAACCAGAAACGAGAAACAAGCATAGAAAGCAATATGAATGATAACAAATAAATTAAAAAAACAGCATAGCTAACATTTGAACCACACAACAAATTTTACTGAGTGACAGTTATAAAATTAAAAAACAAACCTGAGCTCAAAAGTTTGTGGAATTACATCTGTTTGCTAAGTTTTATGGAAATCGGTTATCGGAAAGTGGGGAAATGCAATAAACAGGATTCAGCCTCTAATTTGCCACACTTAGTGGTGGAATACGTTCTTCAAATTTGAAATTGACCGTTACTAAGGTACCTCCCTTTGAACAAGAAAAGAATCACCGAAATCGGTTCACAAGCATCGGAGTAATCGTTTACACACAAAAAAGTACAGTCGAATTGTGAACCATCATGAGGTTCATCAAAACACGATGAAAAGGCCCAAAGCTCCAAGCAAAGCTCAAAAGTGTTTTAATAACGCAGTGCCAACAAGCTTGCTAGGAAAGTCGGAAGGGTTTTTTTAACCTTAATGTTGTTTTCGATTTAATTTGGACACATCGAGTTCTTAGGTTTTCGCGATTGTTACGCATAGGAAATGTAACTATTTTTCCGGATTTAAATCACGTTTATTTGTTTTTTCAAACTAACCAGCGTCTCGGGCCCTTTACAGGTCCCACGGTCACGGTTGAATGAGATGGTACAGTCATTAACCAGTTATGTCTAATATTAATGCAAACCACCCTATTTTTTAACCGACTTCAAAAAAGGAGAAGTTTCTCAATTCGACTCTATATTTTTTTTTGTATGATGTTACGCGATAACTCCGGTATTTGTGACCCGATTTTCATAATTCTTTTTTTTTGTTGGAAAGAGGGTACCTCCATAGTGGTCCCATTTCATTTTGAAGAAAATCATCCACCTCTAAGGGTAGCTGTTCACGCATGAAGATTCATTTTTATAAATAGCGCTTAAATTTTATTATAAGGAGCAATTATTTTAATGGTTGATTTTGCTATTCTCCAATTCAAGGCGTTTCTCTCTCAATATACTTTGAGTAGTGAGAACCGATTTTTATTATCTCCTGTGTCAAGTTCCGTATAGTGGCGAACTAGGGGACGAATCCGATTCCAATAAAACGTGACAAATAGATGTAATTCCACGTACTTTTGAGGTCGGTTTTTTTAGTAGTCCGTACTGAGATTATTTCACTATAGTTACAAAAGTTATTAATAATAAAGGTATTTAACCTTATTTTTAATTTTACAAAGAACATTCCAATTTACGCTACATTGTGTTTTACAAATTATTTTATTTTAACATTATGAATTTTTATTAAGTTCAATTTACTAGTAAATAATTAAATCAAATCAATTTGGACAATTTTGTAACCCGTAAGTATATTGGGCCTTTTAGTAAAGCTAGTCTTTTTAAATAGTGTCCAGCTAAAGAAATTCATAGTAAAACACAAAACGTATTTGTTGTGGATTTTCATAATTATAACAAGCGCATTTCAAAGTTGGCGGTAATTTACATTTATTTACGTCTTTATGGCGGAAACCATAGAGGAGAATCCAGAGACAATACAATAGTGCTGAAACGGACCGTATCGTTTTGTTTTTGTTAAATTGATAGAAATGGAGGCCGCAACCTTACTCTTTGTGTTTTTCAGGCCATTTTCAACTGTCAAGGATGGTTTCTTAAATTTTTAAGTTTTTCTGATTTTGTCACTAAGAACTACTGTTTAGTAAATTAATCAAATAATTATAATGTGACAGACAACAACCCCCTGAATCCCCTGTCCTCTAACGGATTTTTTATTTATTAACGGAGCATACGGTGCGATTATGATCTTTCTTCTTCTATCTAACCGTTCTCAGCCATATCGGTGTAGGTCTCCTTCAGTTTCTGCCACTTCTCTCGGTTCTGTGCCACCTGTATCCAATTCAATCCCGCCATTTTCTTTATGTCATTCTGTAAGCGTCATATTAAATATATAAATAATTTTGTCTTATTGTAATTATATTTTTGTAATGTTAGAGCACTATTTATATTAAAGAGTTTATTTGGTCATGAGTATTGTTTTCTCTGCTACCGGGCTGCCTCGCTTCTGCAGCTCATAGTGGATGTTTGCTAAAGCAAAGCGCGTCTAGCCTCCTGAGTGCTGTGTTAAAAAAAAAGCATGTGTCGTTATGACTAAATGTTCTTTACATAGCACATAATTAAACTAAACTGTTCCATACTTATTATAAATGTGAAAGGAAAAATATTTACAAAATTAAAATGCCCATATATTAAAAAACAGTTGTGTTTTTCAGTCTTACAAGATAAATATTTCACGAGAGAGTATATAAATAATGTAGCAATACCGTAAGAAAACGAAATGAATCAATAACCATCAAAAATACCGAAAATTTCTACAAAACAAAGTATATTTTAACATCAAAAGGCACTTCGAAGTAATATCACAAGGATTTTAGTCAAAATATCTAAATACAATTGAGATCTCGAGACTTAAGGACTTTCCATGTTAACTAACTTGTGTCAAATTATCATTGAGATCAATTAATACAGTAACATTTTAAATTTTAAAATAACGCACACACTCAACATAGCCCCGCACTAGGGAAACCCTGTGTCGCGGGTGCCATGGACACACACATAGACAACCACAAATTACAACCAAACTCACGAGCGAAATAATTGTAGGCCATACAAATATTTCTCCCGGCCCGGAAATCGAACCTGGGACCTCTGCGTGACAGTCATGGTAACCGTTCGGCCACGGAGGCAGTTAAAACATAAATTCACTTATTCTTAAAAGTTTTAATAGCCGTCATATTTATTAAGTTAATTTTGACCAAGAAACAAATAATCTAAAAAAACATAATAGAAACATCAACCTCTAACTAAACAAATGTTTGTGAAACTTAATAAAACTTTGCGCTTAGGAGGCAAGGTATACTTAATTTGTGGCTCACTTACTGGTCGTATCACTTTCTTCTCCGTCGTCTCTCAAATCGTCGATATCAGGTTCTTCCTGTGTGGGGTCCTCATCATCGTCTGCATCTTCTATTTCAGATGCATTTGAAATCTGATTGATTTCGTAATCTTCTAGTACTACAAGTTAAGAATACAAATTATAAAAGTGAAACGTCCTTTTAACCGACTTCAAAAAAAGAGGAGGCTTTCAATTCGAATGTATTTTTTATGTGTAGGTAGGTGTTGCGCGATTACTTCGAATTGTGAACCGATTTTGATGATTATTTTCTGTTGGCAAGTGGGTACCTCAGTATTGGTCCCATTTAATTTTAAAGAAAACATTTCACTTCTAAGGGTGGCAAACTAGGGGATGAAACCGGCACTTTCCGTTAACCGAATTCAATAAAACTTTGCAAATAGATTTAATTCCAATAAAAAAGCCGATAAGCAAATTTTTGAGATTTTTTTTTTAAATAAAATAGTTATAATTATAAATATAATTTATAATATCTGTTTTAAAAAGGACAGTATTCCTAAATAGCGGAAATGATTCGTGCCGAACAAATTAATGAAGTGAATTAACTGGATAATAACCGGACATACTTTACAAAGAACAAATTTATAATGTACGTTTTTACTGACATTTCACTGTGTATTCCCTGGAAATAATACAACATTATGATCAAACACATATTGGGGAGTATAAAAACAAAATAATATTCCAAAATAAATAAAAAATTTATATATAATTCATTGATTTAATTACCTTGTTTAAGGCGAGCCGCCGGCGCCGTTGTCACCTGCTCGTGGCCGAATAAATATTCAAGTATGGCGGTTTATTTATTCCATCGAGTATATAACCAGAAATAGAGATGAAATAAGGGCCATATGTTCCTGGTAACACATTAGCGATACAGCTCTTATAAATATCAATTCTCGTTCGCACTGAAATATAGACAGGCCAGCTACTGACCTGTGTGTACGTCTCCGTATATTCCAAAAAATATTATGTATTTATTGTAATAAAGATAATATCTCTGACAATGTCGTGCTGTTCTATTCGGTGGTGTGGGAAAAACAGCAAAATATCTAATTACAAAACAACGGAATCAAATTTCATCGGTAATTAAATATTAAATATGTAATTTTGCAATTATCGTCCATCATAGCAAAGCTCAAGTTAACTGGTCGATTTGAAGTGAAACAGTTGACGACACCCATTGACGACACCCGTTAATTGTTTCGAACTCGCTGGCCAATTGGAGCCCAGTTAGTCACGGTAATGATATGGCAGAATTGTTTTCAAACAAATTAAATGACATTTCGTCTTTGTTTCTGGTTATATACTCGATGATTTATTCACTTTTGATTTTTATGAGAAAGACAGACGTATAAGCTTTCATAATATTTTTTCTAAAAAAACTAATTAGTCCTTTTAAAAGAACACTCGATCATAATGGCAACTTAGAGTTTGTAAAATCAGGACCTAATGATCAACGCCATTTTGTTCTCAAAGAAGTACGCGAGGACTCAGGAAGCTAGAATGCTTCCATGCAATCTTGCGCAAGCAGTGCACATCACTGGTGCGCTTTTTCGCGGGTCAGCCGAAACAGTATCCTAAAGACATTTGCTGAACGCTTTGACTGTCAATACATGAACCATTGTAACATGGTGCATCTATTGACTAAATTTAAAATAGTATTCTAATTGTAATTTTATTTTATTTATATTATTATTTATTTTTAATTTTGATCTTAATTTTGAACTTAATCTTTGTAATGTATGATCCATGTTGGTCGAAATAAAAAATTTATTATTATTATTATACGTGTGACGTCTGTCTATAGCAGTTGCACTGCCACTTATAGCTTTACATCACAAAGATCTGAGGGGCACTGCCACGCTGAGATGTAGGTTGACATATGCCATGTGCCTGTAACCTGTAATAAAGAACATAACAAACTAGAGCGATGGTAGCTCAATTCGGGAAAGGTTGCTTCTCCATCGAGAGATCGAAGGTTCGAATCCCTGTGGCAGCAGGTACATATAACTTTGTTGTCTAAGTTTCGTACATTTGCAAACGTTTACAGCAATACCTCTTCGTTAGTTTTCTAAAAAAAAATAATTAATTGTCAGGTTGAATGATACTGCGTAACAGTGCTCTGTTAGAGGTTTGTGAAAACAGTATTACTTATTTACATTTGCACAAACCATTTTCTGGGCGTACGCATGACCACACACTAAAGTAGGTGTCTAATGTAAATGGTAACTATTCGATATTGCGCAATATGTTTAACGACATTCTAAAAAGGAGTTTCGACACGCCTTTGTAGATATTCGTGATCCTATTAACGATAGTAGGATTCTTTGGTTCAAGATATATTTATAAGAACAACTGAGAGCCAATTATAGATACTAAATAAAAGTATAATAAGGGATCTGGGTGCACAATTTACCTACATTATATAAAACATTAAATTGCAGAAGTTATAAGCATTACTAAGAGTCAAAGAATTGCTCACTTAGTGCTCTCATTGCCGAAATCACATTGTTATTGAAAAGAAAGTATTTGACTAACGAATACAGATTTATTTATCAAGAAATACGCTGATGGATGGATGGAGATGCCAAAAAAGGTGGATTATGATAACAATGTTCATATGATCCACTAGCCATGTACAGTGTGTTGATTTGCATTCTCCCCATATTTAAGAAATTAATAATAGAAATATTGCTAAATCATCTAAAAATATTTAAAAAAATATCCTGTTATGATTATTAATTAATACAAAGATCGAACACTCAGAAAAAATTCTTTAGAATTTTTCTTTGTGCTTGTTGTCATGTCTTTATATTGTATGTATTTGATTTTACAACGACTTTTTAGTCGTAGCGCCATCTATGAGAAATCTGGTGGTACCGGTATCCGGAGATTCACACGTGAATTTCATTTCAAAATTAGACTCCACAACTTTGAAAGCATAAACTTCTATAAACTCCGCGTAAACTAAACGTTTCACATCATGCCTTAAGAATAGACACGCACTTGTACTTGATGCCGCGACCGCCACCGCCACCAGGTTCACATGGTGGTTCTTTTTTGCACTACTAACTCTCGTTTACATACCAAACCACGTGGCATTTTGTGACATACTAGAATAGAATAGAAGCTCGATACGACACTCCCTCGCCGTCGCTACCCGCACCCCACCATCAAATAGATCTAACATGCGTTTCTTTCTGCGCATTTAGGGTCATTGTTCAAAATGTTTGCAAGTGCCGTGCAAGAACGTCAAATTTGTTTACCGCAATTAAATAAAAAATTTTTTCGATTTTTTTTTTGTGATGTGGTTTCAGTTTCGGATATAGAATGACCTCTGTAAATATGCTGAGAATGCAAATCAACACATTGCATACTAGAACTTTTGAGAAAATACGATATGGTAACAGTAGAGAGAAAGCTCTTTGTGAAAGAGTACGTCCAGGGAAATACTGTCTCTATCTTACCTATTTCTGCCGCCAAATTGTAATGCGAGCGTTATTGCGTTCCGATTTTGAAGTTGTCTCAGAATGACGGGCGCAGATCTTTGCGATTTAACACTCAGTGGTACTGCAACTGCTATGGACAGGCGTGTCGCTCACCAACAGACGTGTCGCTTAACAACAGGCGTGTCGCTTACCAACGGGCGCACGACTTGTTCGTAATTTGGAATCATATAAAAATATTCTAATAACGATATTAAAAAAACAATAGCAATTATATCAACATTGTCATCAACGACCTCTTAGACGTCTTACTGTTGGACAAGAGTATCGAGTTTAAGCCTCGAGACTTCACAGGTTTTCCACGGTTTGTGACCTTTTTTTTTATTTTATTTATTCAGGGTATTCCACGTAGGAAACACTCATCATCATCCATAGCCCTGATCCTGTGCTAGTCTCACCCATGTACTGCCCGCAACTTTGACAATGTCGTCCACCCATCTAGCTACATAGAATACACTGCTTATTAAATAAATATTGAACGTAACAGCTTAAAACTACGTGCTATAAGAACAATGCACTCGTACAATGAAATATTAACAAATTAAGGCGATGTATTGTTGTTTGAAACTATGCAAACATATGTAACTTCAGTGAAATTGTAACGTTCATAAAAATTAATTGACTGAATAAAAAAGGTATTGTTATTAACATCATCGTCATAAGCTTACACGCATTCATTGCTGGACAGAAGCTTCTTGATCACGCCAATTGTCCCGGTCTTGTGCCGCCCGCATTTATCCGCTGTCGGCCACCTTTCTTGTGGCTTGAACAAGCACATGTCAAATATTGGACAGAAAGAGTATGGAGAGTGTATATACTGCCACGAGGCGGAAAAAAGTTTTGTGCATCTACTCACTCAATGCTGCCCTGGGAAGGCACAACCAGAGGACATAAAAACTGTTGGAGCCAGGAAGGTTCTTCAGTTCTTTAACGCTGTAGGCCTTGGCTCCGGACTGTAATTAGTGGTGATCACAATAGATCAGTTGATGGTGAAGCCACCCTAATCATAATAATAACAATAATAACTTATCCACTAATTTCTTTCGTACAATCTTTAAGCTTTTTTTATGTGCTTCTTGAAGATATTTGTTTTTGGTTTTTAACGACTTTTTTGCCGTAGCGCCATCTGTGAGAAGTTTACTGAACCTTTAGAATAGAATAGAATAGAATAAGCTTTATTGCACACAAAACAAATGGAAACATTACAATATATAAGTTAATGGAAATGTACAATCGGCGGCTAATCTACATATATATAAAATAAATCTTTACAGCTACGAGTACCACCGCTGACTAGAGATGTCGCTATAATTGTAATTTTTTAAGTTTATTGAATGTCACGCTGTTTCACTACCATGATATTCAATTTCTTTTTTGTGAAATTACTCCTTTAGTTTGTTAAAATTCATTTGATCCGACTGGAAAAGTTGCCACTTTGCGAATGTGACCTTATTAGACCAAAATTCGGTATTTAATATGCGTGATTTCAACGGATATCAAGTACTGCTGTGCTGGGCATACTTCTCTGCTTTTGCACGTCATTCAATGCCTCAACCCGTACCAATCCTGTGCTGTTACAATTTCATTCATCAGCGTGAAATAAAGGTAGAATTCAATTTACGATGGAATGTTTGCCATCGAGTAGATATGAATCATTGTGAACTATAGTAAAATTAGTTCCACTTCAATGCTTAGGTAACTATTTGCTTCTTTTTATACATTTTGTAGGCAAAGTCAAACGTAACACTTGTGTAAAGTTAACCTTCAGGTTTCAGTTGTACAAAGTTGTTGGGCATATTCCATATTGCCACTGGTCATTTGACGGTGCTGATAGTTTTTATTTCTTTAGTTCTGTGACGATACTGATCTACTTTATTATTATTACTGGTTCTGACCACTTTCTTTTAAAATTTTGATTTGTACTCAAATACTTCCATTATTCTCACGTTGGTTCGTTCCATCATCATTCACATCAAAATCCTCAAAACGAGAGGACTTGCTTATAGATCACCCTCATATAAAACTCAAACTTCTTTTCTTCTTTCTCCTTGGAAACCTGCGCGCAAAAGCGTTCTTTGCAAGCTAGCGTGGATAAGGTTTTTGAAATTCGAACTTGATGATGGACTGAAAAAAAAAATAATGACACGTTCAAATAAGCGACTTGTCGTACATTACTTATTTATGTAATATAAATCCGTTGGTATATTTCATTTTTATTATTGTTGACATTAAATTGACAACGATAAGAAATTTTGTTTATTAAATTATTTTAATTCGTTGAAGAATTAAAATAATTTCAATAATCACATAAAAGTACAAGCAAGAATAAAATTGATGAGGTGTAAATTTAGAACGCATCCTAAGATACACTTTTGCTTTTAATTTAAAAAACTGATTTTTTATAGTTCAATTGTTTTTCTTTCATCTTCTATTTTCCTCACTGTGGTGATGTAAAGTTGGGTTGAAAAATAAATTGTGTGTTTCGCTTGGCAGTAAAGTTGTTAACTTGAGAGTGAATAGGCATTATTTAGGAGTGCATGCTCCATCGTCGACCTCATCGTCACTTTCCATCAGGTGAGGTGGAGGTCAACCTATCTTCAACTATATATAAAAAAAAACTTTGGGGATTGTAAGTAACCCACGCTACGCTCAGGAATCTACATATTTTTAATCTTAGCTTCCTTCGCTTGATCAGGTTTCAATACAAGCACTCGGGTCAAATAACAACTTTGCAGCCTTGCATAACAAATTACATTGCAATACATATTGTTACAAGCTTTTTCGTTTTCTACTTGTTAATAAATTGATGTGTACCGAACCTTTTCTTTCTTTTCGCTAAGGCGAGACCACAGTTCTGTTCAAGAGGTTCATCTGAAGAACGCTTGTCTTTTGTCTTGTCTCAGTATGGATACGGGTATGCGGCCCCGGAGACTCTAGCTATAGTAGTTGTTTTCGTTCCCGGTCCTTAAGAGTACAGTATTTTAGTAGCAATAGAGTTCTTGTGACAGAGTTCTTGTGAAAGAGTTCATCAAGGGAAGTACTGCCACCTTACCTAGTTTGGTGAAATTACAGACACATGGCATTTGTCCATTTTATGTCTCAGAGGTCTTGTACTTTCCAGTTTCAAGTTCTGAGTGGCATTGTACCTGTTACGGGCAGGCGTATCGCGTACTAACAGGCGCACGACTTGTTCATTCCCTCGCCTGATATCATAAAAAATCCCATTACATTATTCCTCACCCACTTGTTATGAAATTTCTCTCTCAATCCTTTTGTTTCTCTCTCAAGCCTATCGTTTCTGCTTAGTGCATTGAACACCTTACACCAAACAGAGGTGTAAGGTGATTCAGCAAGGTTAGATGGATGTCCTAAAGCGATGGTAGAGGGCGTATAGTTGCCATCGTCAAACACATCGTTTGACAACTTCTTCAGTCGTAGCGGTTCCCGTTCTTAATTAAGGAAAGGGAGAACGACTGCGTGCGCTTTTTATTTACAGAGTCAATCCGTGACCATAGAGCATGTAACAGATTCGAAAAATCAGAAAACTTAAAACTCATACCGTGATAAGAAACATGTAATTAGTGATAATCAATTGCCGGACTCAGATCAGCACTAGTTTTGCCTCTGCTGATTTTGCGGACATTACTATTAGCTCGATAAATATCTGCCGAACAGTCGACGTCATATTTGAAGAAAAATAAGTTGGCAACACTGCATATTGTTCGCATTAAATTTGCAATGCCAGTAAACACGTTCGATGTTCTTTGGTGCATTGTTCCGTGGAGCATTTTCACGAATGGCGCACAGTGTTGCACGTTGTTTTCAGATTAGATGCCATTGGATACACTATACATAATCTACGATATAAATATAAATAGCTAAATGGTACTAATCTAGGTTTTTGATGCCGGTTATTCGAGAAAAATAATACGTGATTAATAATCATGAATTATTGAGACTTGGACATAGGATTCGGTTGTTTTTATTATAGCAAGTGACGGGACGAACAAGTCGTGCGCCTGGTGGGAAGCAACACGCCTGCCCATAGCAGTTGCAGAGCTTTAAATCGAGAAGATCTGAGGGGCGCTGCCACTGCATACGTCACCATGAGACATAAGTTACCAACCCTGTGCCTGTAATTTCACGAGCACTCTTACCCTTTACAACCGGAACGCTATTATTACTGCTTTGCGGCAAAAATAAGTAAGGTAGGCAGTACGTTCCTGGACGAATTCTTTCACAAGGAGCTCTATTACCACTAAACGCTATCTACTAAAAATATAAACTGGGTTTTCTTATACGACTGTTGCATACAATTATAAATGTTTCTAAGATACGCAAAACATTGAGGAAACAATGTCTTTCCTTCCTGCGCGTAAATTGAGTTCTTTGACGTTTAAGGAAAAGTAATTTGACAGTGAGAGAGAGAGAGACGTGCCTTTTAAGCGTGAAACACACAGCGGGTGCGGGTCGGTGGCGGGTTGGGCGCGAGTCGGGGGCGGGTCGGGACCGGCCCTGGCTCGGTGTGTTGTCGTTCATATAAATAAAATAAACGGTATTAGACCCGCCGCGGTCCCGACCCGACACGCGCCCGACTCGCACCCGCTCTCTGTGTTTTTCACACTTTAACTCCAGCATAAGTTTGCTGGTACGATAATCCCTAGACGATAGTTTAGTATACTAGTCGGAAGGGTAAGTAATTAGAGATGTAAAAAAACTGCTTACTAATTTTAAGACGTTGAGACGTTCTTTCTTAAATAAGCGTGCTTATAGAAGCGCTGTTCGCTTAAACGTATTTTAGTTCGAAAATTAGAAAACCGTTTAGGAAAACGTTTAAACTCTTTATGGGTTGACACAGAAAACTGCGATGCGACGTCGCATCCCAGAAATCTACGAGCTCGCATGACGCATCGCAAGAATTTGCGAATTGCTCCGCATCGCGCATTCCAGCGATGTTAATCTTCTTTGTGTTTCTTTCCTATACTTTCTTATTAATAAAAGCAGTACAACATTCTTTTTAGAATCCATGTCGCTATTTAGTTTAAAAAATACGTTCAGTACAGTTGACGATAGTCGAAGAAATGGTTACCCGAATCGAGGCTTTATTAGCTTAATTAGGCGATTTATACCGTGTCGTCTGCTTTTGCCAGGACTCATGAGTTGATTGGAGATGGAAAAATAACTACTTATTAATTTTAAACGTCAAAACTTTTTACTTTTTTAAAGACACATGCTCACAAAAGCACTTTTCACTTAAATACATTTTAGTTTGAAGCTTCAAAGTCGTTTAAAAAGCGTCATGTTGTTGTCGTGTTCACAGCGAAAAGCGAGAGTAGACCACGTAGACCACTAAAGGTTTTAAGATAAGTAAGTTTATGTGTAAAACACGAGTTTTATTTTGTTTATAACTTTTTTAATTAATTTGTTTAGGAAACATAGATGGCGGGACTTGACACTGAGGCAAGTTGGAAAAAATGAAATTTGTTAAGTATTGAACTAAGCAATACTTACAAACTTCAATTATAAGCGTGCTTGTGTGCTTATAATAAAAAGCAAACTTTTTAAAGTGCTTCTCGTTTAAATGCCCAGATAATATCAAGACCGGAATTAATATTGCTCACAGTACTGTTTGGCGGCAGAAATATAAGCATCTTTTACCCGTGACCATGGGACCTGTGAATGGCCGAAACGTTGGTTTGTTTGAAAAAACAAATATACGCGACTTATATCTGAAAAAATAGTTTTATTTTCTATAAACGACAATAATGCTCATATCACCGATTGGCTGCAGAAATATGTAAGGTGGCAGTGCTTCCCTGTACGAGCTCTTTCACAAGGAGGTATAATATTCCTAGTGGGCATTTTGTTTCCAACTTCTGTTTTTGGGTTATCATTACTTACATTCGCATGATATTTAAAAAATTAAACGAGTGACATACTTCCAGTTATATTTATAATTTGTTTTACTTATCTTCATTGAACTAACACACATTTATATCGCTGTTATAAGCAAATACAATGTTCATTACCGTTCTTCATTATCTCATAAAACAATTACACGTACAATTATAACTCACCTTAGAGGGAAAACGGCGGCGCCTGTGCAGTGACGTAACAGAGATTCTCAATATTAATTTTTTCCTTGTTTTTTTTTCGGACCTGTTTTGCTTACGTGGTTTTTCCAGTTAATAGCTATCTGAACCCAGTTTTTGGTTTACTAAAAACTTTTGCGCGTACAATGCAAATGTTTATCTTTTTTTGATACGCTTAAAAAGATAATATGGCTGTAATTATTTCGTGCGCAAGTAATAACAAAAAGATAGTACTAAACATTTGTGTACAAGAGTGTGATTCAATATCATAATATTGACGTCAGTTCTAAAACGCGAAATAAATGTCGCTCTGCTCATTGTTTGAACGAAATATTATACGACTTTGATAATAATTTTTTTTTCATGTGTCACAAAACTAGTTTTCAGCTTCGGTCTAGTTGGCATCACAGTCCAAACAGTACTCAAATATTTTGTATGCCCGTAAAAATATACATAATTTCAATAAGAAAGAAGATATCCATCACATTAACCTTAGAACTAAGTCCAAACTCATGGTACACCACGATTTCGTTTGACTAAGGTAAACGATTCTTTACGAGTTTAAAACTTACATTAAAAGTATTTTAATTAAAAAGTCATATTACAAAATTGTAGACTACGTGTTTGATAAAGATGTATGGAAAGACAACGTGAGTCTAGATTCCACACAACTATGATTCAAAGTGTATTCTATAGCATTTCGGTTTGTTTGAAAAGAGCAATCCCTAGAGTTTCTTGCTCGTTCTTCTCAGGGAGGTCAGCGTACTGAACGAGCAGTAGCTTAAAAAATGACCTTTTCAAGTGTACAAATTATTTTACCTATGGAATAAATGATTATTTAATTTTGACTTTGACTTTGGTCACCTACAGCTACACTTCTGTTGCTTAGATGCGTTCCGCCTTTAGGGCTTCCACTTCCGCGACTGACTTTATTACTTATTTATTATTTTTAATTATCACATTTTTTTTTACGATTTGTGACAACCTTTGCATAATGGCACAAACTTGTGTTGTGTGCAAACTTTGAGAATCACTGCTCTGTTTTCACTATCGCTTCTCTTGACACACATACACATATATCGAGACCCGTATAAATACACCTGTACATATGTGATTACACATACAGGGTGTTATTGAAAACATAAAAAGATTTTTAAAAGCTGATATTGAGTGTACTTGTCATGCACTTTTCAATGGTATATAATACACTGCGTTTGTAACTAATTACTTTCTGTTACATTCATGAATCTGTTTATTGGATTCCATCATAGAATAAATTTATTAATTGGGTTTCGCCTCGTACCTCGTATTTGCTTTCACACGCAGTTTATTATATACAATGAAATTATACCTTTTCTTGTTATAACACTTATTAATTATATCCCATGAGTGATTGTATCCTTGGAAATTATACCAAGTGAAAATATATCATTTGTATCGATATACACATATCGATCATTACACACCCCTTAAAAATACCACGAATTAAAAAAATACTCTGTGTAGTTAACACGTGATCATGTAACTCAAAATAAATAACTTTTAAAATATTTTTTTTTATAATATCAAGTGACGGGATGAACAAGTCGTGCGCCTGGTGACAAGCAACACGTCTATCCATAACAGTTGCAGTGCTACTCAGAGCTTTAAATCGCAAAGATCTCAGGGCTACTGCCACTGCGCCCGTCATCCTGTGACATAAGTTGACAAGTCCAATCTGCCTTTGATTTCACCAACACCCTTACCCTTCTAAACCGGAACGCAATAATGCTTACATTACTGCTTGGCAGCAGAAATCGGTAAGGTACATCACTGGACGAGCTCTTTCACAAGGAGCTCTACTGCTCCTAAAAATATTCACCCTGTATCTCCCACATATACACAATATATATTATATACTGCAACTATGTACTAAATCTTCGTGACTTCGTATTTCACGCTTTACACGAAACGTGACTGGAACGAATTTATATATCTATGCCGTATATAAGTTATATACATATGTATATGTTATGTCATAGACAAGAAAACTAGGTCTCTAGGTTAGCCTTCTGTCTTAATATAGGTTTTCTTTGTTTTACTTTACTTTGTTTATATTAGTGTATATACTTTTACCCCAAAGTATCTTTGAGAGATAAGTTTAAGGAAATTAACATTCTTACACTAGCCTCATAGTACATTTATGAAAATGTAATTTATGTTACAAGGAATAGTAATTTCTTTATGAAAAATAGTGACAGACATAACATTAATACGAGGAATAAAAATAAACTAGCTTTTCTTGATAGTCGTCTTCACAAAGTCAAAAAATCATTTAAGGGGCAATGTATACGCTTCTATAACAAGATTCCGGTATCAACCGGAATTTGTATATCAATACAAAATTTGCCATTCACGAAGTTTAAAACTATAGGGAAACAAAAACTTTATACTAAAGGTTATTATACAACTTCTGCGTACTTGGATGACAAAAATCCGTGGTGGTAACCCGTTTAGCTCATGGAGGTAGTCTCGATCTCTGATGTTTCAAATAAAAACCCCTCCAACCCCTAGAGTTTCTTGCTCATTCTTCTCTGCCTTACGAATGAGCGGTAGAGTTTAACCATTGTGACGATTTCAAATGTAATAATGCTTACCTATGAAATAAAGATTATTTTGAATTTGAATTTGACTTTCTTATCATTAAGACAAATTATATTTTAATTCGCTATTCATGTTGATTGACTTAATCATCCCGAGTAAGACAGCGGCTAGATGCAGGCGTCACATGAGCGTGAGTGTCAAGCGGAGACTTATGTCCAGCAGTGGATGCGTGTGACCTGATGACGATGACGACTTCAATCATTTACTTAGTGAAGCCCCGCCTCCAATAGTGGGACGTATTTGGGTTGATATATTTTTGTAATTTTTAGTATTATTTTTTACTATTATTGTTTAGTATAGACGTGGGCTGGGGTTCCACCCCTATGTTGTGGATATTCCCCGTGTTCGCACTAAGCGTATCGCTTCCACATTTATATGGCGAACAGCTATGGATCATCCCACCTTTTTATCACCCTTTTCTCTGGTTGCTGGCCACCAACTTTTGTAATTTTGAATCGTTCTCTAATTCTTTTGCGTCGAAATTTTTACTTTGCTTCGTTCCGTGGGTCGTCACTCGTTACAAAATTCTTGGAGAGAAAAGACATGTCCTTCAATCATGTAAACCTATCGAGTATATAACCAGAAATAGAGACGAAATAAGGGCCATCCATCCCTGGCAACTCATCAGACAAGTGGGCTTTATATCACTTTTAAATATCAACTCTCGTTTGCACTGAAATCACAAATTAGGAAGCTGAAATAGTACAACGCCAACAATTGATTTGTGTGTATATTCCAAAAATATTTATTTATTGTGATAAAGATAATATCTCTAACAATGGGGGCTGTTTTATTCGGTGTGGGAACAGCAAAAAATCTAATTACAAAACAAATTAAACCACATTTCATCGGCAATTAAATATGTATTTTTTCAATTTTCGTCGATTATAGCAAAGCTCAAGTTAAGGTCGATTTGAAGTGAAACAAATGACGACACCAGTCAATTGTTTCGAATTCGGGCTGACCAATCGGAGCGCAGTTCTCACCGTATTGATTTGGCAGAATAGGTTTCAAATAAATTAAATGACATTTTGCCTATATTAATGGTTATATACTCGATGTGTAAACCTAACAGCTTATAAAGCAGGAATATATTACATACGAATACAGGCCCTTTTAGGGTAAGCTCATTTACGGTTACGTCTAATCAGTAAGGAGTGTTTTTATTCTATTGTATCTGTTTTTATACCATGACTTTTTATTACAGCCTGTTTCTTCTCCTGTCCCGTCACCTTTTCCCTACTTTGTTATTTATTTTCATTACTACGCTAGAACCGCGTGTAGCGTATATCTGCCGCCAAGCAGTAATGTGAGCATTACTACATCTCCGGTTAACGGGCGCAGTGGCAGTGCCTCTCAGATCTTTGCGATTTAAAGGTCTGTGTGGCACTGCACCTGTTATGGACAGGCGTGTCGCTTACCACCAGGCGCACGAGTTGTTTGTCCCATCACTTGTTATCATAGAAAAAAAGCTTTGTTTTTTCTAGTGACAAACATACCTGATGGTATGTATGTATGTGTTCATAATTAAGTACGTCATAAGTATCATATCCTGAAATCAAAAACATGTAGCATTGAGAAATACTCAATTTAATATCGAAAACCTAGCAATTACAAAACAAAAAAATAGAATGACAAAAAAATATTTCATAAAAGCCTTGAATTCTTCACGCGTTGACAGTCACAAATTGGCCGCACACGCATTTGTATATACCACTAATATAGATTTCTGTTTGTTTGTCATCCATGTATTGATACAGCGTGCTATAAAAACGTTCAACAGTAATAGTATATAAGTAAAAAAAAAGCACAGTAAGACTATAACAATTCAAATAATATTTATTGACACACTACGAGAAATACATAATAATACAAAAACAAAAAAAAGAGAGGGGGCATTATTGGTAGATAGTAATTTCTACCAGGCAACCTTCGGGTAACAGGAAAAACTGTAAAATAATAATGAATTGAGATGAGATTGAGAATTGAAGAAACTTAAATTAAAAATACATCTAGTAGTACCGTATTAAAACGTATATGGTTTGAAAATAAGGTTATTTTACAACCTTCTTTGATGAAAACTAAAAATGTGGACAACATATCTAGGTTAATAGATTATGGAGCAAAATACACTAATGTGATATAAAATGAGATAATACCCATTTAATTTTTTTTTATAATACCAAGTGATGTCACGGACAAGTCGTGCGCCTGGTGGTAAGCGACACGCTTATCCATAACAGTTACAATGCCACTCAGAGCTTTAAATCGGCAAAGATGTTAGGGGCACTGCCACTGCGCCCGTCACCCTGAGACATAACTTGACAAGTCCCAACTGCCTGCAATTTCACAAGCTCCCCTTCCCTTCCAAAACGGAAAGCAGTAATAATGCTCACATTACTGCTAAATAGGTAAGATGGCGGTAATTCTCTACTGCTACTAAAATAATATATTACATATAATAAATTTACATAATATATGAAGTAATTCAGACCAAGATCATTCCTATGATCACATAAACGCCTAGTGTGTGTTATAATAAAAATATCATATTCAAATGTAGCGATACGTACAGAAAACAGCCAGACCAATCGCCTGATCTCAAGGTACGAAATTCCGTGTACTATGGTTACCAGTGCAATGGAATTCACTTCAAAGCACTTCCAGAACATCCAGACGTTCGTTTCTCGAAACATCCATACGTTCGGAATTGGTCCAGCCGAATTGAATCTCTCATCTAACGGGCGACCTCAGTACCTGTGCCGGGTTACACACGAGCACAGGATCTCAAACGGTTATTACCTTTAACTCAGGGAGGTGTGTTATTTAAATCTATGGGGAGGTATAACAAACAAAGAGTAAGGAAGGTAGGAGCTTATGCTGCAGTTATATAAATGTTATGGACAGGCGTTTAGCTTACCATCAGGTGCACGACTTTGAAAAAAGAATACAATAACGCATGAATCATCATTAGAACGTCGTAACATTCACAATTAAGGCATTTTAGGCAAAATTTTACCTACTTTCACAATGTATCGATAAAATTGTCGACAACAACTACATAACTCTTTAAAATTTTACGAAAACTGGCAAATCTTCAAAGCAGACAGACTAGAGTATTCCATTTTGACCGCGTTCTTACTAGAGGGCGCCAGATTATTGATTGCACACGGGTGCTATATGGGCTAACGCCGGCACTGCTCAGTGCAAACTGGGGCCACGAGAACCTCGATCAAATCAACAAAACAAACTTCACAGCAGCCTTTATATTTGAAACTTCGTACAATGTAAACGGTTTTCATAACGCTAAGAGCCTGTCACGTTTTTCATGATTTTGAAATTTATTTCGTTGCGTCGTCGTCCAGAAATGTTGCGAAAATACCGAGAATATGTTTGAGAACACTCGTACATAATAATGTTGCTAAAAATAATATAATTTTACGAGTGCAAAAAACACTCATCAATTTCGCCATCCCTTTTCATTCGGTATTAAATTAATGTTATGAAATATTCTTTACACAAATGCTTACAAATAATACTTATTGTTAAAAAGCTTCTATTCATTGCAGGTTTATAATGAATTAAGGGCAACAATAATTAATATATTGTTGTTGTTCTGCCACGCCTGCTTTCTGAACTTGCTCCTTCCAGCTACTAGCACCGAGGTTCTTGAGATCTTTCTAGACTTCATCGCTTGTCTGTCGGGATGTCCAACCGGTCTGCGTCCTTTAGGTTGACCTAAATAAGCCCTCTTCGCGACACGATCTTCTCCCATTCTCTCCACGTGTACATGTTTGCAAAAAATGCCTTACTGTACTAACTTAAAAAAAGGAGGAGAGTCTCAATTCAACTGAATTTTTTTATGCATGTTACGCGATAACCGATTTTGATGATTCTTTTTTAGTTAGAAAGAGGATACCTCATTAGTGGTCCCATTTAAATTTGAAGAAAATGTCCCACCTCTAAGGGTGGCAAACTAGGGGATGAATCCCGTTTCGCGCGCGTTCTTGTTTCAATAAAACTTGGCATATTGATGTATTTCCACGAACTTTTGAGATCGTTTTTTTTTTAATAAGAAAGTTATACAATGGTATTTAGACGTAGGCTCGGATTTCATACTTATGTCGTGGTTATTTCAAATTTTTTTTTATTTTTGTTGTTGCCATGTTTTAGTGTTTTTGACCGGCTTTTTATTCGTTCATTTACAGTCGCAATCTTTCAAATTAGAAGCGCTATAATGCCGCTACTGTGGCACTGTAACCGCGTCACTACAAAATTTTCGTACAAAATTTAGAAGCTCTACGAGCTCTACGAGCATCTCACTTGATGACACCTTTAGTGAACGTTTGAGTCAAATCCTAACGGTCATTTTTTTCGGTTACCCTCATTAATGTTTTTTTACAGGGATTATCGTGCTTTATCTCTTCTAACAAGTCCATTTTTCCGAGAATAACTTACAATCAAGTGCTAAACAACATTCCGGTGTTATTTATTAACAATCCAAAGCTTCTAATGAATTTATCAACAAGATATTGCACAAGCACTCGCCTGAAGAATGAAGTACGTCACGACATACTTGCAATATCATTATCATTAGGTATACAATTAATCGATAATATAGGTGGAAGGATTATTATGTATTACATACATCTCTTTAGAATACATCTGTGGTCAATAATACGTACGTGGATCGATAAATAATTATATAGAAATAATAATGTTTCTTGTGAAATGTTCGTCCAGGGAAGTACTGCTATGATACCTGTTTAATTATATAGAATTTTATTATATAGTATGATTTTATCGTCTTTTGATTTCCATTTAACGTTCTGGTATATGTACATAATAATATATGCACAGATATACATATATTTATCCATATAACAATATCTTTTACACACGTATAAATAAAACAAATTGTGTTACATTAATATTATTAATAAGAAGGGATTAAATGTAATGTAACAGCACCTAGAGTTTCTTGCTCATTATTTTTATTCTAGTTTATTGTACTTATTAAATATGACGTCACGATAGCAGCATAAGGACATGTTAGTCCTCGTGCTCCATCTAGGGGGAGCACCCAGTAGGAGCATGAGGAAACGGTCAATTTAACGACACCTTAAGTAGAGTAAATGACATTAAAGAGGGAGGACCAGGATATCTAAAACACAGGTTATTAGGGTTTAGGGTCCTGTCTGTCACAAAATTTAATATTGAAACTGTATAGTGTTAGATTCGTATTTGTTCCGAATCCGAGATTATACAACTCTAGAAATCTCGGACCCACTTCGGATGTCCCTTGTGCACTAAGTCCGACAAAATACGAATATCGCTTGTACACCTAGAGATAAAACGATCCCTGTGACATTTCGGAACGTCATTTCTTGGATTCGGAAGTGATACGAATAGGACGTATTGCGCAAATGCTCTAACTCGGTACCTATCTGATGTGAGAGAAAATAAAAAGATATTTATATGTGGCCAGTGGTCAAAGTCAAATAATCATTTATTCCATTAGGAAAATTTGTACACCTGAAAACAACATTTTTAAGTTACTTTTCAAGTTACTACTCGTTCACTACGCTGACCTCCCTGAGAAGAACGAGCAAGAAACTCTAGGGATTGCTCTTTTCAAATAAACTTAAATGCTATAGAATAACACTTTAAATTATAATTGTGTGGAATCTAGACTCTTGTTGTCTTTCAATACTTCTTTATCGAAAACATACTCTTCAATTTTGTGATATGAATTTTCAATTAAAATACTTTTATTAATGTAAGTTTTAAACTTAAACAGTTCCCCATAAAAGAATCGTTTACCTTAGTTAAACGAAATCGTGGTACCATGAGTTTGACTTAGTTCTAAGGTTAATATTATGGATATCTTCTTTCTTAATGAAATTATGTATGGTACGGGCATACGAAATATTTGAGTAAATGTACTGCGATGCCACAGTCATGATACCAGTATCCTTAAACTTTTCTTTGAGAGAAACCCGAGAACCAAAATGGTACACAGAACGAATCGCTCGTTTTTGCAACGCAAATGTGGTTTGTATATCTGCCGTTTACCCAACATGAGAATCCCGTAGGACATTATACTATGGAAATAACTTAAGTAAAGTGGTTCGTTGCCATCATAATTCAACCTTTTTTAGCGTTTTGTAGCGGAAAAATACGATGAATGAATACGAGGCGGTTGTGACAGAGTTCGTCCAGAGAAGTACTGACATCTCATCTATTTCTGCCGCCGAGCAGTAATGTGAACATTACGCGTTTAATTTTTGAAGGGAAGGGGTGCTAGTGAAACTATAGGCACGTTGAACTTGTCAACTTTTATGTCTCGGCAGTGGTGGATTTGCCGTAACGCCCAGTAGGCCCGGGCCTAGGGCGGCTAGATGTCAGTGGCGGCCAATCGTGACAAAAAATTCACTGATGATGACAAGAAATAACTCAAAGTACCTAAATGTTTTAAAGGCTCTCGCACATTATGGCGGGCCGCACTGCACCGCATCGTATATCACGCAATAATCTTCCTGAATTACCTTCGTACAATTTATGTATAAATATATGTTACATATCTGTAATGTAACTATATCTATCAGTGGCAAGACGTTCACATACCACAATTCCCACCGGTTTTCCCAAAATTTTCCGCGCATTACTAAACAGCGCACATACCCTACCATTTAAAAAACATATTCAAAATATTCACTATTAAACGTGTAATAACTTGCATCTCAACCAATCAGCGCGAGGTAAGCCGGTGGATCTGCGAGTTCTATTTCATTCATGAAATCTACGCGCTTGTATCAAAACACGTACACATTCGTAAAAATCCGCTATAAAACATCTAAAGAAATGGCGGCCGAGGAGCCGGAATTAATCGGCTTCTAGTCGAATAGCGTTCACGTAAGTTTAAACCTTATTCCAACAAATTACTGTTTAATTTGTTTTAATGTCAGAATCTATTAACTGCCTCCGTGGCCGAACGGTTACCATGCCGGACTGCCACGCAGAGGTCCCAGGTACGATTCCCGGGCCGAGAGAAATAGTTGTATGGCCTACAATTATTTCTCTCGTGAGTTTGGGTGTAATTTGTGGTTGTCTATGTGTGTGTCCATGGCACCCGCGACACAGGGTTTCCCTAATGCGGGGCTATGGTGAGTGTGTGCGTTATTTATTATTTATTATTATTTATTAATGTCAGAATCGTTGCCAGATATAAAACTTTCTTAAAGAATCTAAAAAAATTATTACAATAGCAAATATGGTTAATTTCTATTTTGTAAATCTTAACACGATAAATGGTGTTACATATGTATCTATATCTATTTGGGTGTTTCTTTACGTAAAGAATGTATGTAAAAGGCCATGGTAATTCGTAGTTAATTAAAATAGCTACACTGAGCATGGGTTTCTTTACTAACAAACTTTCGTATCGAAACGGGCTGCATAAAATGTAGTAAATTACTTTAAAAACTATAATTATTTTATGTGTAGAATAAGTTAACCTGTGCAATGAAGTGGACTAGTATCTTGTCTGCTAATTAGTGTTGCAATTAAAAAATTAAAAGTAAAAGCAAATTTTTGTTAAAGCAAGTGTTTTTTGTTTCTTCAAAAAGTTAAAATTTCGGCTTTACTAAGGAAAATTTTCATGCCTCGCCACTGATATCTTCACTAATCTATCTGACCGCGATAAACTCAAAAACGACTGAACAGGTGCTGGTACTGGACTACATGGCCTGGGGCCAAGACTGTAAATCCGGCACTGTCTCGGGGTGAGGGTCGCAATGACAATACCTATCAGATCTTTGCGACTTAACACTCTGAGTGGCACTGTGACAGCTATGGACGGGCGTGTCGCTTTACACTAGGCACACGAGTTGTTCGTCCCATCGTTAGGTATCAAAATAAGGAATTCTCTATATTATAGCAACAAAATTAATTCTAGGGCACTACCCAGAGCACTCAGACCAGGTTCTTCCGGGAACCAAATTCAGGACCTCGTCTAGCGCCCATAGACCACTTGGCTATGGAGGTCGTCAAATGATAGAAAAATAATTGGACGCTTTAATTCATATGATAACCAATAATTTGAATAAATCTTAATTTTAATCTCAGTCAGGGTCGAATGAATCAGAACTACAATTTGAGGAAAAACATTACCACGGTTAAGTGCCTGTGTCCACAATACCTATATATTTGTTAAGATCTTGTTTCTTATTTACAATATTTCGTAGAAATCTTGTTTTGCTTAGAATTTTAAGTCATTTAGATAATTGTCGAGTTCTTAGGTTTCGCGATTATTAGGCTGTTAACAGATTGACTGCATGCAGTTAACACGTGAAGTCATTATCAACTTCATGCAGTCAAGGTGTCGGCTGCAAACATGCAGTCAATCTTAGACGTATAGTTATTTCAAACAAAATTTCGGGCTTTTTACAGGTACCATGATCACGGCTGACTGAGATGTTATTAATCATCAAAAAGTTGTATCTAATATTAAAGTAAACCACCCTATTCCGAACTGTAGTCATTAAGGCTCAATTTATGTTGTGGCGGAACGGATAGGAAGCGAATTTTTGTAACATAGCATAATGAATTTATGAATTTATGATGTATAATTATACAATCTTCCGTTCGTTCTCTCTCCAATCCGACTACAAAATAATCATCAAAAGCCATTCACAAATGCCGCTCTTATCGCGCAAAAAACACTAAAAATAATACGGCCAAATTGAGAACCTCCTTTTCTTTGATATCGGTTAAAAATTGAAGGCTACGTGCGAGACAAAGGTATATATGGAAAGACGACGTGGATCTAGATTCCACACAAATTTGATTCAAAGTGTATATATACCATAGCATTTAAGTTTATTTGAAAATAGCAATCGCTAGAGTTTCTTGCTTATTCCTTTCGGGGAAGTCAGCTCAGTGAACGAGCAGTATAGCAGTAAATTTATTTTATCTATGGAATAAATGATTCTTCGACTTTGACTTGAATAATTAATAAAACTAGTTTGGCACGAGCTACAGCCAAAGAGCCACGATATGGTCGTCACTAATGTAAACAATATTGATTGATATAAAACAAAATAGTATAACAAAAAAGTACGGAATTTAATTAATGCCGGAAATTACAGCTCAGGCAGACCACTCACTAGGTGGACTAATGACCTTCTGAAGGTTGCGGGTAGAGCAAGACCGGCCTCATCTTTGAGGGAGTCTTAAAGAGTACATTATACTTAACGGGCTTAGAGTTATCTGCTCATATCGTCCGTGTATTATTGGTATTAGTACTGTTTTTCCTGTACACATATTTATAAGTTCATTCTTTCTACTGGGTTCATGATTTTTTTAACAATATGCTTTCAAGTAAATCGCTGCCTTTACGAAATAGATTTCGGGTTTCGAAAAATTATATGGCCAATGAAAAGGGGATGTCAGCGGCATCTTTTAACGACGTTCATTTTCTTGGATATGCAAAGCAAAAACATTCACATTGAGTACTCCGTGGGGAGGCCTATGTCTAGCAGTGGACGTATTTTGGCAGCGAAAAGAATATTATTCCACAGGGCCCGCCAGAGTAGCACCCACCGATGTACCTATTTCTATCGTAGTTAAAGAAGACTTTTGATCTTATGTCTCACGGTAGGCAATGCATTTACGATATTAAGGTTTAGTTATTTCATTAGTATCGCAAACAACTGTTTCATAGTGACGAGACGAATAAATCGTGCACCTGGTGGTAAGCGACATGCCTGTCACATATACATTTTAAATCTGAAGGGCAGCGTCCGTAACCCTGAGACATAAGTTGATATCTCCCATGTGCCTGTAATTTCACCAGCACTCTTACCCTTCAAAACCGTACCGCAGTAATGTTCACATTACCACTGATATGTACGAGAAAAAAAATTGCATTACCAAGTTAAGATGAGCAAAAGCGTGCGCCCGCGCAGCCTGACGGCACGCTACTACTATCGAGACCTGTTTATCATCACGACATTATTTATTTTTCCACGATTATCGCAATCAGTCTCCTTCCGGCGTTTGTCGCGGCACGACGTGACAATCAGATTTATTTTTCGGTTATTTTTGTGCGCGAATTACGTGTCGATAACAAAAAAAAATCGATAAATGTAAATCGCTTTTCCTAAAAATAGAACAATAATACACATAAAAGGTTTAAAGTGATTCTTTTTAAGTGAAGTTTACTGTTGCAAACGTATCGCTAAGGCTTTCTTGTCAGTTAGGAATTAACCAACTGCCGTTTGTTTGATAACCCTGTCTTAACTCGAACTTGTTGTTATTACATTTTATCACTATTTTGTGTACTCTTACAAAAAAAAAATTGTTTGCAAAAAAAAAGAAAAAATTTACTTATCTTTATTGTATTGTAAGAAGGTTCTAAATTTGACTGTATTTTTGTTGTGAACCGACTTCAATGATTTTTTGCTGGAAAAGGGGTACCTTCGCAGTGGTCCCTTTCAAATTTGTAGAAAATATTCCACCTCTAATGCTGGCAAATTAGGGGTTGAATCCGGTTTATTGCTTTTCACCCATTTTAAGTTTCCGATTTTAATAAAATTGGCAAATAGATGTCATATCATAGAAACTTTTATAGTCGACATTTTTATTAAAAAAAAATATCGTCATCATCAACCCGTTTGTACGTCCCACTGTTGGGCACGGGTCTCTTTTCAGACGAGGGTTTAAAAAATTATAATTATAATTTTTATTTTTAATTATTAAATCACAATCACAATCCGCTGTCTACTAACCAAACCGCGGCTAAGTGGCAAATGGTCAGATATCCGTTTTAATTATAAAAAGATAGAACACAAAATTCTCTTTTAAAAACTGTTAAAATTAGTTAACGTATTCGAATTATCGGAACTTACCCTAACGACGCAAAGCTGAAATATCATCTAATAATTTCAATATCCTAAATCTGGGTTATGCTTTTTTATGATATCTGAAAAAAATATTTTGTCACTGAAGACTTAATATTGATTATCAAATTTTATTGTGTCAAATTTATTTTAATGACTAATCTATATTTAGAAAATAAACTATTATTCCGCATATGAATCGGGTAAAATTATTAATTAAATACCTTA
This sequence comes from Hyposmocoma kahamanoa, assembly GCF_003589595.1. Taxonomy (NCBI): domain Eukaryota; kingdom Metazoa; phylum Arthropoda; class Insecta; order Lepidoptera; family Cosmopterigidae; genus Hyposmocoma; species Hyposmocoma kahamanoa. The sequence goes on along the minus strand of NW_020653743.1, from coordinate 2,082,786 downwards.
TTTTAATTTTCCAAAGAACATTCCAATTTACGCTACACACATTTTTTTACAAATATTTTATTTTATTGTAACAATCACATTTTTTTAAATTAAAATAAATTTGTTATGGAAAATAGAAATAACTTAAAATTAAAATATATTAATTAGTACTGCAGTCTAACGTCTTCTTGAGATATTTTATCAAAGGAAATAGTGAATTCCAAACGGTACAGTTGTACGTTTTCATACCGTATGTGTAATAATTGCGAAAACCTAAGAACTTGATAAATCCATATTTATCATTAAAAAATTATTATCAAAATTACAAATTTGTAAATAATTTTCAACGGACTTCCAAAAAGGAGGAGGTTCTCAGTACGTCTGCATGTTTTTTTGTATGTATGTTACGCGATAACTCATCGGCACAGCGGTATTTGTGAACCGATTTTGACGATTCTGTTTGTTTTTGGAAAGAGGTTATGTCAGTATTGGGTCCATTTAAATTTGAAGAGAATGTCCCATCTCTAAGGGTGGGAAATTAGGGGATGAATCCAGTTATGCGCACTTTCCGGTAACCAATAATTATAATATATATATATATAATAATCCGGTAATTCAATAACACTGGGCAAATATATGTAATGCCACAATTTTTTTTAGTAGCAGTAGAGCTCCTTGGGTACAAGTTCGTTCAGGGTAGTACTACCACCTTACCTATTTCTGCTACCAAGCTGTAATGTCAGTATTACCGTGTCCCGGTTTTGAAGGGTAAGGGTGCTGGTGAAATTACAGGCACATGGGACTTGTTAACTTATGTCTCAGGTTGACGGGCGCAGCGGCAGTGCCCGTAAGATTTTTGCCGATTTAAAGCTCTGAGTGGCACTGCAACTGTTATGGATAAGCGTGTCGCGTGTTTTATAATTTAAATATTACTAGCCTCCTTGTCATAACCAACGCATTTCCATTTTGATAATTAAATTGTCACCTAAAAATGTCAAATACGCGATTTCACTTAACAATGAAACGTACACTGAATAATATACAAAAAAACCGCTTATATATCGCACTACCATTACAATAGTGTTATAACTCAAAAAATGTGAAATTCAAGATTATATATACCATTTCCGAACGTAAAGTCTACTTAACCCAGAATGACACAAACGTTTTGTGAGCTAGTTCACACACAACAGTCCTTACTCAAAAATATGAAATTATTTTTCACTTAATTTTAAATACTTATATTTGGCAAGTAGGAAACTGTTCAGACGTCTAATAAATTGTAACCTATACATAAATTATAATCATCTTTCACGGGAACTGACATTTCGTTTTTCAGCTATACTGAATAAATTCACATTTTGAGTAAATACACTGTTGTATTAGCAGAGCGACATGATAGCTAGGTATGTTAATAGCCCAATTTCGCTAAAAATGTCGATTACGTTAGTTTTGTATAAAAAAATAATTCAAATATCATAATTACACCACTAAATATCTCGACGTACAACCGTGTCACATCGAAGTTAGTTATGGGTTTCCATTCTAGTGGTTCGCTCTTGACTTTTTACACGGCCTTGTACGTTTTCACGCTTGCCGTCTTCTGAGCACTTAATTGAGTTTTGTCGACCTTAACGCATCTTATTACTTGTTACAATTATTAAATACAAAGATCTAATAGAAAGAAAACTTATTGTAAATATGTATATAATATAAATATAAAGTGTAATAAGTAAATAACATCGACTTAGTACTTCCTTCTTTTGAAAAAAAAATCTAAATTAAACATTTTTTTACAGCTTGTGACAAAACAGAAAGTACCGGAACTTTTAAAATAGTAACAGTTTAACATTGATTACATGTTAGATATGCGCCCGCATCTTATTATGAAATGGAGAATAAGTAGAGATATGACAACTTGCTAAAGAAAAGGGCTGGTTCATTTGTGAAATTTTCTTAATAATTTTTTGCAATTTTTTTCTTTGTTTTTTTTTAACGCACACACTCATAGCCCCGCAATAGGGAAACCCTGTACTGTGGTTGCCGTTGGCACGTACAGAGGTAGACAACCACAAATTACACCCAAACTCACGAGACAAATAAATGTAGGCCATATAAATATTTCTCCCGGGCCGAGAATCGAACTTGGGACTTCTGCGTAGCAGTCTAGCATGGTAACCGTTCAGCCACGGAGGCAGTTTACCACCAAAGCTTTTTTTCTGATAGTGTGTATGATGCATTGATATAATTCTCATCGAAAAATGTAAAAATAAAGAATTTTCATTTTTTTGACATGCATCCTTTTGAATTAGGATAGCAGTATAGATGCTCTCACATCGAAGGAATTTTTCATTGTGTCCGATCTTTGTATTAATATTTATAACAAACTGATGGGGTAATTTCATAAAAAATAAATAAATTTAATAAAAACGAATGTTAAATCTTATTACTTTACGGTAATGATGAAAAAAATATTAAACCATTTTTATTATTAACTGCCTCTGTGGCGGAACGGTTACCATGCCGGACTGCAGAAGTCCCGGGTTCGATTCCCGGGCCGGGAGAAATCTTTCTATGGCCTTCATTTATTTCTCTCGTAAGTTTGGGTGTAACTTGTGGGTATCTATGTGTGTCTCCATGGCACCCGCGATACTGGGTTTTCCTAGTGCCTGGCTATGAGCGTGTGCGCGATATTATGTTATTTATTCCCACACAATAAAGTCACTCGACCACAGACATTTGAGGTGTTAGACCAGAGGTTCCCAGACTTTTTTTCTTATAGACCACTTTCAAAATTTAGCTGGTTCCGGTGAACCCCCTGCAGCTACATTTCTACCATATTCCATATCCATATAATTTTTTGTCACGCCAACGTAGACCCCTGTCGAGTCTTCCTTGGACCCCTGGGGGTCCACTTTGGGAACTAAAGTATTATATATAGATATTAGACTTTCTTTTACCCTATATACTAGACTCATTTATTATTATTACATATTCTATTTAAAAAAACCAACGTAACGTTTGAAGAAGTAAACAGTTTAAAGGCAAGACTGATCATAGGAATTGTCAACATTTTTTTTTATTTTATGTAATGACGCGTTTTTTGATTATATTTGAATGGATGATGAATAAAACGTGTTTTGTCAAAGTATACCTACCTATTGACTTTAATATCACAATGTGTGTGACAAAAACTGGCAAAAACGTTTTATAATGAGTTGACTATTAAAATACAACCAACATTATATTTTTTTAGAAATACCTGTACATCTTTTAAACATAAATAATGACTACCTCGGCAGCTAAGCGGTTAGCATTGTGAACGCGCTCTCTGAGATTTCGGTTTTCATGCCCAGTGGGAGTAATTAACGGATCATACTTTTCTGTGTGTGACACTCTATCGACATACAAGTGAGATGATTTCAAATTAGCAGACTTGGGGTTCAAAACTTAATCCGAAAAAAAAAA